>NC_133617.1:508196572-508526572 GCF_048593235.1 Sminthopsis crassicaudata
CTCTCTCTGTCTCTGTCTCTCTGTCTCTGTCTCTCTGTCTCTCTCTCTTTCTCTCTGTCTCTCTCTCTGTCTCTCTCTCTTTCTCTCTCTGTCTCTCTCTCTGTCTCTCTCTGTCTCTCTCTCTCTCTCTCTCTCTCTCTCTCTCTCTCTCTCTCTCTCTCTCTCTCTCTCTCTCTCTCTCTCTCTCTCTCTCTCTCTCTCTCTCCCCTGTCTCTGTTGTGTCTCTCTGACTCTCTGTCTCTCTCTTTCTCCCCCCCATGTTTCTGTCTCTGTCCCTCTTTCACTGTCTATCTCTCACACTCTCTCCCTCCCTCCTCTTTGTATATGTGGTTATTGTTTATGTCTACACACACACACACACACACACACACACACACACACACACACACACACACACCCTTCCCAGAAGATGATTTCATTAATGTGGCATTTCTTCTACAAACCCAGATTATAACTGTCCCTATCCTATCACTATGATATATATGTAGATAACACTTCTATACTGCTGCTTTGTATAGTTAATATGTTCCAAATCTGATCTAAAATTCACAGTGAACAAATTCTTAAGAATAGCCAAAGTCTTGAACTGATTCGATTAATTGCTACTTCATTGTATCAGCAGTCTTCATGTAATGTGATGGGCAAAAAAATAAATAAATAAATAAATAAATAAAATTACCTAATGGTCAGTCTTCAGGTGATTAACCTCTCCTAACTGGTCCTCAAATTATAGGTTATCTATGCAAAGCCTTCCCACCTGGTTAGGATTTGTCTTCTGTTCCATTGTCATAATTTTTGAAAACCCCAATGCTAGAGTAGAATTGGTGCGCCAAAGCCAAATAGAATTCTGCTTGGTCCTGTGCTGTGCTGCTAACATTTTAATCAATTATTGGATCAAGGTACAGATAGTACACTCAAAAAATTTCAGATAACACAAACCTGGAGAGAATAAATTATACACTATGGAGTCAGTATCCAAAAGGATCTTGACAAAATTAGATCATTAGGCTCTATCATAAGATAAATTTTATTTTTTTATTTTTATTTTTATTTTTTTTATTCATTTTTCCAAATTATCCCCTCCCTCCCTCCACTCCCTCCCCCCGATGACAGGTAATCCCATACATTTTACATGTGTTACAATATAACCTAGATACAATATATGTGTGTAAATACCATTTTCTTTTTGCACATTAATTATTAGCTTCCGAAGGTATAAGTAACCTGGGTAGATAGACAGTAGTGCTAACAATTTACATTCACTTCCCAGTGTTCCTTCTCTGGGTGTAGTTATTTCTGTCCATCATTGATCAACTGGAAGTGAGTTGGATCTTCTTTATGTTGAAGATTTCCACTTCCATCAGAATACATCCTAAGATAAATTTTAAAGGCTTACACTGTAGTACAAAAAAAAAAAAAAAAAATCAACAATATCTCAGTGGAAAATGACTTGTTAGTAGCTGTTCTGAAAACAATCTGGTGATTTTAGCCAACTCTGAGCTCAATGTGAGTCAGCTATATGATGTGGCAGCCAAAAGAGTTAATGCAATCTTGGCCTACATTAGGAGTGGCATAGCCTTCAGGCAAAACAGACATTAAAGCTATTTCAAGAAATAATTACTTATTGATAAGCTAGGTAATCATATTTATCAAAAAACTTATTTGGGGGCAGGATTACTCAACTGACAAATTGGGGAAAAGAGGTGTGGACAAAGAGCACCTAGATTTCAGTAAGTCCAATAAGCATACATATAACATCCTTGTGGATAAGATTATTGACTGGACCTAAAGAGTTGGGACAATGTAGGATAGTAGATAGCACAATGGATTTGGAAGTCAAAAGATCTTGGTTCCAAACACAGCACTGTTGCTTGCTCCTTGTATGATCTTGAAAAAAATTTCTCTCTGACTTTGTTTCCTTATTTGTAAACTGAAGGGCTTGAATTATAGGGTCTATATAAACTTTACATTTATGATATTATGGACACTAGATTAATGGCAATCTAAAAGGAAACAGTTCTCACTTATCTCCTGTTCGGTGTTATCAATGGATGAAGAAAAAGATGGCAAATCCATTGATGTCAAGATATTTGAAGAATTAGTTAATATATCAGCTAATAAAATCAGGTCCTAAAACAATCTTGACAGAGTGGAAGAATGGATCAATTATAAACAGATTAAATTTCAAAGGGTAATAGTAAACTCAGCAATAATGTTTGAAAAACTAACAGTACAAATATAGAATAGAAAAAATGTGACTAGGTAGAAATTTGTCTGGAAAAGAACTAAGGTTTTTAGCTAACTAAAGGCTCAATATGTTTCCCCAAGGGAGAAATAAAACTAATGAAAATTTGAGCTTTATTAGTAGAATTATAGTGTTTAAAATTGTCTTGATGATTTTTTTTTATATTGGTCAAATCATAGCTAGATTAGGATATGCATTTTAGGGCACATTTTATGAAGGACATATACAAATTGGTGCATAACTTAAATAAGAGTCATTATGGTGAAGACATACCAAACTTTGTTCATATAAACTTTAATTGAAGGATCTGAAGAGGTATAGCAACTACAAAGAAGAGAAAGCTAAATGTGATTATAATCACTGTCTTTAAGAATCTCAGGGGTTGTCATATGGAAGGATTAAACTGATTCTATGTATTTCTGGAGGGCAAATTTAGGACTAACAAGTTAAAATTACATGGGCACAGATTTAAGCTCAATATAAGAATGAACTTTCCAATAATAAGAGCCTTTCCAAAATGAAATGAGCTGACTCAGGGGGCACTAAATCACTGAATTTGTTGTAACAAAGGCCAGAAAAGCACTTGTTGGGAATACTATGGAAGGAATTCCTCTCTGAATCTGGGGACCAAAATAGATTTCTGCTATATGGCTCTGTGTTTTATCTTGAGGGGAAATTAAAAATTTTATTTCAGAAACATAATTCCCAGAAAATGGGAAAATTAGATGTAGATTATGGAATTAGAAATGAGTCAATTGAATAAGACATAGAAATTGCTATTGGAGGGGGAAAGGTCAAGGAGAGAAATACCTTGGTTTTCAGCCCAGATGAAAAAGTTTCCATCATTGATTTTTATGAGACTGTTATTTACTACACTTTTTTACCATGGCTATGATCTTAGAGAATAGAAAATGAATTTCATCTAATCTTGATAAGTTGTAGAAATACATGGTTCTATTTTAAAAATTGTTTAAATAAGGCATTCAAAAAAAAATAAGGCATTCAAGAGCAACAATTCCTGGGGCTATTAATGTAAAGAGGAAATACAGGCTTCATAAACAGGACATTTGGAAGGTCTGGCAATGTGGCATATGAAAAACACATTAAGTCCTTGAGGATTTCTGAGACCCTTGAGGTAAAATGATTCAGCAAGGTGGTGCCAAATATAGTTATTTTTAAAAAGAAAAATGTGATGCTAGGATACAACATTCTGAGAGAATATCCTCAGGTACTATAGACCTGGAAGAAGTCAAGTTTAATCATATGTCATTCAGCAATGACTTATTAAATACTATTTGCAAGCCAGTGTTATTAGGTGCTAAGTGAGATACAAAAATAAATAATTTGTTCTCTGGGAGCTTATACTCTAATTGAGAGATGGGTAAGAGAAAAGTCATGGATACACACAAAGTCGTAAGTGTATAAAGAATATAGTTGAGAAAGAAATCACTATCATCTCTAGGGAGAAGAAGAGAAATCAGAAGAGAATCCTTAGTAAGGTAGGAAAAGCAGGGAAACTGACTTTAAGTCAGCAGATCTGAGTTTGAATTTGTAGTCTCTCTTATTACCTAGAGAGCATTCAATAAGTTGGTTCCCCTCACTTTAGTTTCCTCTTTTTTTAAATGACGGGATTAGCTGAGATGACCTCTAACATCCTTTCATGCTCTAAATTTATCATCTTGTCAACTAATTCTACATAAGGTTTGTTCAAGACAACTTGAAAAATTTGTATAGAACTTGTAGGGAAGATAGAGAAGAGGAACAGTAATGAAAAAAGACCATGGAAAACAAACCCTCTGCAGAAAATTATTGAATTCAAGGTGAAGACTTCAGGGAACAAGCACCATGCTGAATTCTGGGGCTACAACTATAAAAGAAAGATGGTGACTACCTTCCACTAGTACATTCTATTAGAGAAAGGCAACACATATGGTGGCCTGAGGAGTTTGGGAAGTCATGAGAATGGGGATTAGCTGTATTGGATATTTGTCACACACTATCCAGAAGTATTCAAAGCATTGATTTGCCTATTGTACCCAAAGCAAAAAATTTAAAAAGTGAAAGAAAATAAGGAGCTTTTACAGTGGCATGGGAGAGAAATAGTAGTGAACTATGGATAAGACCCACTGGATACAGGGAGTTCTTGGAAAATGAGATTTAGAGAGTCCTAAAGTTCCACACAAGATTTAAGGTAAGAAGAGGAAGCATTCACTTTCAGCCTTCAGCACCAGAACTGAGCAGAAGGAGGAGAAAAATAGATAAGGAAGGAAGACTAGAAAAACAAATAGTGGTAAGGGGAGGAAACCTTAGGAGAAGGCAGAAAGAGAAATGAGAAGGAAAGAGTTTGGACTAGGGATGTATTTATTCAGAAGTGCATGGAGGAAGAGCACTTTTTTTTAAATTTCCATTTATTTATTTGTTTGTTTGTTTGTTTATTAGTACATAAGGTTATTGTATGGGTAATTGAATATTCTTCATTCATGATAATGACCAAATGAAAAAGTAGGCCTAAACTTTGAGAGAAATGATTGAGGTAAGAAATTCCTTTCTTAGAGAATTGTGAAACAACATGATATGGGATTTGGGGAATTCACTTGTGAAATTTCTAAAGAAAAAGGCAGACAAGATTATCTGTATGATCCTTGCTTAGTTTCTGTTAAAAAAAAATGACATTTTATGGCCAAGAAACAATGAGTCAGTTCTCAATGTCAGTGTATGGGATTCATTTTAATTAAATAAACAAGCACACTTTGCTATCTGGATTAAAACTAATGAGGTGGGGTAAAATATATGCAAGGATGCCCCCTATTTTTGACCCAGATACAATTGTTGCTAAAATAAGAAACACCTAGCTTTTTACTCTTTCTTTGTTGCCATGTGAAATTATAAGCAGCTAATCTAAATGTGGTCACTCTTAGGAATACAGCTACCATAGACACTTATCAAAGAGCATCTCAGCAGAATTAATTGAAAAATGTCTTCAGCAACCATCCCTTAGGCATAATATCAGCTTTTCTTGAATGTCATTTAAAATTTTTTTCTAAATGTTGCAGTGCTAAAGGTTACATTTGTACTCAATTATCTGAAACCTGGTCAAAACAAATGATTAAACAGCCTATCTGTGAGAATGTAGGCTGACTTCAAAATCCTCTGTGAATTGTTCACTTTGCTGTTGCTTCTCTGGAAGGGAAAAAAGAAGAGTAAACACAGATAGATGAGATAGCTCCAGTAATGTGTAATCACAAGAGCTCTCCCTAGATGTGCCTCGGGAGAACTGGGTTCCAGTCCCATCTCTGGCACTACCTATGGGGCTTGAGCAAGTCACAGAGGCTGTCTGTCTGGGCCTCGGTTCTTCATTTGTAACTCAAGGGAGCTAGAGAATAGGAACTGAATTCAAACAATCTTAAAAGGTTGATGAAGTTCATGCACTACCACCCCTTTTTTAAAAAGGATGGGTATACAGGGATCCCTGAAGTGCTTCCTATTTTTAAAAGCCTGTGATCTTAGCAATAAGGCAGTGTGATTGTTATAAAGCTAAACTTGACTACCTCTTTAGGTAGGAGTAAGGTGTTTATATTTCATGAAGTAAAAAATCTTTACTATAATTATCCATACAAATTACAGGTTTTATCAATTAAAGGGAACCATCCAATCTAATATACTCTGAAAATACTTAATATGTCTATTTTGAATCTAATAAACAGCCTCATTCTCCCAAAGGTGACATGCAACTTTGTTCAAAGTGTGCAATCTGCCTGGAATTCCAGTTTGTGTGTTTTTGGCCCCTCCTGCAGTCACTTCCCCAATACAAAGACCCAGAGAACTAGGCCAGAAGGGGTTTGAAGGGGCCACTTTGAGAACCCCTCCTCCTGGGTGGCCGGGGGAACCTGCCAATTGCATTGTTTAAATTTCCTTCCTCCCTATAGCTCCTGCTTTTGCCACAAAATTCAGTTTTGATGACTGGAAGTGGGAAATAGGAAATACTAGGATTAAGCCAGTTTGTGTTAGAATAGCTTAATTAACAAACAGCTGTGTGCTCAGGAATGCTGTTACAGGTGGTTGTAGAGAAGAACAAAAACACCTCTTTACCTTTATTGCCTGTAGTTACAGACATGCAATTTTCACACTTGAGAGCCTTTTTAAGGGCTGGTCCACTTTGAGATCTTGCACATGGAAAGTGCTTGTCTTTATCATGTTTTCATTCATTCATGTTTTTCCCTGTTTCCCCCTCCCAGTCATCTTACTTTGGAAAAGACTTCTTAATTCCCAGGATTACTTTGCTTGAGAAAGCTACTTTCAGCTTTTAGAGATTGGGCAACTGGGGCCTCTTCTGAATCACTATTTTTATCTACTGTTAGATTTTTTTTTTTAAAGAAAAATCTTCTAATTAACATAAACAGGCCGAGCTAGAAGGGGACAATCTGAGAACTTTCTGAGGTGTTGCCAATGCATAATAATTAGCTCTTAATTTACAATTCAGATGCATGACTCTCACTTTTGTGAAGGGGGGAACTGGGAAAGGGGAGTGTAAGAGAAAAAATAAAGAACTGAAGTCATCCATAAAGCTGATAACAAAGTAATAGGTAATGTTATGCCAGTAACGACCTGGACCAAGGCGCCACCAGTAAAGTCAAACAAATAATAAGAGGAGGTTTGAAAATAAACGATGGTTCTGGTTTCCTACTGACGCCTAAAGAAATTTCCCAATTCAGCAATTTTCTAAGCAGACTAGCCAGCCTTCCACCCCCAAGTATTCAGTGTTCAGTAGCAGGCAGGGGATTTTTTTTCTTTTAAGCCGGTTCCCATTAACAACCCTGCTTCTCTCCCCCCCCCCCCCCCCCTGCCCTTCACGTGAGAGGAGATCTGCTTATTACTCTTCTGTGTAGCTGTAAGGATCATTGTGCGTTCTGCCTAGTGGAAGAAGCATACCCTGGTTTTTTTGTGTTTTTGTGTTTTTTGTGTTTTTTGGTTTTTTTGTTTGTTTTTGTTTTTGTTTTGTTTTGTTTTGCCAGAACTGATAAAAATGAAGTGAATCTTGGCTGTAGAGACTTTAAAAAGAGGTGGGGGAGGTGAGAAAGGGACGCCTGTTGGGAGGCCAAAACTCTCTTTGCCTAAAAGACTAAACCTAGTTTAAAGCTTGGGTAATTTTCCAGCCCCTGGACTTCTTGCATTTTAGAAAAATTCAATGTTATTTCAAGGGAAAGTGAGATGTTTTGCTTTCTTTCACTAAACCCTTCCTCATTTCCCCAATTTGGTGTAGTTCTTTCCTTTCCTTCTGACTTTCAGATAAAAATGTCCTTGTACTCACAAAAGATTCTCTCACAAAAAGGAATATTTAAATATAGTCCCACACCTGAGCCTCTGATTATTTCCCTTTTCCAAGAGGCATTTGGAGGCTCATTGTTAAAAAAAAATTTTTTCAATAAAACTGCAAGGTGAACAGAAGAAAGAAATGTAAACTTTTGCAGGAACATGCCTTGTGCCCTATACTGACCATAATAGTGTAAGAAAGAAAAACAGAGCGACTTCTAGACACATTTTTGTCACTGACATCTTCCTTTCTGACTTGTCTGTCAAACCGTCAGGACTGAAAGCTATAGTGGGATGTTTAAGAGAAGTAGAAAGAGCATTAAGTTCTTGTTATCTTTCTGGTTGAATAAATGTGGCATATTGAATGCTAAGGTTTTTGTTCTGTTTTGTTTGAAATGGCATTTAACCATTTTTAGAATAGGCAAACATATCTATAAATCAAGCAAACAAATAGAATTATCTTTCCTGAGATACTTATGTGCATATTTTGCAATTATCACAAAGGATTTTCATTTCTTCCTTTGAGTATGGTATAGATTTATAGTCAGTTGTGCTTTATCAGTAGAAGCAGACCATTATCAGAAGTCTCTTGTGTAGTCTTTGCCCTTTCTATTCTGGTATTTCTGTTTATAGTTGTGTGTGTGTGTGTGTGTGTGTGTGTGTGTGTGTGTGTGTGTGTGTGTGTGTAGACTGTACATAAGAAAACTATTAGCCCATAGATGACTGATTTAATAGAAAACGAACTGTCTTGACTACTGAATTGCCTTTATATTAATTTTCCTTTGTTTACAGGGACCATATTTATTCTGTTGACATAGACACATCAAACACAGAAGAAATTTATTGTAGCAAAGTAAGTAATCTTTAAACTGGGGTTCTGGAATCAAAGAATCTAGAAGAGAAGCATCATCTCATTTTCAACTAGTGTTTATATTTAAAAATACACAATTTAAGATATATAGCTAACATCATTTAGAAGATACTATCACAAATATTTTGTCTTTTTAAAGAAAAGATTTGCTCTGTGTGTAAGGTTTTGTGTTCTGAAACTGAATTAATCCAGACTGGAATGGGGGTGGGGAGATGGGCAGCAGGAAAGTGGGAAGACCTAGGTAAAGATGTTTGGTTCAATTAGCTTTGTGACCTGGAACATGTGACTTCATCTCATTCTCTCATCTTCAGTTTTCTTTAAATTTGAGAAGCCTGGACTAGATAATATATAAGGTTCTTCCAGCCTCATAATGCTATTTGATAACAAATTAGTTATTCGTCATAGGCCTGTTTACAACAGGGAGATTTGTGTAATTTATATACTACCGTAATATTTTTAATTGTTATTCTTGGGTTGGAAAATTTCATTTTGAATCATTTTATGTGCACAGGCACATCCCACAGCATAGATTTAATCACTCAGGTGTAATGCTCTCATTTCTTGGCATTTGAAGTTCGCCCTGACCTTTTACATTTGTGTTACAGTGAAAAGAGCATTGGCTTTGAAGGGAAAAGCCTTAGCTTTAAATCTTGTTCTGCTAATTATTACCTGAGTGACCTTGAGCAAAGCACTTAATGACCTTGGGCCTCATTTTCTTCATTTGTTAAGTGGGAGAATCAGCGATCTCTTAAGTCCCTTCCTACTCTAAATCAGTAATGGCCCTCCATAATGTAACCATTCCTCATTTCAGACAAGCATAACAATCTACCCTGAGATTCTTAAAACAATACAAGGGGATGACTTAGTTTTATAAAAATCTCTTAAGTTCAGTACAATCAGAAGATTCCCTCAGTTGATTAAACCATAAACCTAAGACAAATTAGATTTTTTTTGCCTATTTAAAAAAACCTAACCGTAAGTGTAATTACAGAAAAAAAAAAAAATCTGAATACTTTTTAAAAGGGCATCTTTGTTAAGAGGAAAACAATTAAGGAGAGAAAAAGAGCAGACATTTGAGGAAAGTCCACATACACTGAAAAGTTAGTTTGGCTACTTTTTGGTTAAATCCACTTACAAATCTTTTTTTTTTAAGGAGCATCATATAACAGAAGATCATTTTGTAGTTTAATGAATAGAGAGTAGCTCGAAATGAAATGAACATTTTGCATCACTGATCTTTTGTTGTTATGGTGAATTAATCATGGGGAATGGTGCTGAAAGCTTTCAATAAATATATGTTCAGCTTTGAGTTTCCCCAAGGGAACTCTTACTTCTGAAATCAGATGCGAACAACCTCTGAGCTCTAATTGATTTCTTTCTTGATCCTGCAGAAACTGACATGGAAATCTAGACAGGCTGATGTAGACACATGCAGAATGAAGGGAAAACATAAGGTAGGCAATTTTCTTTCCTCCTGAAGCTGCCACTTTGGTTTAGGTTTTTTGACTGTTAAATCAAGTCGTTGTCTGTGATGTGGAATAGATACTGCCATTCACTTCTTTCCTAGTAATGGCTTTTTCCATTAACTTATTGAAGGCTCTAATTTGCAAAAAAATAGTTTGCTTTTAATGTGATAAAACATTACGACAGCAGTCAGAGCAGCGTTGTGAAATGCTCCTGTTGCACTTGGGATTGTGGACACCATGTAGCTGTGTGGACACTGCTTAGCATTCTCTTAGAGAGCTAAAAACATTGCCGCCCTTTGCCCATTGGGAATTTCCTTTAAGGACTCTTAAAAAGCTGCAAGTAGAGTTACAGAGTTTTGTGCCTTTGGTAATGTAGCAACATAGAAAGACCCCTGAGCTATGTCTTAGCTACAAAAAAATAGGGTAGGAACGCCTGGCATGAAATTTAATACTGTGAAATTTCACTTTAGTATTGCTTTTGCAGCATAAACATTAACCTTTCTATTTGAGGCTTTGCTTATTTGTCTTTATTATGTAGCATTATTTTATAACTATGTTGTGTTTTTGTTATATTAACCACAATAGAATATATTACAATATACAATGTGATACATAGAATATAGAATAGAATGTTTGTGTAGTAACATGATAACTACATATGTAATGTTCATATTATATTGTAAATTGTGATACCAAAGTTCTCTTATGCCTAACATGGAAGATGAAACATTATATATTATGATGAATATTATAATGAATATATAATGTTCTACTTATATAACAATGCTCTATGATAATAATAATTAGTAATAACTAAAAGCTCATTAGCATAGCATAGTAGAAAACTGGCCTCAAAAATCAGGAATTCAAGTCTTAAATATACAGAAGAAATTTATTATAGCAACATAATCTTTCACAAGTCAATTAATTTCATAATGCTCTAGAGATATCAAACAGGTGGCTTATAAAATAGAACAGATTAAAGTGTTATTAGAAACTATTTAACAAAATAAATAAAAATGAAACATAATATTGAATTTTCTTTTTAGATGTATTATATATATTAGGTTTTAAAAAAATATGATGCTATAAAATTCTGTATCCCCTTCCAGTATCCTCCTCCTACCCAATGAGAAAGCAAGATAAAATTATATCTTAAAAGTAAGTCTATATGTAGCTTGCAGGGATCCTTCCATATGTAGCCTTCAGGGATACTTATGTATGAGTTAGTGGCTCTACTCTAAGCAATTTATAAAGACTGTAGGTCCCAGAGAAGGCATACCTACATTTGTAGAGGGATTTTGCTTACCTGGGAGTTCCATATACTGGAGAAATCACAAGTACAATCTCTATCTCTATTTATTATTTTAAACAACACTCATCATCTTCCTACACACAAACCCATACTCCTCTTCTGAATTTCCCTATTTATATCAGGGTACCGCCATACTTCTAGTAACAAAAGTTTGCCTTTTCAGAGTCATGTCCCACACTTTACTCTTCTTCACCCAACAGAGCCAATCCTTTGACAAGTCTTCTTGTTTCTAGAGTTGTTCCCTCAAGTGACCATTAATCTAATTCAGGCCCTAATTAATTTTTTCTTCTAGACTATTTCAGTAGCTTCCCAATTGGTCTCCCTGTCTCTTCCCATTGGAATTTATGTTTCACATGAGTAACAAAGTGATTTCCCAAAAATCCACTTTCTGACCATGTCATCCTGTTGTTCCAATGGCTCCCTTTACTTTTAGGCAAGGGCATGATGATAACTGTTTAACAAGTAATTCTTTGAGGAGGAGAGAAGTGTATACTTTAATTTGCATTAACATTTTCTCCATCACTCTCAATTCTACACAATCAAAATAATAAAGCAAACCTGAATTTGTAGCATTTGCCAATTACACCTCAGAAAATTTAACAGTCACCTCTCAGCAGCATCAAGCTGGCTTCAGCACACCCTTGGCTCTAGGTGTCAAATACAGACTCTTAGGTTTGACATTTAAACTTGTTTACAATCTGAAACCAACCTACTTTTCAGAAAAAGGATAAAAGAGAGGAAGTTAAGAAGGAAGGCAGGAAGGAAGGAGGGAGGAATAGAGAAGGGAGGGAGGGAAGGAGGACAGAATGAGGAAGGAATGGAGGGAGGGAAGAAGGGAGGGAGGAACGAAGGAAGAGAGGAGGGGGGAAGGAAAAAAGAAAGGAAGAGAGGGAGGGAGAAAAGGAAGGGAAGGAGAGGGAAGAGAAGGAAGGAAAGAAAGAAAGAAAAGAGAGGGAGGAAAAAAGGAAGAAAGGAAAGAAGGGAAGGAAGGAAGAGAAAGAAATAAAGGGGAAAGAGAGGGAGGGATGGAGAGAGGGAGGAAGGGAAGAGAGAGGGAGAAAGACAGAGAGGGAGGAAGGGAGAGAAGGAAAGGAAGGGGAAAGGAGAGTTGGTTTTATATCCCCAATACCTAATTCAGTGACTAGAAGTATTTAACTGCTTTTTGATGACTTGATTTTATATCTTTCTTAGTATCTAAGTATAGTGTTATATGTACATTCCAAGTTTGTACTTCTAAGGCATCCATTTTAATCAGGCTCTTAATGGAAATGTATTAAATGATTAATTCATTGATTGACTAATAAAATGGAGATCCTTCATCACTATCATCTTTTGGGAAAAACAACCTGAGTAGAATAGCTTTATAGAAGAATTCCTTCATTTTAACCCTTATGACAGTGGATTACCATGCAAAATGAAAGATGAAGTCTATTAAAAGAAATTGACCTTAATATATATATTATGTACTATTTTCCCCTAGGATGAATGTCACAATTTTATTAAAGTCCTTCTAAAGAAAAATGATGATACACTGTTCGTCTGTGGAACCAATGCCTTCAACCCCTCTTGCAGAAACTATAAGGTAAATGTTACTTTTATATGTCTGCTACCATATGGTTAGGAAATACTTTGTAATTTACCCTGTACCTGCAACAAGCTAAGAACTGTAATTTAACACTACCCAGTTTCTTTTCACTTGTTCAACTTAATGTATTGCTCCACATGAGTGAGCTGGAGTAGGCTTCCTAGCTTCTTGTTTGATCAGGATTGATTGACACATCTTTAAGGCTCCTACAGAGCAAAGTTAGTTTCTATAAGACCCTATTTTTTGCCCAGTTGACTAATACATAGTTTACAATAAGTACAATGTGAATATACTTCCTTCTTTCCTCTCTTCTCTTCTTTCCTGACTCAACTCTCATCTCATCAATCCACTCCTGAGCTGATGCCTTCCTCCCCTCACCTTTCTTCTCCTTTCCTTTTTTCTATTCCTCTTCCCTCTCTCTTCTCCCTTTCTCTCTCTGTCTCTCTCTATGTCTTTCTCTGTCTCTCTCTCTTGTCTTTCTATCTCTCTGTCTCATTCTTTGTCTTTCTGTCTCTTCCCTCCCTTTCTCTCTCTTTCTCTCTTCCTCCTTTCCTTCCTCACACACAGACACATACCCAACCCACATTTGTTTTATGAGCATTACTAATTTCAAAAATATGTATCTGAAGTTGCAAGTTTAATTCTGAAGGCAATTTTGAAGAATGTTTTTTTATTTTTATTTTGCCTTGTGATTAGATGACCAGGAGAGGGTCTTACTGACACTGTCCATTATACAAAGCATATTTCCAACCATTTCTCTGAGATGGGATCCTTTCAGTTAGTTCTGATTAAATTATTTTAAAGCATCCCTGAAGAAGATAGGTAGCTCTCACCATCCTGAATAGTAGTAGTAGAAGCAACAGCAGTGATATATGAGCCCATCTCCATCTGTTTCACTTCACTATTCCGTTCCTATTATCTCTTTGGTCTAGAAAATGCAAAGACCTTATTATGGAAAGTGCACCAATACATATGCTGACCAATGCTGCAGCCTTGTCTTTGTTTCTGTTCAGCTAATCCCCTGAAGAAAATGTTTGCATTTGATACAAACTCATCTCCCACTGGTCATATTTTTGATGCCAGGTGTTAGGCTATAATCAGCAACAGCCTATTCTCCCTACTCTAACACACCCAACTTGCAATTGATTGTCCCATAGCAACCATCTGGGTCTTCAAAATCAAATCCACCATTTAGTATTCAATTCCTGTTTGTCATTGTTTAGAGCTCATTAAGATTAATGTTCCTAACAAATCCAATGCTGGAAAGCTCTTCTTTATTATAAGTGAAGGTTTTCTTGGCATTGCAACGTAAAGAATGTAAATGGTCTTATTTATTCTTTTTTCAGATATTCTATTCCTTGGGATACATAACCCATGTTGATTCTTATTCATCTTTGCTTCAACTATCCTACCCCTGGTGAGGAATACCTTAGGGACTTGTAGGAAGTCACAAGAATATATTCAATGACTTTCCTTGCCTATAATCTTAATAATATGGATGGCACTGAAGCATCATGAGCATGACCCTGAAAGGATTTATTCTCAAAGGCAGAATGTGAAAGAGTAGATGAGGCTAGAATTCCAGGGAAGGAAAACTCAGCATAGTGTTTTTTATCCTAAAGTGTCTCTTTCAGAAATGATTAATTTTTGTAAAAAGATTTGTTCACAAATGCTATATAACAGGAAAAAGCACTAACTAAGTCTCATAGTTTAAGAGCTTAAGGACTATTAGAATAACTTGATGGCAAAAGAAGGATTATTTTTTATGGTCTCTGATTCTGAATTCTCTTTGATTTATACACACTTTGTGCCCCTCAAGTAAGGTGAATGTGTTGAAAAGATTATAACCTGAAATAAATTTGCCAGTGCCTAGCCTTTTAAGACTAAGAATGAAGAATCTAAGCTATGCTCTCAGGGCTCAGTTTCCTCATTTGTAAAATGAAGGGGTTTAGACTCAATGACCTCTAGGGTCCCTTATAGCTTTAAGTCCATGATTCTCTGCATACCTTTCCCCATTGTTCACTAAAACCTTGGGAACTTCAATGTGAGACTGAGTTGGTTATTTGTATAATTATCTGTACCCTATGGTGAATTAATTTCCCTGGGGTTGCTGTTAAGTCTGAGATTTTATGACTAGTGCATGGATTAATTCTTGTTTCATGGAAATAGGATTTCTCTATGGCACAGACTATTTTGCTGATACTGTTTAATCTCCACATCCTTCCAAACATCCAAATCAGCAGAGGACAATTTAACATTATCTTCCAGCTCTGATTTAGCTACTGTCACAGTTTTAGGAGTAGGAGCACAAAGAAGAAATTCTCCCCGCCCGAAGTGTTTTGTTTCTCTTGTGCAGAGTTTACAGAGTGTTCACTGCTCTGGATAAGAGTGCAAAGCCCCTCTCTTGAATCCTGCCCAGAGCCTCAGACCAAAGAGTCTGTCACAGTTCAACAGGAAGCTCATGTTCAGATAAATGTCAGCAAAAGGCTTTAGTAAAAGGATTGGGATAGTAATGGCAGAACAATATGATCATTTTTGTTTTTAAAAATGCCTAACAGTTATATTTTCTCAGGAAGATTATTTTTTAAAATACTATAGCTTTATGATATTCTCAGCTTCAATTTTTAAAAATTCACATCTTTAATAAAGCCATTTCAAAGTTCTTAGAAGTGATGCAGAACTATGACATCACATAAGACATGAGGCCAAAATTCTCCCTAATGTTCCTTGAAATCCTGGATAACAAGATTGGTCTTAGCTATCCATAAACTTGTAGAAATTCCATCTTCCAGTCCTCTGGTGAATCTCCCAATCTTTAGAAGTGCACAAAGTCATAGCTTGGGCTATCCTATCTCCAATACTTCTGCACCCAAAAGAGTAAAAGCAATAGTAAATCTTTGCATTCATGGGCTATATATTGATTGATCCCAAAGTTAGACCACTGACACTAACTTTGCCCATCTAGAGACTTATATCTCGAGGTCTTGCCTACTCACTCAAATGAAAGCCATGTAAGAAAGATAATTTTGGTCTGGCCAGTTAGGACTAGTTCCAGTTCAGCAGCCATTCACAAATCTGTTTCTTTACCATATAGTTAGTGGACTAGAAATGGAATGTCTGCTTATAGTCCAAAATTGGAGATCAAGGCTTTTCTATCAAACATACCTAGAAGCAGGCTTACATACCCTCCCATGGTATGAAACTGGTGATCAATATATGCGAGTGAAGAATTGGATTCCTGCTGACCAACTCCCTCCTTACATAAACAATAGCTGCAAAGGTATTCTTGATTCACCTTTTCAATTCCAATTAGTGTTCTCCCTTCAAATTACCTTTTATTTATAGAGTTCTCTGCTTGTATGTTGTATACTCTCAGCAAAACATGAACACCCTAAGGAAAGAAATTGTTTTCATCTCTGTTTCTCTTATGCCCTAGCACACTGCCTTGAATGTAATCACTGATTGTTGAATTTCATATAGAGAGAATTATTAAAATGCCTAATAATTATGGAATAGAAAGGTTTTTGTGGGCTTAACATTGCTAAAATGCTGCATTTCAAAAGGGTTCCATAAACCAAGGAAGAAGGATTTGTCCTGGGCACCAGAGATTTAGTTTGAGTTTCACCTTTGCTGCCAGCTACATATATGCTTCACTCTCATGGGGAAAAGGGTATTAGTCTAGATCAGGGATGAGGAACTTTTTATCTGCTGAGGACCATTTGGACGTTTATAATGTCACTTGTGTGTTGTACAAAATTATGAACTTATAGAACTCAAGTGGTGAGAGATTGTTTTCCTAGCTTTTAGCTCATCTTTGGCGGGAGTTACCTTAGCAAATGATTTTGCAGATTTTATATGGCCCATAGGCTGGACATTCTTTACCCCGGTATAGATAAACAGTAAACAATATGATCTGGTTACACCTCTTTAATGAATTTAAAATGGGATAAAGATGGTTGTTAGGATTGTGCTTATATCTGTTCTTTGTTCCATTTTACTTATGCTATATTCCTTTGAAAACTAACCCTAGGAAAACTGCTAAGTCTTTTGAGCCATGACCTACAAGGGTAAGCTTTCAATAAGATGAAGAAAAACCCAAAATTTAGTATAATTCATAATTCAGGATTGTGGGACATTGAAAAATAAAGAAAGGAAAATGTTTATTTGGTCCTAAAATGTGCGATAATTGTCTTAATACTTGTCATTTTTCTGAGCGAGTTCTACAGTTCAGACTTTGGGATCCAGAATACCCCAAAAGTATATAGTTTTTGTTACTAAACAGAAGTGACTATTTCTTTTAGATGGATACTCTTGACTCTCTTGGTGATGAGTTTAGTGGAATGGCGAGGTGCCCCTACGATGCCAAGCACGCCAATGTCGCCCTGTTTGCAGGTAAATGAAATGTCCTAAATTTGCAGGGATTTTATTTTTATTTATACATTTCATTTCATAGATCTGGCAATATAAGTCTCCTTAGGGGGTATTTGTGAATTCAGAGTTGAATTCAGAGTTGCTCTTAGATTCCCTGGTGTCAAGTATAACTAATAGTGTCCTTCTTGTTGGTGATTAATTTGGAAATTACTCTTTCCTCTCTGTCACCTTGATTCATTCCTTTGTGATTTTCAAACCAGATAGGTGCATGGTACACTGACCTTTTTTGGCATAGAAGATACTTATTTTTTAAGAGTACTGCCTTCCACTGTTCCCCTCTGCGAATGCCTAGCACAGGATTGTGCCTTCTGAGTGTGAAACTTCTGTGAATTGTCTGAAATGGACTGAAAATCTTCACTCTGGAGGATGTGGGGAATCCAAGAAGCCTTACCAGCAGACTTCAGTTAATATAGCAAAAGCATGAAGAGGTCAAGGTGCAGTCCTAAATCCATCAGAGATGATTATTAACACTGAGGCCTGAAGAAAGCAATCTGGAAATAATATACATGAAATCAAGGCTTTATGGAGTTCAAGAGCCATTTTGTTCCCACCCCTGATTTTAACCCCATCAAGTCTTAACAGATGGATTGTACCAGTGATGGATGCAAGAACCATTCCCATGCTTGCATTGGGCCTCTTTCCACAGCTCAAGAGCTATAAATGATAAGCTACTGATATAATTTCATTTTTTTAAATTAGAAATTTGAGAATTCATTATCAGCTATGATATTATCAGCTATTCATTATCAAAGTAGAAAAAATCATTGGTGTGATAGTCATTGGTGGAGAATAGGCCATAGTTGGCTATAATTTCGTTCATAAAAGCACTGTGGTATAAAGGGAAGAATAAAGGGGGGAAATGAAGGTTTCTGTTACAAAGTGGGTTAGCTAGCACTTTCTTATTTATTCTATTATCATGACCCCTTGGAGCCTGATTCCCCAACCTATACCGTATAGAGGTAGGAGAAAGAAAATTTTCCGTGGGTCATCTTCTGCTCTAAAGTACAATATTATTGTGGAAGAGCACTGAATAAGAATGGCAATAATCACAGAACACTATGTGAAAACTTGGGCAGGAGCAAGGCCAGTGGCAGAAATGTCCTGGTATCTTCTCAATCACACAGCTCCTGCCAGTCCTTTAATATCTACAGGAACCTGTATAAGCTAATGTCAATGAAGGATAATAGCTACAGTTGATCAATTAATTGTGTACCTAGTTTAAGCAGAGAAATAAGAAGGTATGTAGGAAGAATATGTCTTTGTGCTACAAGGTAAGAAGAGAAGGATATCATAAGGAGAGGGAACTAGAGTTAGAGGGAGGAAGACCTAGATTCAAACCCTATCTCGAATATTTAACTATGTGACACAGGATAATAAACAAAAATGCATGGGAGTAGTACATACAAATCTAAGTAATAGAGTAATAACCCCAGAGTAATAACTTAGCTAGCATTTATGTAGTGCTTTCAGGATAGGGAGAAGGCATCTCATAGCCGTATTTCTGGACCTTGAAAGCCTTTCTTTGTGGGAATCCTCATGAAGTTCATTGTTGGCTATGATATCTCTGCCAGGCAGCGTCTCTGCTGAGAAGCTGAGCTTGCCTTTCACAGATTCCAGCATCTCTTCTGGATGGTTCAAATTCACATACTTTGGTCCTGCTCTTCAAAAGGCATTTGCAACCTTTACCACCTTCAGCTCCTGGTTTATGCTCAATTATAGCCCTTGGCTAGGGATTCTGCTGCTCTCTTTCAGGAAGAATAGAGATTCTTACTTTAAGATCAACTAGTATCTCCCTTTCTGTACCTTTAGGGCTTTGAATGGAAGCCCTTAAAGGCAGAGAAAAAGGTTTTCCTTTTCTTTTGCCAAGTCTTTCTAATTCAAGGAAATTTTGCCTAGAGTGAAGGAGACCTCACTCTAACTTATGGTACTCATCTTATATATTTTCCAAATCTTGAGAGGCTAAGCTATAACCAGGCAATGGCCTCTTGCCAAATGTTACCAAACAGCTCTGGGGTTTAATTTTCTCTAGTTTTGTTTCTTTATTTTTTTTCTTTTTCTTTTTTAAATTTTTTTATACTCTAAGCTTCTCTACTTGCTCTTGGCAAAGGAATGATTAGGGAAAAGGTTCAGAAGTAATCTATGCTTGGTGAATGAGTTCACTGTTTCTCCTAAATATTTAATGACTTTCTTTCCCCTTTACCATGCTAATTAATTACTCAAAGTCTCATATTTTTAAGGAGATATAATCATTTACTTATACCTGAAAGGACCTCACTCTACCTAGATATATAAGTAGCTTACCTACCAAAAATGTCATCTACAAATTTGGCTAAAACTGAAAGTGGTCCCCCTTTAAATATGTTTGTATATACATAATTATATGTGCATGTGGGGGAGTGTGTGTGTATGCATTTGTGATACTCTGTTGTAGTAATTAGCTAGTTATAAGTCTTGGGGCAATATAATGAATGGCTTGTTAGGTCTCCAGAATTCCCTACTCTCAAATTTTATAGAGTTTATTTTAAGTGAAAAGTTGTAAATTTAATTATGATCACTTTACGCCACCATGTAGGAAAATTCCTAACACTAAAGCTGAAGCTGGGCTTTCTATCTAACCTTACTTTTATATCTGTCTCTGATTAACCCTTGACCTTTTTATGGGAGAAGAAAAATTTGGTTTCTAGGAAACAACTGAATAAAAAACCAAAATGCAATGACTGGGAATCTGATAAGGGAATTGGAGGGAAGATGTTGCTTTTTCTTAGGATTTACCATAGCCTAGGTTCACCTCTCTTAGATGCCTATGGAGTCAATGTTCTTGTTCACAGCTTCTTAACACAGCTCAGTTCTCCACTTGCTCAGAATAATCCCTCCCTTCCTCCCCTGCCCTTCCCATTCTGAAATAGCTTCTCCCTTTTATACAAATAACTTAGAATGTGATCCAGTTTCTCACACACAGTGGCTTTGATTGAAGCAGGTTTACAGGCCCTATTCATGTGCAGGCCTGATTATTTGATCTAATCAAAATGTTGTGGAGGGAAGGGGGGTTTTCCCAATTCAAGGCACCCTAGCCAAATGGTGGTAGTTTTAACCTTGCCTTTATACATGCACAGACTTATATGCATATGTATGCATAACAGTGAAACATATAGAAGGCAATCTGGAAATAATGCAAAGGAAGAAAAGGTTTTTTGGCATTTGTAGAGCAGTGTCTTCTGAAACCTGATATTAGCCTACCCCATCCTACCCCACTGTGCCCCACTGCACATGTCTTGGTAGATAACTGCTTCTAGTGGAGAGTGCAAAAGCAGTTTCCAACCTTGTGTTGGGTCTCCTTTCTTAGCTCTAGAGCTATAGATAATAAGCCATTGATTTCCATTTCAGTTCATATATTTGCAAATATGTGTACATATGTACCATGATATCTAGGCAAGCCCAGGTTCCTACCTTTACTGAAAACACCCAGCAAAGAGTCTCCAAAACAAAAACTAACAGGTAAAAATTCTTTGGGTCTACTGATTCAAAGTCAGTATGCCTAATTTGCTAAGACTCATTGCCAGAAGGTTGCTGAGCTGATAATTTTTTTTTTTTTTTTTTTGGTGGGGGAGGCACAGCAACTCATAAAGTACTATCTACTAAGGGGTGAAGTAGCTGTAATTTTTAAGGACCATCTTGATGCAATTAAAAGTATTGAAGTACGTAGCTAGATAGATATAGTTCATTAGCATTTCTTATTTGTGAATGGCCTCACAGGCCCTACTTAAGTGCAGAAAATTATTTAGGGCAACTCTGAACCAATTAAAATGCCAATGCTTTTTGAAAGAGGGCATATACCAAAGCAAACCCTTTGCTTTTTACCTGAACTAAAGCTGAAGAAGCAAAATGATGTAGGGTAATGGAAAATTTGTTTTAATGATTTGTGGCAGCTATTTTTAAACAATGGACTGTAGTAAGGAATAGAAAATAAATGTACATTTTCTTAATGGAAAATAAACTATGCAATTATTTTGCCATTTTATTTCTGAAAGAATATAATCCACTTTAAAAATAATAAACAAAATGATTTTTCTATTTTTAAATATAATTTAATTTAGGCAATTAAACTCTCCACTAGAAGCAGCCATCTGCCAAGACATGTACAGTGGGGCACAGTGGGGTGGGGGAACAGCAATATATTTGTACACTCGGAATCAGGAAGACCTGAATTCAAATCTTGCCTTAGATACTTGCTTAGCTGTATGAGTTTGAGTAAGTCATAAAATCTGTCTGAACCTCAGTTTATTCATCTATAAAATGCTAATTATAATAGGACCTAACTCATGAAGTTGTTAGAAGGACCAAATGAAATAATATGAGTAAAGTGCTTTGTAAACAGTGTTATGTAAATATAGCTCCTATCATCATCATCATCATCATCATCATCATCATCATCATCATCATCATCATCATCATTTCTGTTTATCCTAATAGAATTTGGTGATTTGTAACCCATTTATTTTTGTTAGTAATTAACAAGCATTTATTAAGTGCTTTGTATATACCAAATACTGTGTTAAGCACTGGGGATACAAATAGAAAAGTAAAACTATCAAGTCTTAAGCAGCTCATATTCTAATTAGAAGATAATGCATCTAGGATACATAACTCAAGTATGTATAGGACAGATAGAATTGACCGGTGCTCCTTAGTAGGTTAGATCCAAGAAAGCTAACTGAAAGTTAGCAAATCATATTATCTCCTTTGACATATTTTCCTAATTGACAGTATCCCTTACTTGTCTTTAATCTCTGATGAAGAGGTAACCCTTCTCATCAAGGCTATACCCTTGATCCTATGTCATCCCATTTTTTTTTTTCCAGGAGATTGCTGCCTCCCACCTTTGTCATTATCTTTCCTAAGTTTTCAGATTTTAGCTATCCATTTGGTTTCTTCTCTGCTTCCTATAAACTTTTCTAAGTATCCTCTATCCAAAAAAAACCCCCCAAAACAAAACAAATTAACCCATAATCCCAGCTAGATAATCATTCTATTTTCTCTTTACTTTTTCTCAGCCAAAATTCCTTGAAAAGGCAGTCTACACTAGTGTCTTCACTCCCTTTCCTCATTCTTTCTCATCTAAATTCTATGTAATTGGACTTATAGCTATGGGTTTTCTCCCAAGGCTAGGTCTTAGATATCTACTTTCTATTCACCTATTATAGTCTCTTTTTGCTGACATCATATCCTATGGATTCAATTATCATCTCTGTGTAATGATTTTCAAATCTATAGATCCAGTGCTAACCTTTTTCTAGAGCTCTAGCACCACATTTTGATTGTATACCCTGTAGGCATTTTTAAATGATCATATCCAAAGCAGAATTCATCATTTTTCCCTCAAACCCACCTGTCTAATTGAAATTCCTCATTATTGTCTAGGGTACTGCCATCCTTCCAATCATACAATTTTGCAATCTCTAACTCTTGACTTTCACTTACTCCACATATATTGTCAGTTGTCAAATATTATAATTTTTGTCTCTACATCTATCAAATTCATCTCCTTCTCTGCATTTACACAGCCATGATATTGGTTCAGGCCCTCATCACTTCTAACCTGGATTATGTCAATGGAAAGCCTCTCTACTTTAAATCTCCAATATATCCTTCATAAAATCACTAAAGATATTTTCTTGAAGCAGTTTTGATCACCTCACTTTTCTATTCAATAAACTTCAATAGTTCTCTCAAACCTTTTTGATAAAATATAAAGATAGGAAGAAAGTTAAAGCTAAAATATATAAAGCATATATATATATGTACATATATACATATATATGTACATATAAATAAGAAGGAAGAAAAGAGAAAGAGAAGGAAGGAAAGAAGGAAGGAAGGAAGGAAAGAAGGAAGGAAGGAAGGAAGGAAGGAAGGAAGGAAGGAAGGAAGGAAGGAAGGAAGGAAGGAAGGAAGGAAGGAAGGAAGGAAGGAAGGGAGGGAGGGAGGGAGGGAGGGAGGGAGGGAGGGAAGGAAGGAAGGGAAAGAGAGAGAGAGAAAGAAAGGAAGGAGCAAAGTGGAAGTAGCAGTAGGTAGAATGTATGGCAGAATCAGAAGATCTAAATTTGAATTCGACCTTAGACATTTATTAGCTAGACTTCTTTGGGTAAATAATTTAAATTTTCTGAGCTCTAGTTTCTTCATCACTAAAGTGGGGGATAATAATAGCACTTGCCTTACAAGGTTGTTGTGAGGATCAAGTGAGATATGTGAAGTGCTTTGTAAAACTTAAAATGCTACGTAAATGCTATTATATGTGTGTGTATAAAATTTACCTATATTTGAACATGTATATGTATACATATAAATACAAATATGAACACAAATACATGTATACATGCATATGTTCCCCATTAGAATATAAGCTAATGGAGGTCAAAGACTATATCTTATATCTTTATATCTTCAGAGCATGTGCTTCATGCATAGTAGATACTCTGGAAGTACTTATTGATTAATTGATCTCTTTACCACACCTTCTTCCACTTCACTCACTTACTCAGGTTAAAGGCTGCTCTATTAATTGCATTTGTACTTGTAATTATGTGTGATACAAGTGGCCTCTTCTTCCACCTTTAGTCATGTATAATTACCTGCTGTAGCTGGATCAGTACCCAAAGAGACCTGGCTTCAGGCTATCACTTAAGTCCATTCTAATCAAGTACAGCTAGAAAACATTTGCCCTTTTATTCCAAAACAACTGCTTAGAAATTACCCGAATTTTTTTTCCCCAAAAAAGCATAATCTCACATCATCCCAATTTATAAGGGTAAGATTTGAGAGCTTCTCTTTTCACAGACTGCTAGATTATCTCAGTGATCCTATCTCACTTAACCTGATATCTAAGGGCAATCTGCCTGACTTTTCTCCACACCTTTACATTGTTTCCCTCTCTCTCTCCACCTTGTTCTTCTAACCATTATTTTCTTCTCCTAAGATGGAAAACTATATTCTGCCACAGTGACTGACTTCCTTGCAATAGATGCAGTCATTTATCGGAGCCTTGGAGACAGCCCAACCCTGAGAACAGTCAAACATGACTCAAAATGGTTGAAAGGTGAGCAAACAATGAAAAGGAGGGTTGGAGAAAGGGAAGAGAGGGAAAAAAATGCATGTCTAGTGGGAGACTTAAAATCTTTACAGACAATACTCTAGTTTCATTTTAGCAATAGCTTCTGACAGATAGGAAAGTATAAATTGCCTCTTTTATCTCAGATGATTTATTTACCTCCATTTTTTTCCCTTCCCATGAGTTACTAGAGGTGTTAACAAAACTACCAGTGTCAGTGTAATCAAACACATTACATTCATCTTCCTCTGCTTTAAACCCTCATTTTAGTGTCCCCTATGATAGGACCATCATATTTCACTAGTACCTTGGCATAGGGGACAGAAGGAGGTGGGGAAATGAAGTAAGGGCTTTTGTAAGATTCACTGCTATATTAAAAAATGTCTATTCTAAAGTATTGGGTTAAAAATGTTGAAATTGTCAGAACTTATTTTTTCTCAATGCTGTTAAAGATTACTTTTGACATTTTTACAATGTGTGTGTCCATGTGCCTTGTGTAATTTACAAACACTTATGTTTATAAGATCATTTGAATTAATATTTAATAAATATCTAATAGTTCTAAGTATTCATTTAATATATGGACTTTGAGATGTATTTCAAGTTCTTCTTTTTTCTTCTTCTTTTATCCTTTATCACATATCCCCAACCAAAGTGTCTCTTTGTTCACAGAACCATATTTTGTTCAAGCAGTGGATTATGGTGACTATATCTACTTCTTCTTTAGGGAAATTGCTGTGGAATACAACAGCATGGGGAAGGTAAGTGAAGAGAATGTTTGTGGCCTTCTTTGTAATACCCTGGGGAATTCACTTCAGGAGCAATGTTGTTATGAATGACCTTGCAATGAGAGCCATAAATCATATTGACAGGGTCATCATTTTGAGAAGGTCCTGCTGCTGAGGCCCACATTTGGTCAGAGCAAAACATCATGCTTTCCCAATAGTCACTCTATGATTTGAAGGCACATTAAACTATTATCAAAAAAATTAACCCACACATAATTGTTTAATTCCAAAAATAGCTTCTAGTAGTTTAAAAACCTGACTTTCAAGTACAATAGGCAGTCCAGGATAAAGAGAGTAAGCAAAGGAAAGCTTTGGCTTTTCCTTTTTTGTCTTAAGAATATTGACAAAATCAGTTGAGCACAATGGCTTTCCAGATAAACATAATGAAATGATTCAGGTCACCAAGGGTGGAGGGCATAAAATAAAATACCAGCTAAATCTGAAGCCTTTTTAAGGAGTAGAGAGATATGAGGCTAGAGGCAGTTGCAGGGATATTTAATGTAAAATGTGCCTTTGTTTGAGGAAATAGAAAGTTAAGCAGCAATCCATATGGAAATGAGTTAATGTGGCAGACAACTGATCTCTTGAAGGATTTATGTATTAAATGCCACAGCCTTATCTTTTATAGCACACTCTTCCAAAGCTGAGTTTTCCAGTTTGTTATTTTCCACAGCTTATAGAAACACAGGATTAAATTAAGCGCCTTGTTGTTCCAGCTCCATTTTAAAGAAAAGCAGAATTATGCTAAGGTTCTCCCTCTCGCAGTCCAAGCCTGTTCATCTTCCCCTTGTGTTTTGCCTGTTTTAGGTAGTTTTCCCAAGAGTCGCTCAGGTTTGCAAGAATGACATGGGAGGATCACAAAGAGTCCTGGAAAAACAGTGGACTTCCTTTCTTAAGGCTCGCTTAAACTGCTCAGTTCCTGGTGATTCACATTTTTATTTCAACATACTGCAGGCAGTTACAGATGTTATCCATATTAATGGCCGTGATGTTGTCCTAGCAACCTTTTCCACACCTTATAACAGGTAACTATGCTGTGACTGCTGACCTTATCTTGTCTTTATTTTTGCCCTTTCCAGTGAGGCTTCTCTTATAATGTACCACATTAGCAACTATAAGGGGAAAAAAAAATGTTCATATATATGAAGCCAAAAAGCAGGTAATATTCAGTTTTCATCAATAAATTCTGTAATTTATAAGCACACATTAAATTATTAAATTAGAGGTGGGGTTGGAGGGGGAGAATAGTTAAGACAAGAATTAGATGCTGTGCTATTTTCATGCTTTCAATTTAATCTTTGTTCCCTTTGCTTTTGTCTATCTCTTAAGGAGATGGTGACTAGCATTTTAAAGAGATAATTGGCACAAATACAATAGTTATTTGCCATTTTTAAAGCATCTTTGAACATTATGGAGACTAGTGTACAGGGCCACAGATTACTCTGTTGTGCTTTTCCTCAGTGTATTATAACAAAGGAGTTTTACATGAAAATGGTACCCTGGTCACTTACATATTCATCTTTTCAAGCAGCTTATTTCTGAAGCCAGCACAGATTGCAGGCACTTAGGTGTGACCTTATAGTTAGTTGCCTTGAAGCTGGTCTCAAAAAGGGAATGTGATCTCAGGTGAGGAATAAGCAATGGAAGCTGATGAACTAGGGGATTCAGAGACCTGTTATATTGACTCTAACATTAATTAATAAGAGATAAAAGAGAAAGAGGGAGACAAAAAAGAAAGTAGATTATCTAGAGGTCATAGTCTTTCCCCATAAAATGCTTTAAAATGTGGGCTGGTGACTGAAACACTATATTTTAGAATATAATTTGGGAGAAGTCAGGCACATCTCATACCCTATCCAAGGATATTTAGTTACTGGAATACAAAATGATCCTCAGTAAAAGACATTTTCTCTGGCAAAGCTATCCTTTGGAATGGACCTCAAGGACAATTTTAGAGCCAGAGATGAGGATATTATGGGTTTAATTTATATGTCTAGATCATTCTATTAAAGAATTTTAATTATTACTAAACCTAATTGTTCTCTGTTTTCAAAATAAGAAACTAAGGAAGGCATCAAAAAAAATTAAGTAACTTGGATAATCCTATCAAGAATGAAAGAAAATGTTCAAAAATAAATTTCATCTTAGGATTCCTGATTATGAATTTTCTATCCTGACATTTATGCCTTGCATAGCCCAAGAAACACAGTGCTTCTGGATAAAAGTCATTATAATTCTTGGCTTGTATCTAAAAGCAGAATATGTAAGACTATAAGCTCAGTTCTGTGTAGCACTTGTAGTCTTCTAGGGAGAAGACCATGCTCTAAATAGTGTCATGGATTTGGAGCCCAAAGACCTGAAATTAGGGTCCAGCTATGCTCTTTTCTATTTTTGTGATCCCATTGAACTTACTTCCCTTCACTAGGTCATATTATTTTTTGTTCTTTAAAAAAATCTGTAAAATTATTCATTCCTTTAATTTTACAGAATTGTGTTTTTTATTTAAATTTAATTTAAATTTATTTAAAATTAAACATTTTTATTTTATTTCAAGAGACATTTGGAAAACTTGGAGGAATCCTAAAGCATGTTGCTGTAGGACAATTGGTAAAATTCTATGATTATGAAATCACAGATAAAAGTTGCTATGAAGAAGTTTTAACAAATTGAGTTTCATCCTTGAAGAAGTTTAAAAAAAGATGATATGAAGTTAGAAGTTAGTTACAAGTTAGAAGATGATATGACGCCTTGTAATTCTATAAAGAGAGAACAGTGGTCAACTACTTTCCAGGGTGAACTAATTATAGGAATATCTTCACTGGAAGGATTGTTGGTATAACCAGTAGGTGTCACTGTAGAGCGAAGTTGACTGGTTAGGTTTTGTTGTTTTTTTAAGATTGGGGGAGTTGAATTCTGCAAAATCACACCTTTATCCTCCCATTACAAGGCCCAAGGGGTGGGACCTTTCCTTAGGTCCACATCTCTACCCCACCTTTCCTCTTCTTTCTGAGATAGAGATTTGCATATGGGTCTAGGGCTAGAGTAGCAAAGACTCCTCCAGCATAGAGGCAAAATGGCCTTGTGGTCCACTTTCACTGCTCTTGTAGTGAGCTTATAAATATAACTTATTAGTAAAAAACGTCACCATAAGATCCTCTCATATTTCTCTGTCCATCAGATCTATTTTTTAACTCTGTAAATTCCAATTTGTCACTGGCATTCTTCCTTTCCCATTTCCTCTCATGAAATACATAGAAAGACATGGAGTTCAAAGTGTTCTATTATTTAAAGTAAAATGAGAGTAAAGAAACAGTTTAAAGTACTAACATGAAAAATCACATAATAGCTCCTATTAGCAAACACATGTGGGGAAAGGAAAGTTGGAAAATAAAATATAAAACCTTTCTGAAGTCTTCCTCTGCTCCTAAGTGACCAGGGTATCATTAAAGAGATCAGCATATCTTGCAAGTTTTAGTCTGAGTTCTTTGTTCTGAGTTCTTAAAACAGAGCTTGCCCTGAGGCTAGCCTGATATGCTCAGTTCCCAGTTCTGGAACTTAACACAAGATAGCTTCAGGGACCCAATCAACATGGCCCTGTTGCTGCTGTTCTTCTCTCCTTTCTATCCCATCTGGCTCCAGAAGGCATGTTCCCTCTCCTCTGCTCCTTGACAGACTCCTTCAAAAGCCCCTACTGCCACAGGCAGTCCATCTCTCTCTAACTCAAAGATTCTGGTAGTTCTAGTCTCTTTCAAGGTAAGAAGCAAAAGGTCTCTCTCCAGGATGGCATATTTCAAAATTTCTAGTAAGGGCTAAGACCTATATTACACCAGCAGGGCAGCTAATCCAAACATCTTCAATCCAAAGCTAATCCAAATACCTTGTTACATTCAACAATGGAATGGGAAGGCTGGGATCTCAACTCCATGCTTATTTATTTATTTATTCATTCATTCATTTATATATTTATTAATAAATAGGAATCTATGTAACATTATTTTAAGATTAGTCCTGTCTGGATTCAGGAACACAGGCTAGTACCCTTTTCAGTCTGACTACTTCATAGCTATTTTGCTACTAATACACAGTAACAGCCTTAGAAGTACTGTAGAACCCCATATAAGATAGTTTTCTAAATTATCTTCTTGAAAATTTATCAGTTCTTCTCTGGATGCAGATAGTCTTTTCTTTTTTAGGCCCTTTGTAGTTAATTTGGGTATTTAAATGTATATGTATATACACACAAACTGCATGCCCATTTTCTCATATACTCCTTTCTACTTCCTAAAAATCGACATTTGTTCAATCCAATTAAAAAAAAAAAAAAAAGATCTGCAATATGACTTCCCAGCTTAAATATACTCAGTCCTCTTTTCATATCTAAATGTGATTTTTTTCCTTTTATTTGGCAACTATCTAAAGAATTTCTAGTTATTTTAAGAAGTTCTGAAAGTAAAAGTTATTTTAATTCACAAAATAAAGAGAAGCCTTACAACAATTTTATCACTAGGAAATATAGAAGGATAAAGTAGGAGACTGAATCTCTAACTTCACTTGGATAGAGAACTCCTGAGTAAGGAAACTCCCACGTATAGTTCAGGTGGACACTTTCTCTGCTACTTATAGTACTAGAGAATTTCCTGGATCACGAAGAAATTAAGTGAATTATCCAAGGTCACACAGCCAGTATGTGTCAAAAGCAGTGCTCAAACTCTGATTGGCTTGGAGGCCAACTCTCTACTTATTCTGACATGTTGCTTCTGATAAAAGGAATATAGAAAAAGACGTTTTTTGGCTTTGTTTTATTTTTTTTTTTATTTTTTATAGAAGATTCCAAATCTAGAATGTTTAAAGGAATCCCTGTCTCAGATATGCAAAAGGATGTAAATACATACTGATATTTTTTTAAAATTCAAGATTTTAAAATTTTGTTACTTTTTTATCCTCATATAAAATCTACTTAAAACACTCAGCCTATTCTTTTTATTTGTATTATTAACATGTCAGTAACTGTATTATGAAATTAGGACAGCATAAAATCCTCATAATAACTTGTGAAATCTTTTCCATATCATTTCAGCATATGCAATGTACCAAAAATGATTTTCTTGGCTAATTGATAATGTTCTTATACTTAAAAGGGCTAGTGCTCCATGTCTTTAGTTGATGTGGTGTGTAATATCCCAGTACCTAAAAACATGACATAAATCTTCAGCCAGCTGGTGTCTGCTATTTACTTGATCAAAATGGAGAGTTACCTTCAGATAAACATGAGTTTATGTGCAAACAATAAACAGAGATGAATGAATAATTCATACTTTCCCACTATTGAAGAAAAATCTTTAAATCCTTCCAAAAGTATCTTGCAAAGATGTAATTATAGGTGGGGATTATTATCATCATTATTATTTAGCATTTATATAGTACTTTTATTTACATAATGCTTTGTAGTGGTTTATAAGGTTGTTATTTAGTCTTAGAAGACAAACAGGAAGCCAAATTTAAATTTACAGTGTCTGATCTAAAATGTTTTTGTATTTGAAATCCTTGACCACCAGAATGGAATGGGTTAGTTCTTGGAGAGAAGCTATTCAAAAGTCTACCCAAATAAACACGAAAGTATAGGTCAGCTCCAATGATTGACAAGAACTTTTGCTTCATGAATATTACACATGCAAAATACTCTCTAAAGACTGAATTCTGTGGGTTATTGATTTGTGATTAATATCTGGGAATAGAAAAATGTTTAAATTAATCAACTGTTAGATTGCTCCCATTATGCTTGAATAGTATGAAGTTCAAAGGGTATATAAAAATGTATGAAAGTCTCAAAGAAAATTGAGAGGATAGGAGGAAGGGAGAGATATTTTCATCTTTGATTTTGTTAATGCATGACATTGACAGAAATCTCAGTAGGAGAAAGTTCTCTTTCCTCTCCTCCCTTCCTCCCCCCGCCTTCCCATCCATGCTAGAAACCTTTGCATTAGGGAGACTTTTACAATGAAAACCCCCAAATTAGAAAGTTTAATACTGGACAATCTATGACAGGAAGATTTTTAAGTTTTTCAAGTCAAAATTATACGCACTACTATGCAAGTAACACTTTCTATGAAATGCTATATTGCAGCATTCCTGGGTCTGCAGTCTGTGCCTATGACATGGTTGACATTGCCAATGTTTTCACTGGGAGGTTCAAAGAACAGAAATCTCCAGATTCTACGTGGACACCAGTTCCTGATGAACGGGTTCCCAAACCCAGGTACATCCCTACCTACTACAACTTTATGTAGATATAAATGCTGATATTTTGCACTTACAGAACAGATATTATCCTAGCAATACAATAATCCATTTTGTGTTAGAAATGTAAAATGTAGATTACAATAAAATCTAGAAATGGATTCCTATAGAAAATACTTGGTGTGTTTGGATATCATGTTGTTGCCTTCTATCACCGTAACCTCAAAATAAAGAATAGTCACTTACTAATATTTTGCCTTCCTAAAGCTGGACTTAGCCCATGCTGAAAAGGAAATTACAGGTCTTTGGTTCCAACTTTCCTCATTGTACAGATAAGAAAAATTGAGGTCAGAACAAAGCACCTATCTTGTTAGCTGCAAAATCAAGTCAACTACTTTCCATTGAATGATCAAAGGAACATAGATTTGGAACTGGAAGGAATATTAAATGTTATCTAGTTCAATTCTTTTCTTATTTTACAGATGAGGTAGACATGGTCTAAAAAAATAAAGTGACTTGTCTAAGGTTACACAATAGTAAGTGCCAGAGTCATGGCTTGAACTTTGAGGTCCTCTGACTCCAAATTAAGCACTTTTCCCACCATACTATGGTGATGTTACTGACATTTCCAGTGCAGAGTCCAAATGGAAAAGGAATTCCCTAGAGATGATGAAGTTCTCCAGATGCTCTCATTCACAGATGATGTCTTTCCACTGAGTCATGATGTATGTAACATTATATTTTAAGGCAATTTTTGCTTTTCAATATTTAATGAAGTACCAAATAGAAAAGTTGCACTAGCTTGGGTATGAAGTCCCATATTTATGGGTCTGAAGTTGAAAATATGAGTACATAGAAGAGAACTTCAAATATAATGAAGAAATATCATGTGTTAAGACAGGCGTGGGGAATGTCCAGCTTGCCTCCCATATAAGGCCTATTAAATTATGTGCTACTAAATCATGTGCTAAGGCAACCACAAATAAACCAAATCAAAATATTGAAAAATAGAAGAATATCTAAGGTATCTACTTTAAAAAAAAGATTGATTGGAAAACAAGTTGAAAGGTAATAAAAGACTTATCATATTATTTCCAAAACATGAGCAAACAATAAATCTGGACACCATATTTCAAGATATCATAAAATTTCCCAGATCTTTTAGAACCAGAGGACAAAGTAAAAAATATAAAAATCCACTAATCACATCCTAAAAGAAACCTCAAACCCCCAAAATACCAAGCACAATCAAATCAGTCAAGACAATGCTTTAACTATAATAAAGGAGAGAAAGTTTGGAATATAATATTGCAGTAGGCAAAAGATAAAGGCTTACAACAAGAATAACTTGCCTATGAATCAGTTTCATTCCACAAAGGAAATTATGAATTTTTATTAGAATCAAAAGCTTTTCTCATTAAAAAAAAAACCCCATAGAGCTAAATAGAAACGTTGAAATGTAAATAGAGTAAATAAGAGAAACTTATAAGGGTAAATACATTGCAGCAAACAGTGATGAAGTGCTTACATTCTAATGGAGAAGAAGGAAAAAATCATTTTTTAAGAAACCTTTTGCCTTCAAAGGTAACAGATAATTAAGATAAAACTTGGATTTTATTTTATTTTGTTTGGGGGTTTTAAGAAAAGAGAGAAAAGGAAGGGGGAAGATACACTAGAGAAGAAATAATAAATTAGGAGGAATATGTTGCCATTTTTCATAAAATGTAAGAAGTAGAGGTAATAGATATCTCATGAACTCTACTCTGAACTTGCCAAAATGGAGAGAAAGACAGACAAAGAGGGACAGAGGAAGGGAGGAAGGAAAATAGAGTAAGTGTTTGGTATAAAAATATGTTAAACTATCAGGGAAATAAGCAAGAATAAAGGAGATAAAGGGTATAAGAGAGAAAGTAGAGTCAGAAGTATCAAAAGCTAAACAAATCAGCTTAAGAGAATTTATCATAAGAGAGCCATTAAAAAGAAAAAAAAGAAAGTAGTAAGACAGTGTTTGCAGGCTAGACTTGGAGTAGAAATTATAAAATTTTAGAATTGATCAGATTCCTTCTCTTTCTCTACCCCTTTGCTTTATAAAAAGAGCTCTGGAAGGTACAGGGGGAAAAAAAGGTTATAATGAAATGAAATACACAGTAATTATTACCATGAACTTGAATGGAATAAGCTCACCCATAAAATGAAAATTATCAGAATTGAATAGTAGAATTCACAATATGTTGTCTATAAGAAATGTATTTGAAAAATAAAGATTGATACATGTTAAAACATGAGGCTAACAAAGAACTGTTTATTCTTCAGGCAAAATATTTAGAGACAGTGAAGCTCTCCAAAGGGCAGATTAGGTATGCATTGTTAATTGAACCATGAAGTAGCCTAACCATTCTATAAAGCAATTTGGAAGTATACCCCTAAAGTTAGTAAAATATGCATATTCTTTGACCCAGAAACACCTCTACAAGATTTATGTGCCAAAAAAAAGTAAAGAGGAAAATGACCTGTCTATATACTAATAGTTATAGTAACACTTTTTTTGTAACAAAGAAATAATAAGTAAAAACAAAACAAAACAAAACAAAAAATCTATCGTTTGGGAAGTGGATGAACAAATTATTGAAAAATCAATGTAAAAAATTACTGTAGCATAAGTAATGATTTAAAAAAAAGACTGATTTTAAAAAACTTGTTAGGATTTATAGGAATTGATTCAGAGTGAAGTGAGGAGGAGATTTAGGATTAAACTCATTCTATGATTACAATATCATAAAAGAATATAATTATAAAAGATTTCAGCACCATTATCAATGTAATGACTAATCTTGACTCCAGAAGACTGATGATTTATGTTACATTCCATCTCTTGGTAGAGAAGTGATACACTAGAGTTGTGGGAAAACATACACATTTTTCAGAAATTGGCAGTGTATATTTGTTTTGTGTAATTACACTTATTTGTTATAAAAAAGGACTTTTGTGGGTAGGGGAGAATTGGAATGAAGTAAGAAGGTGATAGTTATTCTTAAGAAAAGGAAGAAAAAAAGAAACATCAATGAATAATTTTTTTAACTACTCAGAAGAAAGAAGGAAGCAGTTTCGAAGTAGTTTCAAAGTAGACACAAAGTCAGGACAATGTTGTAATTACCATGTTAAGTTTGAAAAATACTTGGGGGCAGGAGTACTGTTTATACTGAAGATTCATGACTTCACACGAAGTCTTTTTTCCCTGTTATTCTTTATATAGGAAAAAAAAATTGTTGATAATTGCCAAACAAAAGGGAAGGAGATTTAGAAAAAAAGTGTAGATCTCATTAACTAAAACTACAGCTGGGACTTAAACAAGTTGAATTCATGCAAAACTGTATAGCTAAATTTTGATTGTGATGGTTGCTATGCTTGGGATTTCAATCTCCTCAGTTCATTAGGCTTCTCACCAAGATTTATCTAAAGAGTCTAGTATGCCTTACATGATTGTTCAGTTAAAGCAGACTAACTGAAAATTCACACTGAGAGTAACTCTTGAGGATGAAAAATACTTTTAAACAACTTGCTGGTCAATTGAAGGCACTACTTTGAAGTTAGCTACTTTCCAGACAACCAAGAGGTTGACACTGTTCATGGAGGTGCTATAACAGTATAATAATCCTACAGCATTCTCTTTAAAAAATAACCTTCAAAGTTTTGATTTGTCAAAGTGGTATATTCACATTGATCTTTGCACATATTCTTGCTCGGTTTCCTCTATAATCATTAGTGTATATTAGCAAGCCTGGCCTGAATTAGGAGTGCAACCTGTGGCCATAGAAAAAAAGTGAAACTCATTGGTTTAGGCTAAATTTATTAACTATAATACCATGCCCAAGAGAACTTACCAGAAACTTTGTACCAGAAAGTGCTTGTTTCCTGTTATGGACAGGATGTCCCGTGATTTCTAACATAACAAAATTTATGGAAAGCTAAGCAGATTTTTATTATTCTTGCTACAAAACCAAATTATTTCTTAATTAGGAAACTTTGGTGATTCTTTCATGCCCACAGTATTACTGTGTTATTAGCTTTTGACACTTGTCTACAAAAAAAAAAAGGCAATTCAATTTAATCTGATTTCTTGATACTGGGAATGATTTCACTAAGACAGGCTTATGTGAACCTTTGACTAGATTGATTTTTATTTGGCTTTGTTTCTCCAAGTTGATGCACTCCATTCACTTTTCCCCACTTTGAGCAGTAAAAGTATGAATTGGTGATTATCAATATGATGATGAGCAAGTGTATTATTACACCTCTGGGAGTAAGTAGTATATGTATTAAGCAATATACAGATGTAGACCTTGTATTTTATTCATTTGTTAAAAGACACCATCATCTGCTTACTGAAATTTGTTTGTACTTCTGGTAGTATGCTTAGGTAATTTCAGCCTAAGAAGAACTGAGTCCTAGACTCCTACTAACAAATGGATATGCCTAAAGGAAATCTAAGCATGTTTTATTTGGTGGCATTATGCATTGGTCAGCTTCCTTTGCCCAGTCTATAGGATATTCCTATCTAATGCTAGGTACTTAGAGAAGCAGTTCAGGCAGAGAATTTGCCATAAGATATTAAATAAGCTTTATTTCTTCCTTCCCTTCTGCTTTCTTATAGACCAGGTTGCTGTGCTGGTTCAGCATCATTAGAAAAATACGGAAGCTCCAATGAGTTTCCTGATGATACACTAAACTTCATAAAGACACATCCTCTTATGGATGAAGCAGTACCTTCAATTATCAATAGACCATGGTTTTTGAGAACTATGGTGAGGTAAGTCTCATGAAGATGATGGTTGAGCTTTCTCTTCCTCATTAATATGGCAAAAAATATATTCCTGAAAAATACTTTGAAATTCCACAAACTTCTTCTGTTGTGTTAAGAATAGATCTAGCTATGAATGATGGTAGATTTGAACAGAAACTACCATAACTCTTTTATAAACTTTTTCAACTAAGAAGAGTTCCAGCATTTTCAGGAATGCTCAACACAAGCTAGTTTTTAAAGGAAATGCAAAGAGTTTTCATTCAGGTCACCACTAAATCAAATCTGTAAAAAATCAAAACAGAGATAGCAGTAAAGGTAGAAACTGGACCTATGATTTCCTCAGTATAGGGAACTCTTTGATGAAAAGACTACATCTAACAATGTAGATAGGTATCTCTATGCAGTTTCTTATAGTTTTGGAGAGTTGCCTTTTATGTTCCCAACGTAAGAAATTATCAATCAAAATATATTCTGCATATATATATATGCATATGCATATATGTTTGTATAGATGTGTTGGAAGAAAGAATCATATCCCTTAATCCTCATCCAAAAATGAGGTGACAGCAAGGGAAATAGTTATATAATGATAATTAAGTAATACCCCCTTATTTATTTTGAGGCAATGTCCAAAACAATTAAGTGTCATCTGAAAAATGGTTGTCCTCCAGACAAAAAATAAAGTTTACCTCTATCAAGGAGTGATCTAAAGTATTCACAGATGAGAATGAGGTTTCAAAGCTCCGCCCTTCCACTCTCCAAAAAAGAAAAAAAAACCTGGCTCTTCAACCCTTAAGATAGTAATGGTCATGTATGACCCACATAAGGACCCATTTTGTCAATTTTTTTGTCTAGTCTGTGTAACTTTTAGCCCAAAGCTGATGCATACTCACTGCTGTTTTCTAACTAAAAATGCTTTATTAGAGAAAGGATATCTAACACCTAACACAGCTTGTGTCCTTGGCAACTGTGTGCCTTCCTATTCACCCACCTGAGATAATTCAACCTTTGGCTTCAACATAAGTATGTTTCCTTTTTTGTACATAAACCATTTATGCTCCCTTTCATCCATTTCAGACCTCCCTCCAGAGTCTGGATATATACTGAACCTTTCATTTTGACAGTATGTTGACAAAGGTGTCACTCCTAAATGGAAGAATGTGGAAAAACCATGCTTACTGCTTTCATCTATGAGAATAATATGAAAGTTAAATGATGTATCAATTTCTTCTCTTGTTGCTATTTATTGAAAAAATGTAGCTAAATGGTTACAGATGATTACTGGTGACTCTTTACCATGGGACCTTGCTTAAACCTACTCATAAAAACTTACTTAAATTTGGAGCCACACTAATCCTCTGCATCTAAAAACAAGGGACAACTTAGCTTAAAAATATTATTTATATGCATATATATCTCCCTTTAAGTAATTACTAGAAAGCAGTGAAATAAGTTTTTGAAGTGGGAAAAGGGAAACTTCAATGACAGAGTAACAGTAAGATTTTTTTTTTAATGTGATGCTGTCATTACAGATACCGCCTGACCAAAATTGCTGTAGATACTGCTGCTGGGCCACATCAGAACCACACTGTGGTTTTCCTGGGATCAGAGAAAGGAATCATCTTGAAGTTTTTGGCTAGGACAGGAAATAATGGTTTCCTAAATGATAGCCTTTTCCTGGAGGAGATGAACATTTACAACCCTGAAAAGTGTGTACAGCCGTCTGTTCTTTCCAAGTAGTTATTTGTGGAAGCACATGTGATACTTCTGTGTCCTGCAGTTAAAATCATTTGGGGTGGGGAGTAAGAGAATTATAGTAGATGTAAGTTTACATATCAAGAAGTCATACTGATACTATTAATTTTATGGTTTTTAATTGCTTTATGTCATAAATTTCAGCACTATTCATTGTTTTGAAATTATTCAGAAATTCTATCATACAGAAGTAGCATTATTTTTCCTTTGTGAAGAAAAAAGCTGACAATCTCCCCCTTAATTAATTCAGCTGAGTAAATCACTTGGTTCTGAAAAATTCTTCTCTTCAACTCATTTAGGCTAAGAAAATCCCCTTGTTTGGGAGGGGGTAGGGGAGAATTACCCTAGAGATTTCATTTATAACACTATACCACCTTGTCAAATCAGGTGCAGTTATGATGGGATAGAAGACAAGAGAATTATGGGCATGCAGCTGGACAAAGCAAGTAGTTCTCTATTTGTTGCCTTCTCTACTTGTGTGATAAAAGTTCCACTTGGCCGGTGTGAGCGCCATGGAAAATGCAAAAAGTATGTATTTATATATCTTGCATTATTGAAAACTATAGAGTGGTTAGAATGAATTCCTAATGACTCATGGTCCTCTTTTTCCTATAGGACCTGTATTGCCTCAAGAGATCCATACTGTGGGTGGATGAAGGAAGGAAGTTCATGCACACATCTGTCATCCCATACCAAGTAAGCACAGAGGAAGAAAGTACTGAAATTATCGGCAGTAATTAGACATTCATTTACTTATACCTGTGAATGCAAACATCATCAATAGAGTTTTGTTTTTTCCCCTTGGGATTAGATAGGACTCCATAATATCAGGTGATGCAAATTGGAGAGCAGTAAATTATCTTGAGGTTGGTTAAAAATATAGAGAAAGAAAACACAGGGGGCCTCCAAACATTCCCCAGAGAGAGGGAATGTTAGGAACATGTCTAGACCATAATCCAACAGCACTGAGTTACAAAAGAATAGGATTCCCTGTTATGTTCCTGAAACGGTTTGTTCAGACCAAAGGAGAGTAGCTCTCTTTTCCTTTCCCATTATATTACTGAAGAGAGATTATATTATATTTGTAAGACATTCTAAAACAGTGTATTTGCATATTGAGAATAGTATTTATATCAATAAACCTTTTCTTCTGCACTGGAATACAATTAACCTTGTTACTCCACATGTAATCAATCAATTCTTGGCAAGTCTCTAGCAAGATGACTCTGTTAGGAAACCCTTCCCCTACTATAAGTTTTCCTTGGGTTATTACCTTCGCATTAGATTCTTTTATTAACACTGGTAAATAGTTTTTAAAAATACTCAGTGAAGCAACTGTGGTGAATTTGTGGTAATAATGGATATACTCATGAGGCAGAATATTTTCTCAGATAGCTCCCATTGCATCAATGGACCTTTCTTTTACTTATCTTGTCCTTTATTTTCCTAAAACCAAAAGCCAAGGAGCTGAGATTTAGCACTGATTCCACACTTTCCCTTCAGGCCATTTTTCTATTTCAGAATATAATTTCATCTTCAATCACCATTCCTCTAAACAAAGCCATTTCTCTTAAAAGTCTAGAGACAGAAAGATAGGCTACATATTTAGTTAAAAAAGAATCTGTACTGGGCCTATTACCAGATCTTAAAGACAAACTGGTAACTAGTTATAAGAATTTTAAAGGAGAAGCAAAACTGATGTGATATTTTAGAAATTCATTTCCATTTATATAAATTCACCAATAGTAGGGGAAATAATGGACAGGTACTGTCCAGGAAAAGTTACTTCACCAGTGTGTTTGCTCTCTCCATATGGTAGTACTATATGGTAAAAAGTCTGATTTTTTTTTTAAACAAAGAAAACAGAACAGATACATCCAAAGAGTTTTAATCCTTTCAAAGTCATATTTTTGAGGAGTAAAACAATTATTTCAGTGATGCTGCCATTGCTGAAAACATTTTTGATGCCCACAGTATTCTTTTGTATTCTTTTGAATGGCAGTAAATCTTTTTCCTTTAAAAGGACATTTGATTTAGAAATAGTCAAAATTAGCAAATAAGATGATTATGAAACTAAATAGTTCTATTTGAAGGGTTTTTTTTTTAGAAAGTTGTTTTGTTTTTAAACAATTACATAAAATAGTTGTAGAAAAGTGGAACTGGTTTTATTGTAATATTTTCATTGAAGGCAATTTCAAAAGAGGAGTTATAGTCTCAGAAATGCTTTGAACAATGGCAACAATATGAAATCTTTCCAAAGAACTGCTTTGAAGATTGAAGAGCATGTGGACCAAATTTGTAAATTTTTAAAATTTACATAAATTTTAAAATTAATATAAAACTACTATTAAAATGTCTCATTATTTATTACATCTCATATAATTGAACTGGTTCCCAATGACCTCAGAGAAATGGAGGATGTTGAGGTACTCTGCATCATCTGACCACTCTCTTAAGTCCACACCAAAAGTAGAATATTGATGTATGATAAGATATTTTTTCTTCATCGATTTCTGTGATTCTGTACATAGGTTCCATATAAATAAAATAATCATCTGTAAACAATAATATAAATTATCTTCAAATATTTGCATAGAACTTATTCTCTTAGTTTTCACCTTTTTAGAGTCTTCATATGGAATTGTTAAGGTAACTTGTCAGCCTTTATTTTATAGCTCCCCTTCCTAATTTACTAAATTTGCGTTTTTTCAGTAAAGAAACTTAAGGATGTTTTCTGACTTATTACTCATACTATTGTGTTTCTTTCCTTCTTCCTTCCTTCCTTTCTTTCTGCTTTAAAAAAAAAAGACTGGCATTTGAACAGGACATAGAACACGGCAATACAGATGGCCTGGGTGACTGCCAAAGTAAGTTAAGTTTTTACCAGTGTTTATCTTGGGTCAAAGAGTCTTTATTGATGCCCAAAATGTTACTGCTTGCATGCTGCTGATGTTGATGGCACTGAAAAGCACATTAGCAACAAAAATCATTAAAATAACTAATAAAAAAGGGATGTGTATGTTGGGGAAAGGGGAATGGGAGGGAGGACCTGACGTACATATGGGTACATGTTTCATAGCAATTAAATGTGGGAACAAATTCAGCTCTAAAATGCATTATTATTGGACATGAATTTGTGTCTGTAATAAGTTTTGTTCTTTTTTATGATGTGCTATCATACAAAGTCTCAGCCAAATGTAGTCAAAAGACAGGTCATTGTTTTTGCTAGAAATTTCTAACTTAGGTAATTGAGTTATTTTTGAATGTAAAAGCTCAGAAGTGACAAGTCAGAATGTTTTTGTGCTGGAAGTTAGTTCTGCTCTACTTGAGTACATTTGCTAAAAATTATTATTAAAAGTATTCCATTTTACAAAGTGGGACCATGTCTTTTGTCATTTTTGAGCCTGAGGTTCTAGGGGATAAGGGGAAACAAATTTCAGAAATAATCAACTAAATACTTAGTAGTTGAAAATGTCAAATATCACTTTTTGGAAGATGTTAACCCACAACTTTATGCTGACCTCTGAAGGAACACACATACAGACTTTATTTCAAAGAACTTTTAGAGATTTTTTGTATTCACAATTTCATAAATAACCCATGTCCTAAAGGACAAAGTGAACTGCTGCCATCTCTTAGATTCCATGGAAAATAACTTTTGATCACAATGATATAGAATAATAAATATGACAATACTGAAAAATGTTTTTGTTTTTATATTTATATGAATTAATGAAATGCAAAAAGGAACTAAAATATTCCTAATTTTAAAAAGAAAGTTTAAAAACTGCCCTTAAGAAATTAATTTTTCACATTAGCCTATAGATACTTGGCTATGTGACATTGTTTTATATTTGTGATGTCATAATGAAATGTCTACATATTACTTTTGAAATATTCTCAGAGTCCTAGAAATTCAGAATAAAGATTATTTTTCATTATGAACTCACCTCTTTGAGAAATCAGTCTGATAACCAGGTATACTAGAATCATTTACAATAAATCTTTTACTAAAATTTTCTAGCTTATGTGGATTCACATCAAAACTGTAATACTAAAGCCAACATTAGTAACAAAGTCACATCTCCTGTTCCTACAGATGAAGAATTTCAGGCATAAGGAAATGAATAAAGACAATCCCATCAGAGTAGCATATATGAAAGTGAAATAATTGTTTATGTGTATCTACAGTGTATTGATTATGCATATTAGAATGTGCTCAGGGTATAAGATAAATAGGCCCTTAATAAACTTTGTTTCTTCCTGTTGCCCTTCAGTCCCATTTTCTTAGGATGTTGTTTTTATAAGTAAAACTTTAAGTGTGTTTGGCTTGAGGCACATTTTTTTCTGTTTTCTTAACCTTGAAATGTGGGAAGCAGCAGAAAAGGGATGATTTCAAATATAAGAGAACAGAATGGAAATCAGAGTATCAAGGTGGTTATTAGAAGCTAAGTGGTATGTGTAGTAAAATCCAAAGTCAGTCCTGAACTCTCGAGAATCTGGGATTAGCTACGTTTCCATTCATCCTGCACAGTCTTTACATCTCTGCATTTTGGCAGAGGCATTTTACTTCAAAGGAAGCAATCAGTGGAGCTCTGGAGCCCAGACAAGAATGGAACAATATAAATAGTTCTGCATTACAGACAGAGAAATGAAAGAGCATTTACTTTTTATTGATGATTACATGCAACCCAAGTGTGTATTTTAGTTCAGTTGAGGCAGTATGGCTGACAGAATACAGGATTTGGAGATTTAGGTTCAAACCCACCTTGGTCAATTACTAGTTCTATAATTATGAGCAATCTTTCAGATCCTGAGTTAATTCAATGAGGTGAAGATGACTGCATTCTTATTACCTTCCCCAAAGGTTTATTATAAGGAAAGTATTTGGCAACTTCATAGTACTTTGTCAATCAACAAGCATTTATTAACAAGCATTTATAAGAGATATCGATCTATTGGGGAAAACAGCATGTAGATTCAAAAATTATGCTAAGAAAATATAGAGTTAATTCTAGATTGTAGCAGTACATCAAGGCAAGGGATGAAGAGGGAGTAGATGGTTAATAAGGAAAGCATTTGATTTGCACTTTAAAGGAAATTAGGGATTCTAAAAATGGGAATGAGGAAAAAGCACATTCCAGATATGTAGAATGAATACATATAGAATAGCTAGGCATCTGGTTTGTCTGGCATTTGACTATCAAATAGAGGAGAAAAATAGGTTATACAATAAATGTTATTGATATTATTAATAACAATTCATCAATATGTTCTTATTATACCCTGGGAACAAAACATGAAAAAAATAGTTATTGTGGAATATCACTAAAACCTATAGCTTTCTGATTACTTCATTTGATTCCTCACAAAAAAACTTGAAGGTAGAGGATAGAGATTATTATTATCCTCATTTTACAGATTAAGAACTGGAGACTGAGACTGGTTGACTGTCCAGATTCACACAACTCAATAAGTTATGCAGGCACAGGCTGAGCTTGTCTTTTTTATTCCAAGACTAGCATTTTATCCATTGTGCCACCTAGTTGCCTTTAGAATTCAACTTATTTGTAGAGAATAAAATAATAATAATTCTTTACTCAAGTTCTCTTCTAATGCCCCATTGTGGCATTGGGGTGTTTTTAGATCCTCAGTGGTAAGGTCAGTAGGGCATAGGCTCCTAATACATCCTAAAAGGCTGGGATGATTTTGAGTTTTGTCCTGGTTATCATTGGTCATACTATTCTCTATGTTTAACTAAATTCAGAGAAGGGATTTGCTATCTTTCCATGTAAAATTTCTGGAAATCAATTAAATAATTAATTCATTATTCATGTATTAAGTAACCTTCTTTTTTGTCTTTCAGATTCCTTTGTGGCACTGAATGGTAAGAAAATATTACTCACATAATTTAATAGCTGAGAAAATTTATTTGAGGGCATTTTTCATTAATCTGAGTATTTTAAGCCTTGGATTTTCTTTTTTAATTGATTTTTTTTATCCTGATTTATTTCTTTCATAGACATTTCAACTCCTTCACCAGCTCATGAAATGTCTTACCACACAGTGCATGGTCAGTTTATGAATATTTCTAAAACTTCTCTCCAAGCTATTCATCATAGTAGTAGCTGATAGTTTCCATTCTTTAACATCAGAGAGTGCATAATTTATTATTTGGGGGCCCAATTCACTAAACTTATAGTTTAAAGTGGTTCAAAATTTATTGGTGAAGCAATTAGTGCCAGAAATTGAGTCCTAAATATTTTAATTCATGTAACAAATATCTAAAACCCAACTTTAACATGTTCTTGAGGGAGAAATTGCTTGTGTGTATAACTATATTTATTGGGAAAGAATAGCATTTGTAACAAGAAGATCCCTGCTAGATTGATCGAAAACTATGCCCGACTAAGCAATTCTGACTCTCAGGATCTTCATGCTCAGAGGAAGGCCAATATGATATCTAAGCAATAAGCCCGATATTGGACAGGAATTTCCAATATCATCCATTAGAATTCAGGGACAAAATCAGCATGATTATCTCCAAATATACAATTTATTTGCAAATCCTTTATTTAAATAGAAATTTTTTTTAACATGAGGAAATAATGGGAGAGCAATGGAGTTGATATGTAGATAACTTGAAAATCTCATTACTGAAGTCCTTGCTGAGTTTTGTAAAATGTATGCATAATGATAACAGAACCATATATAACAAAAGCCTTAGTTTATAAATTGAATATATTAAGCCCTTTATTTGAAAAGCAAGAGATACCTCTCACCATTTCTAAAGGTATCTACTGCCAAATATTGTACTAATAAGCATGACTATATATGGAGCATGGCTCATCAATATGATAGTAGAATACATATGTATAATATTAAATTTAGACTTTATGGAAACTGAATGATTCAATAATACATTCAGATCTTCTATTTCTTTCTTTTTCAGCTACGATTTAAATATTATATTTCCTCTAAGTATAGTTATAGTTAATTGTGTAGTTCTAGTTGAGGTATAATGTTATCTACTGATAATGAACACTAGGAGGAAACTCACTAAAAAAATTCTATACTTTTCCTTATTTGAAGAACAACAAAATTATTTGCTATATGAATTTAAGATAGAAAGAGAATTTAAGTTTAGTTGGGTTTCTGTGTCTAAATATAATCATCAAATAATATCTTCTCAGGACTGATTTCTCATTTGTTGTGAAATGGTTCTAGATAGCCTACTGGCTACAATGATCCCTGGTTTGGCTCATTGAAATCATAGCCCACCAAAGATGTGAGGAACAATGTATTATAGAAATAAAGGAATTTGTAACAAATCATCCAGTGGGAATGGGCATGTGTATTTAAAAGAGACTTCTATTTCCTATCACTTGTCAAAGTAGGGATAATCAGTTCCTAAAATGGTATAATCCTTATCAGATGTAAAGGAGAAACACAGGCCTACCTTCGAATCCCAAATTCCCTTTTATTTAGCAATCAGACATGCTGAGACAAATTGTAACATGGAGTCACCAGGTAATTTTTCCTGCTGGGAGAAATTGAAGTGTGGGATCTTGACCCTTCTATGATCCATAACTGCTGATCTCATCCTTTTCCCCTGCAAACTCTTCCCCATTATCACATGATTAAATTATAGATCAACCCTTAGAAAGAGGACATTTACTAACTATAAACAGGTGCTCTCATGGACAAAACAGAGGTCTTTTTCACATATTGCTTATTTCATAAATAAATGCAAGAGATTTATCTGTTATGAAGCTAATACATTCATATTGGTCCCAACTTCCATAACACTGTGAGAATTCACTGGACTCAAAACAAGGACTAATGTTTGCTATCTTCAGGGTTCCTCTTTGTCAAGAGCATGAATCAAAAGAAAAGGTGTGAAGGGGAAGCAAATTGAATGATGATTTAAGCTATGAACTTTTTGCATCTGCAGTGAAAATACAATGTTGAGCTCAGATCTATAAATAGGCCTCCATAAAACTAATATAAGCTACGGAAAGAATGTTTCTAGATTCAACTAAAATTATTCAAATCCCCCCAATTGTGCAAAAACATTGTTAACTTTAGCTACATAAGCAAAAGTACTATTTTAGTGAATTGGGCCATAATTATTTCCCCTCTTTTCTTATTCTGCGTCTAATTAAATTGAAGTAGTAGTTAATAGGATAGAGTGTAAACTCTCTTAACCTCTAGAATCTTAATGATTTGTGGATATAGAGAAACAATAAAGTACATATTGAGCAGCCCATTTTGCCTTAAAAGAAAAGTTATCTTTTTGACATTATGAGAATAATTGAGCAGTTTCCACTTACAGAAATATGACCTTTCTCATTTGACTACAGAGCCCCATGATAGTAACAAAATTATAGTTTACAGATCCATCTATATGGAGTATAGAATCTACAAATGAATGCCTGTTTTTGTAGCTTTATTGTAGTTCCAGAAGTCTCATAGGAAATGCACAATGATACAATTCTTACCTCATTATAAAAAGAGAAAAGAGATAGTTGTTAAATCTTTTGTTTTAACTTGGAGAAGAGATGACTTTTTTTTTAAGATATGTGCTTAATCATGCTCTTTCCACCTGACATTTTAAAAATTTTCATGAAAAAAGACAAAGTATTACTTTTTCCAATTGCTTAGTTTACTATAAATTTAGTAAATTTAGTAGGTTGTCCTCAGACGCACAAATTTCAAAAATGGCTGCTTTGATTTCTTTAGCTGAATAAACCAAAAGAAACATGGTTTCTCTAAATTTGCATATAAGAAATCTTGTCTGTGTGTGTACTAGACTAACATTTTAGCGATAGAGAACATCAGCTGATCTTTTACATTTGTGTAAAACCCTCTTCTACCTTACTACCATCTGGTCTACATTAATTTCCTCTTGTAGCCATAGCTTTCCATTACCAATGAGCTCTCCATGTATTTGCAGCATATGGTCCAGGAAATCTTTTTACAGAAAATGTGTCCCTCAGGCATATATTTCCCCAAGATGACCATATTTAGAAACATTCTCCCTAAACTGTACTTACAGCATTACCATAAAATCACCCCTTGAACATTGTTAAATGGAAAGTATACAAAATGCATATCAATGTGGGTTAAAGAAATCCCTGCTACTTGGTGGCATGTGCTGCAATTCCCAGCTCTTCATAAAACTATTGTTAATTGTTTTCTCATGTTGGAAGCTGAGTTCTATATTAAGCTGGACCACATATTTCAGTACAGCAATCACAAACCCAAGAGTGCTGTAATGGAGACTGTGTTTCAGATCTCAAGACAAATGAGGGGGAATGAGAGAAAACTCAATTTCCATTTCCTAGACTCTTTTTCTATTCCTTTACTTATTAGAACTTGAAAATAAGTGCAGGGGTGACAAAATGGAGAAATACAGCAACTGAAAGCTTTTCTATCTACAAGGACAGTTCCTGAGTTTTTAATGAACATGTTTTAGTAGTTAAATCAGACTTTTGCAAAAAAAAGCGGATGTTTGAAGTTGTGTGGGGGGCTCAATAACAAACTTGGATCTAAAACCACTTTGCTGAAATGTTACCCATGCCTTCAACAATGTGCTATGGCTGCTGTGCAATTTGGTGGGGGGTAGGAGATAAAATCCTTGCCTTTTTTTTTCTCTTAAAGCAAAATTTCATGAAGAAAAAACTCAACCCCTTTAAAAAAAAAAAGCATTATTTATGATCTATATTATTGTAATAGTAGAACCCAATTTAGTATTAGAGCAGAAAAAGAATAACACAGGCTCTTTGTCTCTCCATCTGAAATACAGAATGCTTTATTCATCATATTTAGGATTATGACAACCCAAGGCTGGAGCCAGGGTGGAATTAATTGTGGCTCTCTCCCACTTCCATATAGAATTCAACAGTTAAGCATTTACAATAATTATACTTATATATATTTTACCCATTGTCCAAAGGGATGCTACATGTTAATTAGCTAAAACCAAGGACACTGCTTGAAAGCCACAGAAGGGCAACATTTCATTTCTACCAAAGGCCGAGTACACTCAAGTTTCCTTAAATTGAAATCACAGCTTAATAGAAGCAACTGCTTTTTCACTGACACAAATTAGTATTCTAACCTTGCCAGGTGATTATTGAAGGGCTCCCATTTATACACAGGAGGTTGCTAACAATCATTTAATGCTTTTGCCATAACTCCCCTTCATGTCAGGCTTTTTCTTGAAATCATCCTCCACCTGCTACCTTTCACCAAAACATTTTCCTTTTTATACCTGTGGGTGAGTCTGAGGCCTCCAGTATATGAAAAGCAACCTTATGGTATCATTCATTAACAAATTTACTTGTTATTAATATATCAAAGACTATATCTGTTCTGAACAATAGACAGTGACCTATCAAATATGCTGTCTCAACAACTTATTGAAACAGTATGTGAGAACTGTTTTTTCAATAGTTGTAGAATTATAGAAAGAATTTCCTCATGCTGGGTAGGGCTTAGATGGCTTAAAAAAAAAAGAGAGACCTTTTCAGACTGCACTATTTTATCCTATAAGATGGAATTTCCATTTGAGCATAGTTAGTGTTTTAGAACATAAATCTATAAGTAGATTCAAATCTTGGTTCTCCCATTTACTGTCTGATAGTGGAGAAGTCTTTTCACCTCTCTAGGTCTCTATTTCCTTATCTTTAAAATGAAAGGGTAGGCTTTCCTTGTGGAAACTCACTTGAGCCTTACAAAGATTTTGTGAAGTAGATGCTATTATTATCCTCATTGTTGATGAGGAAACTGAGGCAGAAAGAGGTTAAGTGATTTGCCTAGAAGTATAGACTTATATTTTCCCTCTAGAATAAAGACAGGACCCACCAGAGTCTTCAATGGTCTTCACTTAACTTTTCCGCAGCTTATGTGGATCAGCTCTAGGCTGTCAGAAAAAGGGATGGATAGCTTATAGGTGATGTTTTTCCTAACTGTATCTGTGATGAAAACAGGGCACTCCAGTTCCCTCTTCCCCAGCACGACCACTTCAGATACGACGGGTCAAGAGGGTTATGAGTCTGGGGGACACATGCAGGATTGGAAGGATCTGCTTGGTTCATCTGACAGCACAGATCCCTTTGGGGCAGTCTCATCTCATAATCACCAAGACAAGAAGGGTAAGGCCTTGGAAATAACTCTTCCTGTGGGGAAAAGGGTGGTGGGGAAGACTTTGTAACTGCTTCCAGCTAAATCTTAGTAATACTTCATAAATCTTCACTGCATGGTTATTAAAAGCTTATGGAAAAGTCAGAAACAAAATACTCCATGTTATGCCTTAACCAAAAATTTTCACTGAATAAGGAAACCACACAAAACAAATAATACAAGTGTAGTCTCATTATTATTGGAAGTGGAAGAATTAACACCTTTGAAATTAAAGTTTTCTCAATTAAATAGAGGGAAGTTTAGCCTTAAGCAAAAGCTGACTGAGATTAATCCTTTCCCCTTTCATCTCAGTTTCCTTTGGTGATGATTTCTCTTCCTTTTACCTTAGTAGTGAAGATAAGTTGAATTAACCTAAAACAATGGTAAATTAATTGAGAAATGAGAGGAAAGAGGCTTTGTGGGTATGAAGTCTATTTAAACAAAAAGTATCAGGGATCCAGTCTTAGTAGTAAAAAGTGAAGATGAATGAAAGCAAAATACAGTATCAAAAAGAGCAATGAAAGTTTAAAATAGCATTTATTTAACAAATGCATTTTGCATCCTTTTGCTTTGTAAATGTGTTAAGCATTAAAGAAAATAACTAACTTTTATACAGTATCACCATTTGACACAGAGCACTGAGAAATTGTCCAAATTATCAGGTTCCAAATGCATAGTTTAATGGTGTTTGCATAGAACCATAGCCTAATATGCACTGTAATTTGTCCTTAAAAATGAAGATTTAAATACAATTTAATCAAGCAGAAATAAAAAATGGAAAGGAAGCCAAAGTAAATGAAGAGTTTATACTTTAAACTGTCCAAAATTTTCCTTTCCTTTCTTTGGTCAACTAGGGACAGGAAATGTAATCTTTTTTCACCATTTGTTAGGTCTCATTAACACATGCTACTTTAGTCACAGCTGCAACCAAAGAAGCCTTTACTTGTCCAGAAAAGAGTCTTGCAAATCAGAAACTGAAAAGACCAGTTATTTTGCTTAGCCTTTCCACTCCATTCAGAATTGTTTACTCCTGTCTGCTTTCAAGAATTTGGTCCAGTTCAGTGTTTTTGTATCTCCAAGGGACAGAGCTGACACCTTGACCCTTACCATTATAATGTTTTTGACCTAAATATCTTTCTCTTTATTTCTTCCTATTTCCTCTGCTTTAGTCCTCTGATATCAAGTTACTACTATTCTTTGTCTTCAGAATATATAGGGGTATCTTATGTCCTTCTACTGCCTAGTTATTGCTTAGCCAAGTCCTTTTAATCTTTTCTTGAGAGTGTCTTCTTTTAACCTTTTGCAATATTCTTTAGCCTTCATTTTTTTTGGGTAATATTCCCTGCCCCCTAAAATAAGCAAATTGTTAGTCTGGTCTCATCAGTTTCATTATGTTGAAGAGGTATTTGGTGTCCTTAACCCCCCAAGAATATACCATGCTAATTTGTGAGAGGGTAAGAATCCAGTCACAGCAGGTTGCAGGATATATACATTAGCTGTGATTTGTTTTGTGTGGTTCTAGGTCCCAGAATTACTTGCCACATCTGTGTCCTCAATGCACAAAAGGCAACTTCTTCGAAACAATTTGTATATGCACAGAAGTTTCCTGAAATGCAAGAAAAATATTAATAAAATGTTTAAATTCTCAATTGTAATTATTTTCACTTCAATTCACTAACTAATGGGGTTGGTAGCTTGCTCTGAATGGTTATCTCCCCAGGGAGTAGAGATTATCAAAGAGTCTTATTAACACTTGACAGTTTAAAATTTCTGCATTGTTCATTCTTTGGGGTCTAATTATGAATATTGACAAAGCTGGAAGCAGTCTACATATTGTCAGACAATGGTGGCAGAGGTGATTGCGTGGGTCTCTACCATTACCACTATTCATGTGCTATTAACTCCTTGCCTTGCCCAGTCAAATGTGCCTTTTGCAGCATGATTGATTAAGTGCTTTGTATGGGCAATGCCAATGAGTTGTTATGCAAAATTCAAAAAGAATTTAGCTTAATGTTTGTTTTTGTTTTTATTTTTTTACCATGATTTTATTTCTTCTTCCCCCCCCACCTCCCACCCTTGTAGATTTATTTTCTTTGACCATCCATGAATTTCTTTTAAACTTCTGTTTCATTTTGCAAAGTGCTCTGTGATGTGATTTAGTAATTGGGTTATTCTTTTGAACATGTTTTCTTTCCTTTCTTGTTCACATGTATGTCTCTAAAATTGAAGTGATTCTTAATCCATTTGCTTCTTTATTTTCTCTGATCCTGGTACGTTGGTGATGTCACATCCATCTGTGTCAGCATCTAATTCGGTACAAGTGTCTTTTTGGTCATCTGCAGGCCACTGAAAAGGGATGTTCTTTAAATGGGTTAATTCATGGAAATGTGACATTTGTGTGCCCACAGCTTTGGTAGCTAAATATACTCTGGAATTGTTTCTAAGATACCTCTCTTTTCTTCACTAAGCAGAAAATGATATATTGGATAGACAAACTAGGAGGAGTCAGGTGTCTGATTCCCTTTTTTTCTTTTGACTGGCTACAAAGATCAATTAATAAACACAAGCCCTTATCTAAATGCTGCCAATTACAGAGAGCTATCCTTAGTAAGGCTTCATTTCCAGAGTATGTTTGCTTTTGTTTTCGTTTCTTTTTCTTGCTGTGTTTTCAGTATTGATTTAATCCTCTATGTTTCTCACCTTTGTCAAAACACCGTTCACTGTTCCTTGCCTTGCACAATTAAACTTTCCCTTCTGCTGCCATTGTATTTAGTCTCCCCTTTTCAAAATAATAAAGACTAGCCCTCTGTCCCTCTGTGGAATGTTCCAAGGCTTTACCCTCTACACTGTAAGTAACATGAAATCCTGTATGCATGCAAAGTCATACTAACAAAGCCCAAGAATAGACATAAAAAAGTACTGAAATGTGTTGCCACAGAAAATGAAGTTCTTTTCCTTGTCAATAACTAACTGACCTTGCCCTTCCTTACTCTACTAGCCTTGTCCTTACTACTTTTTAAAAATTGCTTGATAGCTTTTAAGTGCTAGATTCTTTAGTGGGAGCACAGTAAATGGCTCTGCTTTATCTGGTACCTATATATTTGTAGCCTCTCCATCCTGTCTTTTAGTCACAATTGACAAATTAGACGCATCCATGACTTTCACTTTGTCAGTTCCACCCAGGTTTTAAATTTTTATTTATTTATCTTATAATAACTACATCACATTTAAATATGAGCTTCACAGAACATTTAGGTTTTTTTTTCACTTAACATGAAGAGGATAAGAAGTATTTTTTCTCTTAAGTCGTGTTGGCACTACCACAGCTCCCAAGTGGTCCATTGTTTCCCACCAAATATAAACATATAGTATGGTTGGTTATAAGACTGGTTTCAAAGAAGACACGTGTGTCTTCTTCATTGGTTCCATCAGAATTGGTGTCACCATTATGGGTTACACAGAAAAAGTGAGAATCATAGAAAGAATAAACAGTATATTCCAAAACATTCTTATCCAGATTTTATTATGTAACATTCTCAGAAGTTGTAGAAAAGCCACTTAAAAATTAATATTCAGAAATACTCTATTCTTGAAGTACTTCTTCTAAACCAGAAGTTTTAGGATAGGTTTATATATGAATATTATGGGAATCTTCTGAAATGAAACATTATTTTACTTGGAATGAGGTATTATCACTATAGCTTGAGATGTACTTATATGGAACAGAATTAGAGCACTAGTTAAGTGAGCAATTTAAGTCAAACTAACATATGAGTAAGCTTTAAACACTATATGAGTTTGACCAATCACAGTTCTAGTTTGAGTAAGTACATATGAGTCATAAAGGGAGGGATGTTTTACACATTTTACAGGGAGTTATAACTAAATTCAATTTCACTTCAAATTTGATAAAAAAATTTTCATAATTCATTTTTATTTTATTTTCCTTGGAAACTTGGAAGCTTAGAGTAGTAAAAAGACTCCAGTCTGATCCATTCATTGCCTGATTACCTAGTGTTTTTTAAAAATGAGGTTCAGTCAAAACCATATCTTTCCATTTGGTAGACATATATGATTCACCTTCTCTTTAACTCCTTTGATACTAGTTATTAAGCAGAACTTAGTGACTGGTTTAAGTGGTTTAGTTTTGCTTTAGATAGTATTGTTTTAGAAATATTTCCCAAGTTAACCTAGCCAAGGAATATTTGGGGACTCAAAATATGTTTATAGAAACCTTAAATGTTGACCAGTGCTTGGCATAGTATCTGGCACTTAGTAATTGCCTAATAAAGGTTAATTGATCTAAAAACTTGTAAGGGGAGAGGGTATGGAGACCACTGGAATAAATTTTGCAACAGAATATTACACCATTTTACAGCAAAAATCCTGCATACATGAATTTTCAGGTCATAGATAATTTTATATTTAATGTTTGAAATGAAAATAATGTTACTAACATCAATATGGGATTCTCCATTTGACCTAAAATAGCAATGCTCCATGGTAGTTTGGTGATTACTTTTAATTAGACTAGTTGAAATGACCATTTGTTGTTCCAAGTCTATTCATAATTTTTTTTATTTCAATAACAAGTTTCCAGTACATGAGCATTCTCTTTAAGAAGTACGTTTCTTAGGATGCATAAGAACTTTTTTTAAAAAATGACTAGCACTAAGTATCTTAATTACAGTTTGAGGGATGAGGATAGGCATGAGGGTAGTCCTGCCTTCAGGTCAACACAATTGGCCTTCAGGGTTCCCTCATTTGATGTTCAAAAATCTAGGAAGAACTTATAAAAATACTTGTGGATTGAATAAAACCCTCTCACTACATAGGTAAGTACCTATATCTTATGCTGCCCAGGATTTAAGAAGCACTGCAAACACCACCATTTCCATTCTTCTCTTTCCATTAAAACTTATCAGTCATATTTGCTCAGGGGTTTTCTACCAAGGACAGAATGTATATAAGCTAAGATGTTAATAAATGATAAGAACCTTGATGTATGATCTCACCTGGAAAGATTAAATTCTGAAAAGGCAGAATTCAAATTCAAGTTCTTTGACTCAGTCTGATGCTTTGTTCTTTACATCACTGATTCTAGTAAGTGGAAAAGGCAATCTTCAAGCTCTATTTCTGTGCTAAATACTGACTTTTTTTTTCAAAGAGGGAGTATTTATGATCAGGGAAAAGAACGGATTAGATATATAGTATAATTGGTCAGAGGCAAAGAACAAAGATTTGATATTTTGTGTCTGTGAATTAGCATATTTATAATTTTCTATAGTTTCTTGACTGATATCATTTTTAAACATACACATTAAATTGAGATAGGGGAGGGGTACTAGAAATGTTGATTTGAGGTAAGATTAAATGATGTAATATACAGTTGATCCAAGAGAGGGCCTAGAGTCATGATAAACCAAATTTGAAACTTTATTTCTATGACCATGGTCATCACTTATTTCAGTTTTAACTCCCTCATTTATAAACCAAGGACAAAGAAGTTCAGCAATTCCTACCTCACTGAGTTGTGAGCATCAAATTGAAATAATCTATATAAAGTACTTTGGAAGATTTGCCATGCTCGATACATGCCAGCCTTTTATTTTTATATATGATTGAATCATTAGAAGAAATTTGATTTTAAAATAATATGACTAACATTTATACAGAGTTTTAAAATGTCTTCTATATTATCTCATTTAATCCTCACAGTAGTCCTGTAAGGTACAATGCTATTACCATCCCCATAAAAATAAACTGCTGTCAATTGTGAATGATAAAATGAACTAACATCTTTGCTTTTGTCCATTGGCATTCCCACTAATTGCCAGTTATGCATAGAATTATGTCACAGAGATGCAATATTCTTAATAACTAATTGAAGCCTATATAATATCTAAAGGTTTAGAGTAAGTCTAAAAATATATCTGTGGTAAACTTGGAGGCAAATTGATTGAGAGATTCTTATCTGTTTTGTGAATAAATAACAAAAATTATTCTGTCAAGAGAGTTTATACTATGATTTAAGAAAAAAATCTAAAATTCTACAGATAAGTAGAATATACATTTAAATATAAAGAACAGTAAATCACCCAATTATATGCCTTGAATATGATGAAGAGTAAATAGTTATCTTTTTTAAATTTGATAATTCACAGCAGAATTTAAAATGCTTCTTTAGGAAGATGTAGAAATTAAAATGCTTTAGATCATAGAATGATTAAGCCTATTATTTTACCTTTAAATAATCTCAACTTTATCCTGTTAGTTTAGTCAGACTTTATATTTCTCCCTAAATTAAGTGTGTGTGTATGTGTATATGTGTGTATGTATAAAATTATGGAGGTAGACACATTTAGAAACTTCTTCATTCCAAAAGTTCCTAAGAATTTGTGTCTGAACTGTAGTAAAGCCTTCCAAACTTATATTTGTTGGATCAGCCACAATCAGACACACTGTACATTGATCCTGAAATAGTGGTGTCATTTTGATCCTTTTTAAGTATGAAGAACAACAACTAGAGAGATAGGTAGATAATTTAAATTGCTGTTTTAGTAGCATGTTAAATACAGAGATGGAAGCCATGCTAGAAAAATTTTTGGTCCAAACATCTTATTTTCCAAATGAGTCAAATGAGGCTCAGAGATATTTTTTGGTCTTTTTTTTTTCTTTTCTTTGAACCATTTGTTGGCTTTTCCTATTTAATTTCCCATTTTCCTATTCCCTAATTTCCTATGTAATTTCTTCTTCTTCTTCATTCTAGATACATAGATTCACATAGATAATAAATGAGAAAGATAGGATTTAAATCTAGAATTTTGGATTACAAATCTAATGCTCTTTTCAGTGTACTGAAATGAATTATAAAGGGAAGACATGAATCTTATAATGGCTTTGAAATTGAGTCATAAAAAGGAAGCTAGAAGTCATCATAGTAATAGCACTGAAGAAGACAGTACAATGCTGAGGAACCTGGATTCTGGTACTCCATCACAAGATAGCTCCCCACAGTTGATGGTATTTGCTAAACATACCTTGGACACCTGAAAAAGTAATATGGAGTTATAATTGTTTAATCTAGTTGAAATGAAGTAATTTCTTGAATTAATCAAGGAGATAAATTAAAGATAGATATATATGGACATAAAAATACACTCTTCCTATATGTAATACTATGTGTGTATGTATATGTAATATATGTCTATTTTATATTTGACATATATATTACATACACACACACACACACACAAACACATATATATATATGTATATATATATATATACAGAGGGTGTCCCAAAAGTCTGCATACAGTTTTAATTTAGTAATGTTTGAAGTCAATTAATTTAAACCTTTAATGGCTTCAAACTGTACAAACATTTTGGGAACACCATATATAATAATAATGACAATAGCAACTACCTACACTCAGTACCATTTTTCTCAAAGAACACATCTATCAAGCTAGGAATATTATCCAGGTTAAGCCTCTAGCAGACTGAAGCTCTAATTTGGCCTTCTCTGTCATTCAAGTTAAAACTGGGTATAGTGAATGCACCAGATAGATGTCTTTTTATTTTGTTAAGATTTTGTTAAGATAAGTTAGTAGCATCTCTATCCCAGGTAAAATCAGTGATAAGCCTGAGATTGAACAGAAAAAGAAGAAAGAAAGAGATTTTAGAATGAAAGGAGATTACATAAGAGAAGATAACATCATCATTCACTTTTATATTATTAATGTACCCTTGTCAAAGAAAAATAAAAAGAAACACCTATTTCAAGTTCATTATTTTTCTTAAAAGAAATGAGAGAATGCTGTAGCAGGCCATTTACTAGGGCTCTTAAATAAATTACTTAATAGTTTTAGTGTATACATCCATGTTGGTGGGAGGGCAAAATTAAAAAGATCCATGTGGATGACTCTAATTGTCCTTTCAGTCATGCAGGCATGGTCATAGATTTGGCCTAATTAATTCTGTATTCTTCTGGCAACATATTGGATTTATCTAAGGTATTGAGGAGATTGTCATGGAAAGGCTAGAAAAAATAAAAGTTAAATGTCAGCTATGTTGAAAGTTAATTTCTTCTCTCTGCTTGTCTCTGTCTGCACACAAATATTTGGATCATCTTCATCATAGGCAGCACCTGACCTTTTTGTCTCCCATTAAAACTTTTATTCCAAAAAGAAAAGAATTCTTAATATTATTATCATATGATCAGTTATTTAAATAATTAAAATTCCTAAATCAAAATTCTCTCCTTGGTATATAAAAGAACCATTCAACTTTGAGAAATATGGATTAATATAATTTTAAACTACCTTTTCCATTCTACTCTCTCTGACATTATATTTCTCCCTTCTCTTTTCTTTTTTTCTCCTTCCTGTCACACTATCTTTTGTTTTTCCCCCATTTTTACACAAGACATTCTTGATGTCTGAATTAATTTTGACAACTTTACCCTTTTTAAGACCTATGCCTTGATTATTAGATCTAATCTTATTAATGTAATTTCTGGGATGTTTAATAATTTATGGTCTAGTACAACTTCACTCCATCCTTCTAATTATTTACTTTTAGCCAAAACTTTGTTTTTTCACCAAAACTTTAAAAAAATTAACTCTGAGTATCATTTTGTTTTTATTAATTATAAATATTGATGAGAATATAATCTAAGGTCTATATGTCATAATTTTTATTTAGAGACTAGTTTCAGAGTTTAAAACTACTGGTTAGTTGGTATTAGTTGGTATTCTATAAATATTACTGCAATATGTAATGGCGAGAATTGAAATGATTAAATATAGTAAAAGAGTAAGTGAGCTGTGAGTGTTTTCTGAGGTTAGCATCTCTTTTCTTAACTTTGTACATTAGTAAAGTTTTAAGAGCATAGGAGGTGCCAATAATACTTAACAGAAAGAGATAAATTAAAAAAAAAGGAAAGCGATGGGATTGGAGAAGGAATAGAGAAAGAGAGAGAGAGAGACAAAAATTATTCTGTAGTCTCATAAAAATACACAGAAATGCAGTGGAGAAATAGGAACTGTAAAAGTAACTGTGGTGTATACTGTTTGCTGGTTCATCTATTCTAAAGGTCATGAAGTATTTTTATTCACACCAAGTGTTTCTATCTCTCACCACCCAAACTGAAAAAAATAGACAAAAGTAAACTAAAATCAACTTGAAATGCATATTGGGCACATGGAAGGCTACTTCAGAAACTATTGGACACATAAGCTATTTCAGAAGCCCAATTAGAGGTAATATGACCATCTGTTGTCATTATTTATCATGAATTCAATCAATTAATCAACAAGAATTTACGAAGCTCAATTTTATGTGCCAGATACTACGATACTACCTAAGGATAACAAATAAAACCCTAAAGCAATCTCTGACTTCAAGGAGTTTACATGACTTTACATTCTAATGACGAATACAACATCTACACAAGAGACACATATAAACAAAATACACATACAATAGATACAAAGTAACACTTTGGAAGTTGTTTGGGGGAAGGCATCCCAACTACAAATCAATATTCTCTCTCTCTCTCTCTCTCTCTCTCTCTCTCTCTCTCTCTCTCTCTCTCTCTCTCTCTCTCTCTCTCTCTCTCTCCCCTGAGGTAATTGGGGTTAAGTGACTTACCCAGGGACACACAGCCAGGAAGTACTAAGTGTCCGAGATTACATTTGAACTCAGGTCCTCCTGACCAGAGCTGGTGCTAGATCCACTGTACCACCTAGCTGATCCTAGGGAATCACTTTTAATGGAAAAATTTTTAAATGTCTCATAATTCTACAGCCTTCCCTCCATTCATTATTCCCCACTTATCCTATATATAACTTTTTTTGTACATATTCATATGCTTTTCTCCTCCATTATATTGTAACTACCTTGAAGTCAGAGATTGTCTTCTTTTTGAATTTCCATTATGCAGTACAGTTTCTGGCATAGAGTATGACCTTAATAGATGCTTATTGACTGACTAAGGAAAATTTTAATTATTCTGTCTCAGCTAGTTTTAAATTTCTTGTTCTAAAAAGTAGTCTTTCCCTTCCATATATTCATTTGGAATTACATTTTCTCACAAAAGTAATTATGAACCATACTTGAAATAACTGAGGTTGAAAATAGTTAAACACTGATGACATTTTATTAGTAGAGAAAATAGTGTCAAGAAGCATTGAAGGCACTGCATCATTCTTATTTTTTAGACATTTCAAAGCATGTGGTTTCTAGTTATAATATCTCATTCTTCATAAATAATAAATTCTACAGAACATAAGCATCTCCCATTTGTTAGATAATAATTATATGCTAAGTACTAATGAAGTTTGCCCACTAGAATTTAGCTTATAATGCATATAAAATTTCCAAATGTATTTTTATGTATTTATATGTAGCTTAGAGACACAAAGATCACATTGGACTTGGAATCAGGAAAGTACAAATGTGACCTCTGATACATGCTGGTTGTTGATGTAGGCAAGCTATTTAACCTCTACCTTAGTTTTCTCAGCTCTAAAATGGATAGTAATGATAGCACTTATTTCCCAGGATTGTTGGGAGGATACAATGAGATAATATTTGTAAAGTGTTTTGCAAACCTTCATTAGAGTATGCTTGCACTTATGGATCCCAAAGACTTTATTATAAAGGAAGACAAACTAGTATAATTGCCAGTTTACTGAAGCTTGTTTTTTTCCTCCTTGATTTTGTAGAGGGGAAAAATATGGCAATAGAAAATAACCTAAACAAAGAATTAGCTGGATTTTATAATTTTTAAAGTAAATCTATTTCCTGGTTTAGTAGAGACACCACAAAGCATGGTGGAGTTGGAGAGATACCACATGGCATGGGGGAGTATAAGGGGAAAGATAGCATGCGACAGAGTGCCATGGCAACTGACCCAAAGGAGGGCAGTGAGGATGGTATGGCTATAAGTAGATTTTATTGGGAAAATTTAACCTCAGAGACATTCCTGGGATTTCTGAAAGGACATGGCAAGAAGAAGATGCCCAAGACCCCTACAGAGGTTAGGTCTCATGGGTATTGACATAACTTGGATTTCTGATTGGACAACCTCCCCAGAGAGTGGGACCATGGAGCTAAACTGATCACTCTCAGTGCCTTCTTCCTGCTTGTCTCAGGGACCAATTTTTCAGTTTCTCTCTGCCCAATACACCATTCAGGACCTTATCACAGGAAACTCTATGATTACAATGAGGCAGCAGGATACAATGAAATATTCTAGATTGGGACTCAGAAGTTTTTTTCAAGTTGCTGACTGTTTATTTAACATCACTTTCTAAAGCTGTTCTTTTTTTTTAATCTCATTTTTTTCTTGTAGTATACTAAAATCCATTTCCACATAATTGTGCAGAGAAAACATGTTAGTGAATAAAGAGCTGAACTCTAAACCAGAAAGACCTGAATTCAAATCTTACCTTTAATCCATGTTGATTGTGTGATTCCAGGCAAATAATTCAACCTCTTGGTGCTCTAAAAAAATCTCTTTATTCTAAATTACTGACCTGTATTGATAGCACCAAAATAGAATGGCTGATGAACCTCATGAGAATGTTTGGCAACAAAATCACAGATTCAGTCTCTCAAATCTCTAATTATACCTTAGAACTCTACTATATAATATGCCACTAAATTGTGGTATTCATTATAGCATGCAATAATATTTGTAAGATTAAATGAGATATTTGTAAGGTGCTTAGCACAGTTTCTGGCACCTAGTAGGTATATATAAATGCTAGCTGTTATTATTAACATGGACCTAACATGGAACATATTCAAAGCAATCAAGTTGCCAGAAGTTAGCAAAAATCTCATTAGAGATCCCAAAGACTTTATTATAAAGGAAGACAAACTAGTATAATTGCCAGTTTACTGAAGCTTGTTTTTTCCTCCTTGATTTTGTAGAGGGGGAAAATATGGCAATAGAAAATAACCTAAACAAAGAATTAGCTGGATTTTATAATTTTTTAAGTAAATCTATTTCCTGGTTATACAGTTTTAACTCCATATAAACTCTCAAAGGAAGAAGATGAGACCAGGAAGTTGGAAAAATAGAAATGCTTTGTCTGGTTTCAGAATCAACTTAGATGTTTGGTTTCTAGTCCTATTTGTAGCAATATATCAAAGGGAAGAAAAAAAAATAAACATGAACATTCTTCCAAAGATATACAAATCTGAAATAATCATTCCCCAACATTAGACCTTGCATTAACAGAACTCTCACAACTGCAATCGTCTATATGGGCCAATCTGACAATCCATTGTACATACAACGATTTAGAGACAATGACTTAGAACCAAGGGACAAGTCACTTCTTATCTCTGAGAATTGTTACTCTTCTTGAAAGAATTAATGGGAAGTTAGGGGGCATAATGGGTAAAGTCTCGGGCTTGGGATCAGGAAAATTCATCTTCCTTTGTTCAAACATAATCTCAACATTTACTAGATATGCAACCCTGGGTGAGGAACTTACCCTGTTTGCCTCAACTTCCTCATCTGTCAAATGAGGTGGGGAAGGAAATGGCAAAAATTTTAGTATGTTTGCCAAGAAAATTTCAAGTAGACACATAGATAACTGAAATGACTCAAGCTTGCATATCTATGGTATGTTAAGGTCTCTTCACAAAAAGCTTATGAGATAGGCAATGTAAGAATTAATCCCATTTATAATTAACATTCAGGGAGAGGAAATTGACTTGACAATGGTAATAAAACTGACATCAGTCAAAACCATATTTAAATCTAGATCTACTGATTTCCAGAGTAGTATTATGAGTATGTATATTTTTTTTCTGCACCAGAAAGATCCCTAAGACCATGTCCAGCTCTAATATATGATTTTGTGACTGAATCGAGAATAAGAATGGAGAAAGAGCATAACATATAAGAACTAATTGCAGAAATAAGGATATGTGATATGGAGAATAAAAGGTGTAAGAGGAGCATATTGACTGTCTTAAAGTAGTTGAAGGATTATCAGATGGAAGTGGAAGGTGGGGGGATATGACTTGGGTTTTTTTGTGGTCCCAGAGCACAAAATATGGAGCTATCTATGGGTGATAGTTAAAGAGGTAAACTTGCATTCAATATATAAGAAAACCTTCTACCAATTAGAAATGTTAAAAAAAAAATAAAACATAGCTTTGGAAAGTAGTGAATTCCCTATCACTAGGACTTCTTTAAATGAACGTTGGATGACCACTTGTCAAAGTTATTATAGAGGGGATTAGATTGTACTTGATGATTTCAGGGGTTACTTCCAAATGTCAGATTCTGTGATTTGTGACTAGAAACATAAGCCAACTATCCATAATGGGCTTTTGTCATTGCTATTGGTAAAAGAATTACATAAATATACATCAGCAAACAAAATGTTCATGTTTTCATGGGGGAAAAACACCACCATCACCGCAATATTTTTACTTGAATTAATTTTACATATATATCCTATTCTCTTCCTACTCTGTAAATGGTATCACAGCAAGAATATAGGTATTTTATTTTATTTATTTTTTATAAAGCTTTTTTATTTTCAAAACATATGCATGGATAATTTTTCAACATTGATCCTTGTATAGCCTTGCGTTTCAGATTTTTTCCTTTTTCCCTCTACTACCTCCCCTAGATGGCAAGCAATCCAATATGTTATACATATTAAAATAGAATATAGCTATTTTAGAGGTGATAGCACTTAGCACAATGCCTGCAGTACTCAGTACAATGTCTGACATATAGTAGGCACTTAATAAACGTTTATTGATTGATTGGTGAAACTTGAGGTGAGTTCAACTGTGGTTAGCTACAATAAACACCATTTTAATAAATGAAATTTTAAATAGCTACAGAGCTCAGATCTGGGGTAATTAATAAGTTTTCCTGATCATAGACAAATTTAATCATAGTAAACTTTGTACAGAATGAGTGCCACCAGTTCTCCAAATACAGCTCTTTAACCCCAACAACAGCAACAACAAAAAGAGATGCCTTCATCTTTCATTTATAAAAATAAGCTCTATTTCCATGTCTGATGGTGTTTCAGTTTACTTTTCGACCATCTGGTTCACATTATGCTGTGAGACAATAAAAAGTCTGTTTCCTGCAGTGATAACCACAGAGAGATCCCATTTCACATTCAGTGTGGTCATCCTGATTGGCCTGGGTGTGGCTTTGAGGACATTAAAATTGTCTCCACTTAGGAATTCTACTTTCTTTTTAAGTGTGGGATTTGGGGGCTTGGGGATTTAATTTTTACATTTTTTTCATAAATATTCTAACTAGCACTAGTGTGGAAATGGAAATGCTTTTGTAAAATACTTGGCTTGCTTATTCTTGCTGCCTTGCTGGACTGTATGCCTGACATTTTATGGCAATAAGATTTTCAAACAAGAAAAATTGGTTTGCTAGATTCCATTCACCCAAGTTGTCATGAGGATTTCGAGGGAAATTGCAGTCTTGTCTTACTATAAAGCAGAGTTGAGAGTCTATTTTTAGGGAATCTTACTCTAGGGCTTTTCTTGATGTTTTGCCATCTTTCTGAGCACTCAGGGCCAAGACAAACCAAATCTACTTTTGGATAGGGGAGGATTTTCACCCTTTTTGCATATGCATATTTTTCAAAAGGACACAGAGACGTTTTTGTTGTCTTTGTGGTCATTGGGTCTGCTTTACACAGATGCCTATTAATCACTTCACTATGGAGACAGACACATTCATCATATCACACCAACTTGGAAACAAGCAATCTAATGAATTGATAGTAAAGAGAAAAGGAATCCTGGCTTAACTATAACAACTTATTCTCCTTTTAGTGTTTTTCATGCTAAAGAGGTTAAAGGAACTTTTTAATTTTTTTTTTAATTTAGCTCCATTAAGGAGATTTTAGAAAATTGGTCAGAACCTTTCAGGCATCTCTTCAAAAGGGAAGGGAAGCATATAGTTAAATGAAGGGAAGTGAAAACATTCAGGCAGTCTAGTCACACTTTAGCTATAATGGTATTAAACTATTTCAATGACTAGGTTATGTGTGCTAAAGAACAACTTGAAAATGGATTATGTGAGTGAACAGAATGAGACAGATATGAGAGCTGTTATAGCGATGGCATTAAAATGATCTAACTATTAATTGGCTAGGTGGAGTGAGGCAGAATAAGGAGTAGAAAAAATGACTCCAGTGTTGCAAATCTCTGTGGAGAACTGCAGTGTCCTTGACAAGAGGTTAGGGAGAAATGTTTGAAGGAGAAAACAATGGATTTTCTTTTTGATAGTTGAATTTTTGACGTCTATAGAACATACAGTTTAAATTTTCAAAAAAGGTATTTAGTGATATGAGACTGGCTCTTGGGAGAGAAACCAGAGCTAGGTATAGATCAGGAAGTTATCTACAATCAGACATGACTAAAGCCATCCATGGGAACTGGTGAGATCATTGAGAGAAAGATTATGTATGCAGAGAGAAAAAAGGGGAGGGGAATGAAAAGGAGAGAATTGTGAAGATAAAAGAGAGAAGAGGGTAAAGGAAGGGAGAAGAAAGGGAAAAAAGGAGAGGCATGTATGATAATACATGTATTATAATCCATCAAAGGAGATTAAGAAGAAGAAATTGAATAGGTAGAAGAATAATCAAATGACAACAGCTATCTAACTATCCCAGCTTTCTGTCATTTGCAAATTTGACAAGCATGTTATCATTGCCTTTGTCCAGCAAATTGATAAAAGTATTATACAACAACACACAAAGCACAGATACTTAGGACACTCCACTAAAGACCACCTGTGATGTGATAAATTCGAAATTCATACAATTCAATAATTATCAAGTCCAATTTTTTCATTCTTTATGCAATAATATGATGAGTTACTTTTTACACTTTGCTAAAAATTTGGATAGATTGTATCTATAGCTTTTCCTTTACCTACTAGTTTAATAATAAACTAATAAAAATAAATATAAAATTTAATAAAATAATTATAAAATAAACAATTTATAAATTATAATAAATAACAAATAAGGTTAATAAAAATGAAATAAGGTTAGTCTGGAATAACCTCTTAATATCATTTTAATATTTTAAAATCATTGCTTTTTTCTAGATGTTCACTAACTTTCTGAGGGTTTGTAAAATACAGGATAATATGGAGATTATTTGAAATGTAGATTTGGAGGGGAGAGAGTATGTTTGACTATAGTCATATTTTTTTTCAGTGAATTATGAGGCAAGGTTCTCTGCTGGGAAGGTGGGGAGAAGTGATGGTGTTAGTAGCTTGAGAAAAGAAGAGACAGTTTGGAATAGTTGCTGTATAATAAATTGTCAGCCAGAACAGAATAAAATGATGGTTTGCATCGCTAAGGTCCATTTGAGATTGAATAACATAAATTTGTAGCGGAATGAGTCAATACAGTTGCATGATTTCTTTTTATCAATATTCAGCAGAAAGAAATGGAGAAAGCAGATGATAGGAATATGTCAGAGTTTTAAAAGGAATAAATATTGTTAGGGCAATAGATCTATAATTCAAAAGTCAAGAAGAGGGTAAAGTTGAAAGTGGTTAACTAAAGTATCAGATCTTCAAGAGAGGAAAATTTATTTCTGAGCAGGATTAATAATGTAACAAATCAGGGAAGGGCAGAGAGATTGGAAATTATGATGAAGACAGAGCATAGTAGACCAATTCCAATAGATTTGTGATGGAGACAGCTATTTACATCCAAGAGGAGGACTGTGGGGATTGAATGTGGATCACAACATACTATTTTCACCTTTTTTATTTCCTTGCTTTTTTCCCTCTCATTTTTTTTTCTTTTTAATCTGATTTTTCTTGTGCAGCATGATAAATGTGTAAATATGAATAGAAGAACTGTATATATTTAACATATATTGGATTTCTTGCTGTCTAGGGTAAGGGGTGGAGGGAGCAGAGGGAGAAAAATTTGGAACACAAAGTTTTGCAAGGGTAAATGTTGGAAACTATCTTTGTATATATTTTGAAAATAAAATGCTATTATTAAAAAAATAAAAGACATAGAATATGCTTAGGATTGGTGTGTCATAGGGAAAACCAGAAGGACAAGAGGTTCTGGTCAGGCAGAGGAATTTCAAAATTGTGTATTAAAGAAATGAAATATGTGTGAGTAATCAAGGGAATAGCCATTCCTATACATGAAGGTGGTAACATAGTGAGTACTACACTGTATTTGGAATTAAAAAGACCTGGATTTGAATCCTGCTTCAGATACTTGACTGTGAGGCACTGAATAAATTACTTATCTTCCTCTCTCATGCTCAATTTCCTTACCTATAAAATGGACCTGGTATTCTCTAATGTCTTTCCTTCCAGTTCTAAGTCTATGATCCAATGTAGCTGAAAATCACAAGAATTGAGAAGGTTGATGAACCTGGAAGCAAGTTTTTGAGACATAAGTATGTAAGTCAAAGTCCCCAAGTGTAAGGGCAGGAATTGGGGTGGAAGGAGAAGACTATAAGCTATATATTGAGTGAATTGAGAAAGGAAGGAGAATGACTTGAATCAGTAGAAAATATTCACCATGATATGAAAAGAGCAATATTTCTGAATGGAGTGTACCTCAGAGGAGGAAATGATGGGTGGAGAAGGACCTAGAAGGAACAGTGACAAGCAGTAAGCATAGTCCACTGGGTCAAGCAAGCACATGAGAAAAAAAAAATGCATCCAGTACTAAAGGGTAGGATGGGCTGACTTCGAAAGAGAGCCAGGTTTCTTGTTTGCAAGAACATGGAAGAAGCATCACAGTATAACCCATGATTATCTTGGATTATAGAAAATCACATACTGAAGAATAAAATTCTGCTGGCAAGTAGAATTCTTTGGTCTGTCAGGTCTAATTGACTGAAGATGAGTTAAGTGTTAAAGGGAAAATGCTGGAATTATTTTCTCCTTTGCACTGGTTGTAGAAGAGGGAACACTAGGGAAGATACAAGTGAAACTTCTTTGCTTGAGATTTTCAAACTGGCATAAAGTGAGATGTTTTGTTTATTTTTCACTTGAAGTTGTGGTATAAATCAAGAGGTTAAGTGAAGGAAGGAGAGAGAGAAAGAGTGAGAGAGACAAGAACCAAAGAGAGACAGAGAAAGATATCAAGATCTCTTGACAAGATTCCAAGAGGCTTCAGTTCTTTCATCTGATAAAAGATGATGAATTCTTAAATTTGTTTATACTTTCTGTCTTAAATAGTAGCATTTCAGACTTAATCAACTAATCAATGAGCATTTATTTATTAATAAGTTCTTACTAGGTACCAAAAACTATAGTAAACTCTGAAATACCCCCCTCAAAAAAAAGGTAAAGATGGGAGAAGAAGATGAGATGTATGGAATTAGATAAATATAAGGTGTATATATGTGTGTGTGTGGGGGAATATATACAATATATCTTAGTGTGAAATGCACTCATTGTAGAGGGACATCAATTTGGGAAGAACACCCTGAAAGTCCATCTTTTAAAACTAAACTGTGTCTTAAAGCCAAGTATTCTTTCTTTTTTCATTATTAAATTTTATTTTTAATTTATGGAATAAAACAAGTATTCCCATAACAGCATAATAAAAAAAGAGAATCACACATGAAATTGCAGATCTATTGGGCACAACTTGTTATGACTTTCAGATATACAAAAAAAAATGAGATAAAATAATAGGAGAAATATTAATTGTTCATGGATAGGCAAAACCAAGTAGTTTAGGAAGCAGAGATGAAGAACATTTCAAGTCAACACAAAAGATAGAGAGCATTGTGGGGGGAAATAGGCTAATATATTTAGACTGTATAAACATGTAGTAGAGTAATATGTGAGAAGAATGGGAGGAGGCTAGATTGCAAAAGGGTTTTAAATGTCAAAACCCAGGAATTTTATTTGTTCCTAAGAACAATAGAGAATTATTATTGTTTGTTGAGTATGGGGTAACATGAAAATATCCACACTTGAGGAAAATCACCTTAGCAGCCATATGAATGATAGAGACTTGAAGTAGAGTCCAAATTCTGTATAATTATGGGTGCATGATCTAGAGTGATGAATAAACAAAAGAGGCCAATGAGAAAAATGTCATGGAGAAAGGAATTATAAAATTTGGCAATTGGATATATGAAATGAGTGAGAATGAGCTGAGATATGACACCAGGATCAGAAATATGGATGACTGGGAAGATAATAGTTCCCTTGACAGTAATGAAGAATTTCGGAAGAGAGTAAGATAATGAATTCTTTTTGGGATATATTACATTTGAGATGTGTAAGGGGAATCCACTTGAAAATATCCAGTGAGCACTTGAGCTGAAACTCAGGAGACAGACTAGAGCTGGATCTCCAGACTTAAACAGAGATAATAATGAAACCCATGGGAGCCAGTGAGGTCAACAAGTAAGAGAGTATTGAAACAAAAGAGTGCCTAGGACAAAACTGTTGGTGGAATTGTAGGAAGAGGGATTGGTTAGAAAAATATAAGAGAAAGATAAAAAGAGAGGTTCAGATGTTCTATCTAAGATCAGGAGGATTCTGGGTGGGAAACTCTACTAAGTGAAAGAAAATCTTTTCCCTTTATAAGTAGGTATCTAATCAGTTCTTATTGGTTGATTTATTAATCTATTGGTTCAGGGATATTTAGGGGAATGAATGCTAAATGTGGAATAGATTTGGAATACATATGGATTCAAATACCAACCCTGTCATTTAGGCTTTTTATGGTCTTAAAAAAGTAGCAAAAAGTTTCTGAATTTCAGCTTCTTTGACTGTAAAGTAGATGAGGGGAGGGCAGTAGTGGACTAAATGACTCATAAGGTTCCTTCCTGCTCTAAATATGTGATCCTAAGATTTGTGACCCCCAAATGCTTAACTAAATTACTTAATTTATTTTCAGCAATTTACAATTACCATCTAAGTTAATTATGACTAAATTTAAATGAAAATAAAATCTCTTAGGATGTGAGGGTATAATTGCTCCTGTAAGATTAAGATTATTATGCTAAAAATGGAACATGTTTGAAGTGAATGGATTCAAGTATTACTCCAGGGCCTGAAAAATCTCTAGATTTAAAATGAAACATCAAGAAGATTAGATTCTTAATTGATCACCCCTTCAAAAAAAATGCTGAATTACTGTTTACTCCAATTTCTACAATTATAACTAAGAAGATCAACTTTTACTACCTTAGGGCATGGTGAGAAATCATCAGTGGCTAACAAATTAATACAAAATACTTTTTTTAAAAAGGAAAGGATTAACAACACCTCATTTTCACTTGGTGAAAGTAGCAACTTTAGATGACAAAGATTATATTCAAAGCAGAATAGCAGGCCGTTATATATTCTTCCTTTTCAGCAGCTCCAGTAAGGCAGATACAGTTTGCAGGAAGAAAAACTATACACTTCTTATAAAAATAATAACTAGCACTGTCATATGTTAATATTTGCAAAGCACTTTTCACATTATCTCATTTTTATTGCTATTATCATCCTCATTTTTGTTGCTATTGTTATCCCCATTTTTGCAGATGAGATTGAGAAAGGATAAATGATCCACCCAAGATCACACACCCAGTAAATATCTGACACAGAATTTAAATTCAGGTCTTTTTGACTAAAAGTCCAGCATTCTAAGCACTGTGCCGAACACTTCCATGCCTATAACATCCTTTTTGTCCCCCACCTAAATTCAATTTTTTTGCTCATCTCTTAGTATGCTTTATTATTTTATTAACATCACTACTACCTTTGTGAATACAGAAGCCTTCTTTCAATGACATCATTTTACTTAAGTGATGTTTCTTTTTTTATTTCTAAATTCAATTTTTTAAAATTTTCAGATTTGTATTCTCTCCCACCTTCCATCTTCTTCTCTATGCTTACAACTGAAAAAAGTAAGGGGCAGCTAGGTGGCGCAGTGGATAGAGCACCTTGAATTCAGGAGGACCCGAATTCAAATCTAGTCTCAGACACTTAACACTTCCTAGCTGTGTGACCCTGGGCAAGTCACTGAACCCAGCCTGGGGGGGGGGGGGGGGGAAGTATAAAAATCAAAACCTTTGTTACAAACATGTATAGTTGAAGCTAAAGATATTTCCACATTAGCGATGTGAAAACTATCAACTTGTACTCTTGAATCCATCATTTCACTGTCAAGAGATACTTCCTGTAGCTTCTTGAAGGCTTGAAGTATTGAAGTCTAGATGAATAAAGTAGGCCATTAACCACAATTTTAAAAGGTCTGTCTATGTAAATTCAAAGAATTTTAAAATGAAAAGGCGAGTTGATAAATTTCTCCTGCCCATTTCATTTTCTACATAGAGTGATAAATATCTCTCCAAATTAGTGACTATGTGATATATAAGCAGCTAGATGGCACAGTGGATACACTACTGGGTCTAGAATCAAATCCTGGCTCATATATTTATTAGTTCTGGAATTCTGGGCAAGTTTGCCTCAGTTTCCTCATCTGTAAAGTGAGGATAATAACAGTATCTGGTTTCCAGGGTAGTTGTTAGCATTGAATAAGAAAATTATAAAATGTTTAGCATAATGTCTAGTATGTAATAAGTGCCACATAAAAATTAATTATAATTATTCATGAAGCATCCTCATTAGAGAGGAGAAAAAGAGAAAATGTATGCAAGACTTACATGTCCAACGAGATTTACTAGTGCATATTCCTTACCACCAATTTTAAAGAGGGCCTCCAATTCTTCCAAATTGTGTTGTTGCTGTAGTAATTCTTCCAGAAGTGGTCTTTTGGTTTTGCTTTTTGTGTAGATAAGTCCTGTCTCAAACAAGGTAAAAATGGTTCCTCTTTTTGGAGAGTTCTAGGCTGATGATCTGCAGGGAACTATGCGTCACTAATTTTCCTCCTAGATTCATGTGTTATGATCTTTGAGTAGGAATTGATTGAGGAGATCTAAAAATATGGAATTTAAATGGTCCTTCATTTATTTCGTGGGTTTGTGGAGGGCCCAATCTAGGGACTGGAGGGATGCCAGGGAGTCATTTGGACCCAGTTGGGCCCTTATCTAGGAAGACATAATTGAAGAAGTGGGAAAACTTCAACTGGTTTCAGGGTTGAAAGTAAAAGAAAAAAATACATAAATAAAATTACATAAGTGTACAAAAGAGTGAATTCTAATTGCCTGGCCAGTTTCAAGAATATGGCTTTGAGTTATTCTCTGAAGTATCAAAGGCCTTATGGTGGTGTTTTTGTTTTTGTATTTTCATTTTCCCCCTAAGATTCTATATACAAATACTAACACACAATGTTCCTAACAAGGAGGGAAGGGTTCCAAATATTAATATACCTATATGTAAATGTATATATGGACAGCTAGATGGCACAATGGATAGAATGCCAGACCTGGAGTCAGGAAGTTTTATCTTCCTGAGTCCATTTCCTACCCTAGTTGTGTGATCCTAGACAACAAGTCACTTAACCTCATTTGCCTCAGTTTCTTTATCTGTAAAATGAACTGAAAAAGGAACTATCAAACCACTCCAGTTTCTTTGCCAAGAAAAACTCAAATGGGGTCACAAAGAATTGGACACAACTGAAATGACTGAATACATCATCATCAAATTGTATATGCTTGTAACAATTCTAGCAAGAAATATTAATTCACTTAGATTCACTTAGATCTAGTTCTAAACCTGGTGTCCATGGACCCACACAGCATAGATTTTTATGGGGAAAATTTGCATCTTCATTTTCACTAACTGAAATTCAATATTTCTTTCAATTATGACTATAGGTAATAAAACATTATTCCAAGAGAAGGACCATATGCTTTACTAGTTTGACAAGGGGTCTGTGACTAAGAATTAGTGCCTTAGAGAAAGGATGGTACTCAGAAATAAATATATTCTTTTAAATTTGGAGTAGTTGGTAGAGTACTTAGAGTTAAAAGGACCTGGTTTAAATCCCTCCTCCTACCCTTAATGGCATTGTGAACCTGTGTGAATTATTTACTTTTTCTGTGCCTTGGATTCTTCAACTTTCAAAAGAAGAGGTTGTATTCGATGACCTGTAAAGGCCCCTTCTAGTTCTAAAATCTATGATCCTTTGATCTTGAGACAGGGTTACAGAAACCACAAACTATATAGATACTGTGAAATGAATTACACTAAAACTTGAATGCCCATTTTGTTAACACATTGAAACTCAAACAAATTTTTACTGAATTATCAAATGAAACCTAGCTAGTAATTAACATGCAGATGGTCCATTTTAGGGTCACATAAGCCCATCTGAATTGTTTAAGGATCAATTTCTTATCTTTTTTTTAAATGCTTGGTCTTACTGTCTTTTAGTAACTATTAAGAGTGTTTGTCAATTTTTAGAAATTTGCTCCAAAGATAAACTCAATATTAAAGTGTTTATTAGGCAGTTAAAAAATAATTATTTTTGTCATATTTAGAACCAGAGTTACAAGCATTCCAACAGCATTTAATTTAGAAATTCATTTCAAAATTCTAGACAAGTGGTATATATTACAAATATAATATCCACTGTGACCAATTCTTCCCACCTTCTGAAAATACTGCTATCGATATTGTCAGGGAATCTTACTTAGAATGATTTAAAATTGGTATCTTTTGCTAAATATTTCCTTTTTTGTTGATTGTATTCTTATATTTCCCTGCCTTAAAGGATTTGTGATCTCAATGGGAGAGAAGGAAGAATAAGGGCATACCTTCTAGCACTGTAGATTCTTCTGAGACTTATTTGTCCTTTTTTTCCCATCGATCCCTCTAAGTGTTCACTCAAAATATTGGAGATCTACCTTTAAGGTCTTTTGACATTGTTTAGATATCTATCTTTTGTATTATGTATGTGTGCAGCTTAATTGCCTTTCTGAGCAACCAATGAAAAAATGATTAGTCCATGTACTAGAAAATATTGTATTCCTGCTCTGCTCTGAATAGATAATTTTACAGTTCAACTCCCACTAATCAAGCCTATTTTCACTAGGCCATGTCTTGTCTCAGCATCTATTCAACCCCATTTTGGCAGGACAAAGTATGAAACCAAGAAGCATAGACCTGTAACCATCATGCATTCAATCTTTATACTCCCCATTGGAGCTACTAGGAAATTATCAAGTATGGAACAGCTGTGATTTTAGCTCCAAGTTTGCCAATAACCATCAATACATTTCTCCTTCTCTGTGACTTTCTTCAACTTTTTATAATGGCCAACCTAGCCCCATTGTCTCAGAACCTTAGGTGCTATAAAGAAAAAAATAGGAGATAAAAGGAAAATTTGGAAACTGCATAGGAAATTTGCTCTCCTTAAGTTCTATTTTTAAAAGACACGGCTTTGATCCACCACTATTAACCTCAGGTGAATAAAATGGATTTTAGTCTGTTGTTTGTGCTTCTTTTAAGCAAAAATGTATCCTTACAATGTGAAGTATCAGGTTGAGTTTAAATTTTCAAATAAAATAGCATTTAAGGTTTGCAAAAATGCTTTATAAATATTACTTTATTTTATCCTTACAATCAACTTGGGAATTAGATCCTGGTTTTTTCCCCATTTTATAAGTAAGGAAACTGAGACAGACAGAAGTTGTGATTTGATTTGGTCCACACAACTAGATGCTGAGAAAAGTGGGTTCCTATAAATGTTTTTGTTGTTTGGTTGTTTTTCAGTCATGTCCAACTCTTTATTCCACTCTATGGCATTTTCTTGGCAAAAATACTGGAGTGTTTTTCCATTTCCTTCTACAGCTCATTATACAGATGAGAAAACTGAGGCAAAAAAATGGTTAAGTGACCTTCTCAGGGTCACACAGATCATAAATATCTGAAGCTAGATTTGAACTCAAGAAGATGAGTCTGGTGACTCCAGGCATACATTCTATCCACTGTGTCCTAGCTGTCATTCTACTTCACTGAAAAAGTATTCAGTGCTTCGATGACATTCCCTTACATGAAATTATCATCGAAAAACTGAAAAAAATAACTGTTCTTTGCCATTGCACATTTTTAGTACCATAACAACCTGTAGATAGCATTGGGAGAAAATCAGAGCTGCTGGTTTTGTATAACAGCAAGAAAATATAAATTTAAAAACATCACATATATTAGCTCAGTTTGTAATGCTTTGGTTTTAAAATATATTTCAGTGCAAGATACCCTACTGTTAGAAGACCGCTACAACATAAAAGGTGTGAGTTATAGCCAAAGTCCCCTACTGTTACTGTTTTTCAAGTTTTACCCTTAAAAGTCTATGAAGATAATCCGAAAATTTTTAATAAAAATATTACATTTGGAAATCATTCCATTTCTCAGTCTTATAGTGGTTTTCAAGGGATAGTTTGTGGAGGTTGTCCTTTATCATCAAAGACATATATTTAGACACTGGATCTTTGATTCTTCAGAAATCATCTTGCTTCCACTATTTATTCCTCACCTAAAGTCATAGTCTTTTGTCACAGGACAATCATTTCCACAGCAACCAACAGTGAGTGGAGAGAGATTGGATAAAAGATAGAGAAAGAGAAAATGAACTCTTCTTAAGCATAAAGCTTATGCACCTTTCATTTTTCTCCTCAATAATCAAAATGTTTTAATAGAAAAATCTGTTACACTGAGCTTCTTCTTTGAAAAGTTGTATATTTTATACCTAAGATCTTTTCTGTAGCATCAGTAGTTTGCAGGAAAAATATGATGGTTTTGCTTTTTTTTTTTTAAAGGGATAGGATTATATCTACATACATATAGATTTAAATATAAATCTTAATATATAAATGTATATAATCCTAATTGGTATCCTTGATAGCTGCCAGTAAAATTTAGGAAACATATTCTAGAAAGATTTGATTTAGCAGATGAAAGATGTGTCTCTGGAGGCCCTTGAAGGTACATTTTCTATCTTGCTATTTCTTCCAGAATAGAAACCGTGTTTACATTTCTTCAGAGCATGCTAATGCCTTTAATGCATTCATGTTCCCTGGCTCTCCAGACATATGAATTGAGTCCTTTTGGATTTTATTTTTTTAACTATCAGGCACTTGTGATCTGACAATTGTGACACTTTTGTTCGCTTAGTTTTAAAAAGGAAAAGCCCTCATGTTTGATTTTGATCAACATCTGCCAGCTTGGTGCCTGATTAAGCAGGAACTGGGAAAGTAACTTTCTTTAGAAATGCAGCATCTTGGTTAATGTTGTGTAAGATTATTGACTGATATAGTGACATAATTTTTATTAAATTGAAGAGATTAACTCCAACAAAGAAACTCACTATGACAGCAGGCTTTACAAATAATAATGGGACCTGACACATCTCCAGGCTCACTGAAAATGATCTTCTTGCTACAAGTTCTTTCAGATGTGTTAAGGAAAAAGCCTCACTCAAATATTTGGTTGAATTTTCTGTCTGACATTAAGTCTATATAGTATTTATTTTTGCTTTAAATAAAAATTAAATTGGCATTGACACTTGAAATCTGTGGGTATTTGCCTTTTACTTTCCAATGTTTTTTGGTTCACAGCTCCCTTTCTTTCTCATGGTTACCTGGGATGTTAATAGAGCTTCCCATCCTGATTGGGACTAAATGTGTGACCCTGCCTTTTAGATTTGTCAGTGATGATGACCAAAAAGGTCTAGGCAGAAAGCTTGATATACTGCGGGATTTGGGTATTAAAGGATTGTCATTTCTACTCAAAAACTTCCCATTTCTGGAGTTACCATGATTGTGTGAAAGAGAACAAGAGAAGGACCTAAAGGAGAGACAAGGGAGGAAAGTGGAAAAGTGAAATTTAGACATTAACCAGGGCACTCCCTTCAATGAAGAGGGTGCAGACTTGAAATCCTGAAATGTACTTTTCAGAACAAAAACAAAACATCAAAGTTTATTTTTTACTTGGCAAGCGATGTTGTAAGTCTAATTAATTACTGTTTTGTAAGACCTCACTTTGAAGATGAGACAGAAGTAGTTATTTGTTAATTATTACTGTTTATTACTTAATGGGCTAAAGGCAAAATTTTGTGAAAAGAAACTCTTGTCAGTATATTTTTTTCCATAATTCCTTTTATGATGTCTATTGCAGGTGTGATTCGGGAAAGTTATCTCAAAGGCCATGATCAGCTTGTTCCTGTCACTCTCTTGGCCATTGCAGTCATCCTGGCTTTTGTCATGGGGGCCGTCTTCTCAGGCATCATTGTCTACTGTATATGTGATCACCGCCGCAAGGATGTGTCCGTCACACAGAGGAAGGAGAAGGAACTGACGCACTCCCGCCGGGGCTCCATGAGCAGTGTCACCAAGCTCAGCGGGCTCTTTGGGGATTCCCAGTCTAAAGATCCTAAGCCAGAAGCCATCCTCACTCCGCTGATGCACAATGGCAAGCTTGCTACTCCCAGCAATACCGCCAAGATACTCATCAAGGCTGACCAGCACCACCTAGACCTGGCAGCCCTGCCCACTCCGGAGTCCACCCCAACCCTACAACAGAAGCGGAAGCCCAGTCGAGGGAGCCGGGAGTGGGAGAGGAATCAAAATCTCATTAATGCCTGTACAAAGGACATGCCCCCAATGTCCTCCCCTGTGATCCCCACTGAGCTTCCCCTCCGGGCTTCCCCAAGTCACATCCCCAGTGTCGTGGTCCTGCCTATCACTCAGCAGGGCTATCAGCACGAGTATGTGGACCAGCCGAAAATGAGTGATATGACACAGATGTCCCTGGAAGACCAGGCTGCTACCCTTGAGTACAAGACCATCAAGGAACATCTTAGCAGCAAGAGCCCTAACCACGGGGTCAATCTGGTTGAGAACCTGGATAGCCTGCCTCCCAAGGTCCCCCAGAGGGAGGCTTCCCTGGGACCCCCAGGGTCCTCCCTATCTCAGAATGGCCTGGGCAAACGACTGGAAATGCATTCCTCCTCCTACGGCGTTGACTATAAGAGGAGCTATCCCACAAACTCTCTAACAAGGAGCCACCAAGCAGCCACCCTCAAAAGAAACAATACTAACTCTTCTAATTCCTCCCACCTTTCTAGAAATCAGAGCTTTGGCAGGGGAGACAACCCACCCCCTGCCCCTCAGAGGGTGGACTCCATACAGGTGCATGGTGTCCCACCCACCCAAGCAGTGACTGTTTCAAGGCAACCCAGCCTCAACCCATACAACTCACTGACACGGTCGGGGCTGAAGCGCACACCCTCACTAAAACCAGATGTACCTCCCAAACCTTCTTTTGCCCCCCTTTCCACATCCATGAAACCTAATGACGCATGTACATAATCCCAGTGGAAAGGGGGATAGGTGGTAAACCAACAGTGAAGCGAAATTGGCCCCTCTCAGCCAATGTTCTAAACTGCCTCAAAAGTTCCAATCTTACAAAGAAGGCTGCAGTGTTGCTGAGGAGACAGTCCTTTTCTTTGGGATAAAGTGGAAAACTTTCTATAATTGGGCCATGTGTTTCGGTGAAGGTTTACAACCACAGGACTCACCCCTCATCTTCCCCTGCCCCTTCCACTTGATAACAGCTCTGACTCACAAAAGACTTAACATCACAAACATGAGCCAAAAGCACATACACACACATACACACACACACACACACACACACACACACACACACACACACACACACAGAGGTGAACAGCGACTGCAACATTTCGCCCATGACTGCATTGGACGTTGCTGGACTGGCCTAGCATTCTGTCCTTTGCAACAGAAGTCCATAAAAAGGAATCATGAAAGAAAAAAAAAGACAAAAAAAAGTAAAGAATTCATTGATAAATCTAACTCAGACTTTAACAATGGCAGAAGTTTACTATGTGCAGATACTGTGAAATGCCCATCAGTGTTACAGCCTCCTATTCATTGCCATGTTGGGCTACTATGTCATAGATTTCTGCTACTCTTCTCTTTTAATGAATAACGTGACCGTTAACGCAAATAACTCCTATTATTTATTGTTCACCTTTTCTTTTCTTAAAGAAATGACTTTTTTCACATATCATCCTAAGAACAGCTCTTCAGAAAGCCCATTGAAAATTATACTATTTAACATGAATTCCATTAACTGGAGTAATTAAGTTCACTTTATTTTTCCAATAAATTCACTGAGCAAATAAGTTGGAGCTTGAATTCTAAACTTTTTGTTTGGACTGTCTGATCTTAGCTAAAAGGAAAAAAAAATTAAGAGGGGAATATTTATTTAAATCTGCCAGTTACTTTTCTGGCTTGGTCTCTGACCTGTGACATGCACACAAAAGAAAGAAAGAAGTAGAGAGAGAGAGAGAGAGAGAGAGAAAGAGAAAAAGAAATGCCCCCAGATCTAAAGCAACTGCAAGAAACTTTTAGAGTGCACATAAGTGCAACATTGCTGCCAACGAGGCTGTGTCAATCGATAATACTTTCTATGAAGGCACCAGCTTGTGATGTGCCCTCTCATTTCACCTTGCATGTGAGATGGCAAACGAAATACACAAATGGTGTAAACTCATTAATATGCTGGCTGTTACCATGCATAAATTAATGGTTTGATCACACGGGTTTTTTCGTGGGATTACATCTGTGAATAGCCTGTTTTCTTCCACATGTAAATTTGTGCCTTACACCCTCAGTTGTGTATACTTGTGAGCTATAGTATGTTCAACATTTTTTCCCCTTTTGGAAAAAAAAAATCAGATATTTATTTTCTTCCCCTCCCTTGAGACCCTCTAGAAAATTGAAGTCAAGCAGTTTTGAAGAAGAATGTCATGGTTATCATAATAATTTCACATCCCTTAAGAAACTAGGGCAGTACCACACCCTCTAATTCAAATTACCTTTCTAGTTGTGCCAATTCAAACCACCCTTAGGCTGTGCTGCCAGCATGGACCCCAGTGTTGTGGGTGGCGTTACCCTTTCTTCCTGCACATCTCCTTCCCCCTTATATTTTCATATCATTTCAATATGGTGATATTCTCAGTCAGCAGAGAAGAAACTAAAGTAATCCTCATCATTTCTGGCATGTGCATGGGCTGTGTGCACACTTGGGCGTTTGGGCTGATGTCTAAGAGGAGTCCCCAGTCATTTGCCCCCTGAACACATGCAGTGTACACAAAGAAATGAGGTGGAAATTCATTTGGGCGGGCTGGTCCCTGCTGTGATTAATAAATAACCTGGAGTACAAGGCCAACCACAAAGGATGATGCAAAAGCCTTTTGAGGCAAAGGATTTTTTTTTAATTTAGTTTTTTGTTTCCTTGTGGGTTTTTTATTTTAAAGGGGTGGGGGGAGTTGTGTGTCAGTTTCTTTCTCAGTTTTCATTTGTCCATGCACACAGGTTTTTTTGTTTAATATGTCAATAAAAATGGAAAAAAAAAACTGTGTCTACATACTGTAGAAAGTAAACATTATTGTGTTGGGTTTTTTTGTTTGTTTACATTCAAATTAGATGAATGGTATGTTAGGGGATTTTTCTAGGTCCCCATTTTTAAACCTAGTTTGTTCTGCAGGTATTTTATTTTGAACTTTTTGAAAGGCATTGAACCATTTTGAGTCAGCTAAGCTAGAATATAGATGATACAGATTTTCTATCTGAACAGTCTAGAAACTATAGTGTGTAACAAGGGTGAGTGCCTGTCCTTCCATTCCATAATTCTGATCATCTTTTTTTTAGTGGACTAACAGTTCAGATTCTGCAGTTTGTCCTTCCTGAAGTCACGAACTCTGTTCCCTAAACAAGAATTGTGATTTTTGAAAAATATGTAGATGCTAGGAAGGTGAGGGCAGGGAGGGGAGGAAGGAACTAATTTCATCTTGCAACCTTCTCCAGAGAACCTGGCACTACAGAAAATCAAATTTAATGTAATATTTATGGTTTCCCTTAACAAACCATATCAGAAAGACTGCTGTACCTGTCACATTGGCAAACTCTCTACCTGGTAATGTGCATTAGATATTACCAGGTTGACTATGAAATGTATTCAATTGTATTCAATGGGTCTTCTTCACTTCCCTCTGTTTTTTTTTTCCTTTTCTTTTTCTCCCTGCTACATGTGGGGAGGAAGATCCATAAACCTAAGTGTGCCTTTCCTTTTTTTCACCCTTGCTATATGCTGGTAGGTGCAACAGATTCAGACTTCTATTTGTTGTAAAGTTGTAAAAAAAAAAAAAAATGATTATGATGCACCGATTTTCCTTCCACCTCCACATCCCCTAACATGTGATTCACAACTTAATGTATGCTGTTAAAAAACAGAGAGAAAGAGAGAGAGAGAGAGAAGAAAAAGAAGAAAGGAGGAAGAAAGAAAGAAAGAAAGAAAGAAAGAAAGAAAGAAAGAAAGAAAGAAAGAAAGAAAGAAAGAAAGAAAGAAAGAAAGAAAGAAAGGAAGGAAGGAAGGAAGGAAGGAAGGAAGGAAGGAAGGAAGGAAGGAAGGAAGGAAGGAAGGAAGAAAGGAAGAAAGAAAGAAAGAAAGAAAGAAAGAAAGAAAGAAAGAAAGAAAGAAAGAAAGAAAGAAAGAAAGAAAGAAAGAAAGAAAGAAAAAAGGAAGGAAGGAAGGAAGAAAGGAAGAAAGAAAGAAAGAAAGGAAGAAAGAAAGAAAGAAAGAAAGAAAGAAAGAAAGAAAGAAAGAAAGAAAGAAAGAAAGAAAGAAAGAAAGAAAGAAAGAAAAAGGGAAGGAAGGAAGAAAGGAAGGGAGAGAGAGATAGAAGGAAATATGGAAGGAAAAAGGAAATAAAAAGACAAAAAAAAAGGACAAAAAAGGCAAGGAAAAAGTTCTTTTACATGAAAGTAATAAACAAAATCCAGACTGTTCTACCTTACTTTTTGTGTACTGGGTGCTTTCTTTGTATGATTTTTTTCTTCCATTCTTTCCATCCTCACCTTGTTCCCAAGGTCTAAGTAGACATGTACTATTAGCTATCTTGTTTTTCATTAGCCACTAAAATTGATGTTCACAGCCAGAACCAAATTTTAACATCAGTTCTAGCGGTAACAATAATGATGATAATGATTCATTTTGTGATTTTTCAAAACATTTTATGTATATTATTTACTTTGGCACAAGCTTTTGAGGTAGTCAACAACCTGCTTGTGCCAGGAACTATGCTAACAGCTATTACTAATATATCCATTTTACAGATGAGGAAACTAAGGCCGAGAAAGATTAAGTGATTAATATCAGATGTAGGGTTTAAATTCAGATCTTGACCCCAAATTCAGGTCCTCTCCAAATCCTGAAACATTTACTTGTCCCTTATTTTCTTCATTATCTTTTATGGGCTTGTTCACTGTTGATCATTTATATTAGGCCTGACAGTTTAAGAGGTCAAGACACTATTGCACAGATATAACTTCAGCTCCTTTACATATTAATAAGGCTAGGGCTGTCTGGTTCTACTTGTTAGCATTTACCTATGTAACCTAGAGGACTTGGTTTGGAGCATGTTGAGATCTAGCATTCAATTTGTGTTTTGCATGACACCTTGAACTAGTAAAATCATTCAGTTTTTCTCACTTCTGAGTACTCAAAAATGGGACTTTTTAAGTGGGTAGTCCCACATTTTAAATTAAATATTTTTGTTTGGGTTGAGACATAATTTCATAGTGTAGATTCTTTTAGTAAGGAAATCCTTTCTAACAATGTATATCAGCAATTGTTCTACAATTTATGTAATCTCAAAGAGTTGTTTGAGAGGTGGGAAGAAGTTAAGTGTCTTCCCCAATAATCCATTTATTCCCCCAACCTGCTCTAGGACTCATAGTTTGAGTGCCTAAAGGGCAACTATTACTGTTGGGCTCTTGGTTCTACTGATGGAAAAACTTTTAAAACTATACTTTGTGAGCTCCTACCTATATGCCTTTCCTCAGTAATAAGTCACTAGATATGACTAATTGATTATAAAGACATTTAACAATTTGACATAGTAAAAGCTATAAAACATTCCCTCCCCTCCCCCAGAAGCAATCATCCACAAAATATTCAAAGCCTTTATTGAAAGAATGAGCAAAAACTTAGAATATAATTCTGGTGATGTACTTGTATAATGAATGCATATATCTAAAGCTGATCATACTGCCACTGCAGGGCTTGTCATTTTTTTTTTTTTTCTTTGTGAAGTTCTCTTTTTAGCTCTATTTTAGATTGCCAGGTGTTACAGGTATGGTTCTAAAACTAGTATGCTCAGTTCAGATTGATTCAGTGTTGAGATAATTTTTTTTTTTTTTTAAAGCTCTCAAGTCACTACACATTTAACAAAGGAGATTTACTTTGCCCAAACAGCAGGGATACAGTGATATTTAATTTCTCTCAATGCAGACCTTTTCCTCTGCATCTGGAAACTCATAATAGGGCAATGGCACCCACCAAATCTGACAGGTCCCAATTACAAGCAGCTGGGACCTTTTGTGCCCCTAGATGAGCAAACGCCGGTCAAAGAAGCTATATCAGGAAAATATTGGTCCTATCACACTAGAGCTAGCTTTTTCTCAAGTATTATCTGTTAATATTAGTTGTCTGTCCTCAAATCTGCTTCCTCCCTCCTATGACTATTTCTCTGTATCCATAGCTGTCAAGGGTTTCTCTGCTCAATCTATGATGCTTTGAATTCTCAAACTGACCATTCAACTGATGTTGTCTCCTTCAGGGTAAATAACCTCTACCACCAAGTATTGGGTTTAGTATGTGGGGTGTGGGGAAGCAGGAAAGGAAAAAAAAACAAAAACAAAAAAACCCTTCTCTTCCCCTTTCCTAAGAAGTGAAGAACTAGGTTTTCTCCTGACTTTTGGCTTTCCTTCCTCTATTGCTCTCTCTCTTCTCTTGAACTGCCATCAGTCTCCAGGGTTTAGTTATTTAGAGTCCTGAAAAGGTGTGGTCAGTGTTAACAAACACAATTCAAATGGCAAACAATTCAATGGCATTTTTCCCTTCCTCCCACTTGACTTATCTATTCATACTTCTTGAAAGGATGATAGGCTATTAACATCCTGTTAACACAAATGCTCAGCATTGTGATTATATTCTGTGACAACGGCCACTGAAGGGAGGAATCAAACCTCCCCTACATGCCTTTATATATGTAGGAGATTGGACTTGAACTCGGGGGCTTTCTGAAGCCAAGGCTCTATGCTGTGCTGCCTCTGAATCTTGCTAGTCTTATTAAACTTTTTATTAGCTCTGATTTTTAATAGATTAAATTAGAACTTTAAAAAGCTCCTATCCTATTCAATATTGTAAGCTAACTCCTGCAATATATTTGTTGTGCTAGCCTGGAATATCTTTTAGGAAATAGCTTCCTGTTGTCCCTACGTCTTCCAAGTGATCTAGGAAGCTGGGGAAAGCAGTACCAAAGTTATTTTCAAATTCTTCAGAAAACATAAGTGAATCACACCTGTTCTCACTAATGCTCTTGCCAGAACAGGACAATCTACAGAAAGGGTGTTCAAATTCTTTTCAAAGAGGCTATAATTGGAGCCAAAGTGAATAGTTAGCATTTCAAGTGTTAAAATGCTTTCCACAACTCAGCTTTTACTTCACATCTATCAGACCGGCAATGAAGCCAAAAGAAAAATGACAATTGCTACAGGGGTTGCATGTGAAGACAGGCACATTAATGCACTCTTGGTAGAACTTTGAAGTGGTTCAGGCAAAAATGTGTTTAGCTCTTGGTAATATTTGTAGTAAGGAAGCTAGAACTTATTATGAGAGTGACCAGAACAGCTCACCAAACCATGCCACAGGAAGATTGTGTGAAAGAGAGAGGTGGAAGAAAAAGTGATAAATATTGAAAGGACTGTTGAATGAAAAAGAAAGTATATTGTGTTTTACCTCAAGGGCAAGAATCAGGATTGAAATTTACAGGAGAAAATTAGTTCTATATAAGGAAAACTTAACCCTCAAATCTTTCTATGCGCTTGCTGTCTCAGGTCTTTAAATGGAGGCTATGTGACCACTTGTTGAAGATGTAGTAAAAAGATTTCTATTTCAGTTATGGGTTGATCCAGACAGCCTCTGAGATAGCTTCTTGAACTCTGAAATTGTAGGAAACACTACACTCCTTAGAAACTATTCTAGCCCAGTACTCCCTTCACTCATTTCACTCATTCCACTAATTCCTGGAATTAAATAGTTCCATGTCCTAAGTCTGTGTGTGTGTATGTGTGTGTGTGTGTGTGTGTGTGTGTGTGTGTGTGTGTGTGTGTGTGTGTACTTATCTCATTCCTAAGATATCTCTCAGGTCTTCCAGTTCTAAGAGTCCATGATTCTACCCATAATGGACTATTTCAAACTTTGAAAACCTAACAAATAAACATCCCAAATCTTTCCTACTCTTCTTCAATGTTCTCCAGCAAGATAGACCCAGTCTCTTCCCCTTTGGAGAGGTTTGAATTGCATTTGCTTGTAACCTGAGATATGGTTCTGATGATTTTTATTTTAAGTCAGCTAAGGTTTGGGGAAGAGCGGACACAGCCTGAACAGGTGCAGCCTATATTTTAAACCTTACTCCTGGAATTCCCTGGGCTGAGACTTGAGACATACTTCCTTTCATTTACTCATCCCCCACCCCAATCCTCCTTAGGAGGGCATAAAGACTTTTTGTTCAACTTTTGGCACAGCTTCTCATTCATTATTACAAAATATGGGACAGGTTAGGTATTCCATTCATTTTCATTAAGTGTGCTAGCCAGATTCTGGTTCATTGCATGTGGACAACATCCCCTTATGTGTACACACACACACACACACACACACACACACACACACACACTCCTACTGTTACATCCCTTCCTTATAGAGACCTTGGAAAAAATAAAAACTATTCTTATTGTTTTGTATCCTAATTAGGCAGAAGCCATACAAAATAACCCAGTTCCTCAGGGACTATAGACAAAAGCTGCTTTCAAAAAGGAATTCAGACATTTCATCAGCAATTGAATGAAGAATGTCAGAAGGCACCTACAATTTCAGACACCACTACATTTTTCTCAAGAGAAAACAAGAGAGAAATAAAAAAGTACTTTGGTAACAAAATAACACGATTAAGAGAATAATCCTCTTTCTGGCTGAGCCCAGTGACAGCTGGGGGCTGGGATTTTGTAACCCATGCCTCATGCTTTCCTTGAAGCCAGGTGCTGACATGTTTCAGTTCTATGGGGGTGGGAGGAGGGGCCACTTTGATCTATAGGAACTGTCCGCCAGATGGGGACCTTCAACATTCCATGTAGTGTGTTTATTGTATGTTGCTGCCCAAAATTTCTCCACCACCCCCACTCTGCTCCAGTGCCTCAGGGTGGTGAGAAAAGCAGGGAGGAGGGGGTTGCCGTAGGCTATGCTTGACCCTGCCAGAGGGTTAGGGCTGAACTGATGTACATTAAATATGGTTGGACAGAAGAATGCTACAGATGTCTCCTAGCAAATGGAAATGAAATCTGAGGAGCTGAAAAGAGGCCAGCTGAAGCACTTTTAGCTGCCCAGGAGACAAGTATTTGGTAGACAGTTTTGAGTTCCACACCCCCACTTCAGGCTCTTCCCCTCCCATTCAAAGACTGAATATATCACACAGACCCAAATTCAATTTCTTCAGAAGACGGCCATCATATGTGGCTTGCTACCTGTTAATTGGTAGAATAGGAATAGGCTCTAGGGGGCTAAACATTTTAGTTTTATAATTATTCATCTCAATTTGAGAACATATGAAGAATACAGAAGAAACTTCCTAGAAACTTTCCTAGGGGAAAATTAATCTGTACCCCAAGAATTCTTGAGTCCCTGAAGAAGGTAGCCACCAACCCCTTTTCCTTATTGAATCACTCAGTGACAGCGGATTCTCTAGAGACTATCATTAACATTGTCCCCAGAGCCAGTCATCTGTCCTGCTAATGGGCTACAGTAATGGTTCTACTAGGGAAAATTTAATGAAGGGGAAAAAAAGGTAGCCATGAAATTAGAGGCATTTTTCATTGGTGATTTTCAATGGAACTAGTTGAAGGTGACATTGGAGACAATGCCATTCTCAGGAAACCAGCAAGAGAGAAATATGAGTGAGCTTTCCAGAGGTTGCTTTATTTGGAAGGAAATAACAAGAAATTCACCAAAAAAAAATTGTCAAATTCAAAAAAAAAAAAAAAAAAAATCACATTCTTTCATCCTACTGTTAATCATGATAGAGGACTTTAGAGGATAATAAGGATGGATGAGAACTGGTGACGGTCTAGCATTAACTTATGGTAACTTCTTTGTCTAATAAAAAAGTCTTGTAAGACTGGCACTGAAGGTATTGTGTGTGTCCAGTGCTGGCAAGGTCAAAGCATTCATTCCAAATGAGCTTTTTGTCTTTTGTCTTTTAGAAAGAAGAACTTGACCTTGCAATTAGAAATCAGCTGCAGTGTCAGGAGAAAGGAACCTTTTTCAATGGTGACCAAAATATCAAAACTAATAATGTTTAGGAAAATGGTGCATTGTTAGCATCCTCCATACAAGGCTGAACTATCACGAGGGAACCTACATTATACAATCACTCCAGATCATCTAAAGAAAAACACCATTCTCAAGTTCTATCCCAGTAGAATTGGTTGCAGTATTGAAGTCTCCAAACTAAGCATATATACTTTCTATTTTAAGGGTGTTGTACTCAAATATTTTTTTCCATCATTAAAAAGCAAGGGTAAATACATTGCTTCCTTCCTGTGTCTACAAAATGCTGATACCACAACATGACTAGGAACATTCTACAAAGCAGGAAAAGAGGAGCTGGGGCCAAACTCAGAGGATTTTCATATCCTCCTGCTTAAAAAGACAAAAATCAGAGCTCAGAGAAGAATTTTCACACACAGCCAAGTCTGGATGAAGAGCATTGTAAATGTCCACTTTTTAAGGTTTTAATAGTGACCTTCAGACTCACTAGAGAACTAAGATCTTAAGAATACCCAAGTACCACCATGAATCACAGAATCACAGAATAGTAGCCCTCTAGTCCATCATAACTAGCAAAGGAATTCCCTCAACCACAAAGAGTTCTTTACCTAAGTTCTATACATTTAAATACACACATGTTGAGGGGGGGGAGGGAGGGACAGCTATGACTTCAAGCCAAACTAAAATCAGAGACTCTCAAGGTAGAAAGCAAAAAAGGCTTCATTACAATCTTTCAAGAAAGGGCAACTTCCAACAGACAAGGTATCAGTAGAGGAATGCAAAGTGCAAACTGTATAACACAAGACCCTAACCAGAAGCCCTCCCCCCCAACCTTTTCTCCCTTTGGTCTGGGGGAGTCCATACTTGTACCTTAAATATGGAAATCTATCCCAGAAACAAAAGAATACTAATAAAAAACAAATTCTTTACCCATTAAGTACTTAAATGCTAATTAAGAGGTGAGGGGCATAGGAGGGAAATGTTTATCTAAGATAAACTGCAGCTTTTAGCCATAACTCAACTTGTTATTGCAAAGAATCAAGTCACAATTAGGGCATAGGTTAAGGTCACATTTTTATGAGAGGTCTTCACTCAGTTTTTCCCATTCAATGCCTCCTCTATTTATTATCCTTTGAAGATCTCTCACACATTCTTGATGTATTTCCTCAACCAACTTGTTCTCAGGTTCCAATCTTCTGGACCTGGTTTGTCCTTTTTCTCTATTGGGATCCATTTAATCCTTTTAATACTCCAAGTTTAACTGGACCTTCCCCTCCAAGATGTTAAATCTTTTCCTTCCTGACCAATGATGTCTGCACTACCCTTGTGATAATCTGTATCACACAGGTGAGTCAGTCAGAGAGTAGTATGACTCCCCTTAAAACTATCTGCAGGAACAAAGAACCTGTTTCCACCAGCTGACTCTAAACCAAGATCACCAGGAATTATTAAAGGGGAAGTATCAGGCTGGAATGGGACATGGGCCTATTTTCTGATGCCTTTGGCAATTTCCTTCACTACCTGTCCATTATTACCAATTTTCACACAGCAAAAATTTAATTTCCCACAAACTCTACTTTCTTCAACCAACAAGGAGTCCAGTACCAATCTGTGCTGTAGTACTGCTTCTCCATCTGCTAACAACCAGTGCCTTTCTCCTCTGGTTACTAATTATTTTGTCCATGACCATTATTCTGAGTTTAATGAGCCTATTCATTTGGGGTTCTGTACCTCCAACTCCCATCTGGACCCATCTATCACCTCAACCATTTGTGTCCCAATAATTAGAATAGGTAACTCTTTACAAATAAAGATGCCTATCAGGAAAGTTAGCCACAACAGAAATGCTAAAAGAAATAGACAAATTCATTTAGCAACAGATAGATTACTAGGCCAAAAACTCACTACTTATTTAGGATATAATGACCACATATTTTCCGATAGGAAGCTGCAAGATTTTACATACTTGAGTTGTGTTCATGTCTTCTCCTGAACACTTGCCCTGATTATAGAAATTTTCTGTAAGAGGAAAAAGTAAGGACATGATTATAATCAAAAACTGATCCTACAATTCTCAGGACTTCAAGACTGAGAGTACATACAAGACAGGATAAAGTATCCTTGGCTCAGTTTGACTTTAGGTAATTGTATGCAATAACAATTCCACCTTATAGCCAGACTCAGGAATAATCAGATGGATTCTTATTCAAAAGAACACACTGGGAAACTGAGTCAGAAAGATCACACCTTATGTGGAGGCCAAGGTTGTCCTCCCAACTCTTGCCTAGAAACTAACCTCTACCTTTAACAATACAGGATCACATTCCTCTGAACAGCTTGTGGCATATTACTTTCAGATGACGGATTACTGGATTGATAATCCATCAAACAATCATACCTGGATTCAAAATTCCAAATAATATCAGCTACAGTCCCAAGAGATTTTATTTCAAATAGCAAGTCTCACTAATCAAAGCTTCAGGTGAATTTAATTCTCAAGGATCACATATCCTAAATAAAATCTTACATTGATAACAGTAAGAGATTCATCCTAGAAAGTTCACAGCTTATATTCATATCTAAGGCTTTAAATAAGGATTTATTATACAAATCATTTTACTTTAAGATGCTCAATAACCAATCTATATCAAAACATGTTCAGGTATTAACCAAGTTCAAAGGTACAAAAACTATTGTTTTCAGAATCTCCCTAACCAATGGAAACAACTTTAAAATGTCTCAGTGCAATCAATTAAAACTCACAGTATAAAATACACTGTCCAAATTTCACATTAAAGAATCCTATCAAAATTATCATTAATAATTTCTTCATCCTAAAAAATGTCAATTCAACTTTCTCCAATTCAAGAGTCTCTATAAACTTTTCTGGAAATATATATTGTTAAAATTCCTCTAAGCACAATTAATCCCCCTCCCACCAAAACATTCCTAATTGAAAAATCAATTTTAGAGGTTATAAATTGTCCTTAACAGTCCTCAACAGATCTTCTACAGATTGTTTAACCCTTGTATTCTCAGCCTCCAGACTGCAGTCTCAGTCATCTGTAACACTGGTAAAGTCCTCCCTACTCTGCTTCTTCCAATACTTAGTAAGTACCCCCTCTCCTGGAACTGCAAACTCCAAAAGTGTTGTCTGGGCCAGCAATTCTTGTATCCTAAGGGCTAAAAAGGATGAGGACAGTGCCAGTATATCATTCCTTAAAAACTTACCCTTTGTTTCAATACAGGGTCTTTCCCTTTTTCCTCCCAAATAACATAAACCAATCTTATGTGGCAAAAGTCCCAGATCACCTTTGGGGACAGTTCTAATTCTTTAATAAAGCAATAGACAAACATTTGGTCCAAAACAATTTAGTTTCTAACATTAATTTAATAATCTGTTTTTTTAAGAATCTGATTCATTCTTTCCACTTTCCCAGATCAGAGCAGATGCTCAGGTGTATGGAATTGTCACTCAATTTGCAATCCTTCCCCATTATTTCTTATAAAAGCTTAGAAATAAAGTATGTTTCACTATCAGAATCATTGGTCTGTATGAATCCATACTTAGGTACAATTTTTTAAATTTAAAAAAAAATTTTAAATAGCAGCAGCAAGTTCAGTGACTAGCCTATCCTCCATGCCAGAAATACCAGGGGACCATGTTGAAAATGTGAGGGCACCAGTGCAAATCCCAGAAGAACCCAGGCCAGCAGAGGATGCCAACCAGAATAGAGTCCACAAGCCTCTCTAAGGGAGAGAAGCTTGGAGAATCCCGGAGAGGGTGTTTTGTTTTGTTTTTTACTTTTGCAGTTTTTCTGTAAATCTCAGGTTCAGGCCCTCAGAAGGCTTTTAGTTATGTAAATTGGCCTACTTAAAAATACAATAGACTAACTCAAGTTAGCTGACTGAAAGTTAGTGCCAAGCAACTTTAAACTTAGTCTCAAAAAACTCCCAGAATTTGCTAAAATTTTTTTAGCAGTTCTATAACTTTAACTATTTCTGCAGACCCAAATTAGCCAGTTCTACATCCACAGAAATATGTCACTTTTTTCTTTTTTTTTTCTTTTTCTTTTTCTTTTTTTGATGTGGCAGTTAATACTTGCCCTATCTCAGAACTAGTCCTTTCTCTCTCTAACTAACAGCTATTTGCAAAAGTCCAATTATATATGAAACAACTGCTTTTAAATTTCAAATAGCCAGATCTATTCCTTTTTAATTCAGCTAAGAGAAATATAGATGACCAAACACAAAAACACAAACTGCTTTTCTAAATTAATCAAGCTCCTATTGTCAGCCCCTCCTTGGGGTAGAAGTAAGGAGGGCAGTTCTGGAGCCAAAGGCATTGGAGCTGGCCAATTGAAAACTCCTTTAAATCAGGGGATCAACAGTTCTTCCCAGCTGGGCACCTACCCAAACAAAACAACAATATTTAATCCCTATATATTTTGGTACTTCATCTCAATTCTTTCTAAAGAGCTATCTTCCCAGGACACTAGATAGGTTTTTAGAGCAAGCTACCTTCGATTGTTCCTTTCCCGAGGTTTGCAATATCTTGTTCTCTTTGGTGGAGGATTCATCCGATTTTACCAAAGGAAAACGGAAAAACCCTTACAGACTCAAACTGCTTAGTCTTCTAATACCAAAGGGAAATAGGAGCCTTTTATATATCTAACCACTTAAATTCTCCCAATCCAAATCCCAGTAATAGGCAAAGGGAAAGTCCTCTTATGAATTTGAACTGCTTAGAGTTTATCCTCCCCCCCTCACCAGTTTCTTGCCCTATCTGGCTTGTGACTAACTTACCTGACTGATTTCAAACGTTTCTCAGATGGCTTATCTCCCTCACTAGTCCACTTCCATTTTTGCTTTCTCCAAATGTCACTCTTTGGGAATTTACCCAGTTGGAACAATAGGTCCCAAGCTAGGTCCAAGGACTATCAGAGAACTCTCTGGAGAGTACCTGCCCAAGAATTTGGTAAGAGAGAGGCCCCTCATGAACAGGAAAGATCCCAGACAAGCCCCCAAAACAGTGTGGGACAGCTATGACCCCCAACTCAAATTAAAATCAGAGACTCTTAAAGTAGAAAACAAAAAATGATTTATTATAATCTTGCAAGAAAGAAAATTGTCCCAACAGACAAGTTGTCAATAGAGGAGTGCAAAGTACAAACTGCAAAACACAAGATTATATAGACCCTAACTAGAAGCCTCTACCCCACCTCTGACCTTTTCTCTCATTGGTCTAGGGGAGTCCAGACTTACACCCTAAACATGGAAATCTATCCCAGAAATGAAATAATACTAGTAAATAACAAACTCTTTACTCATTAAGTACTTAAGTGCTAATTAAGAGATGTAAAGGATAGAAGGGAAATGTCTATCTAAGATAATCGACCACCTGCAGCTTTTAGCTATAGTTCAACTTGTAATTTCAAAGTCTCAAGTCACAATTAGGCATAGGTTAAAGTCACATTCTTATGAGTCTTCACTCAGTTTATCCTATTCACATACACATATACACTCATACACACATACTGTATAACTTTCAGCATAATTAATTTCCATTGTAATTCTATGTATTTGATTTTTAAAAGAATTTTTCTGAGAAGTATCCATAGATTTTACCAGACTGCCACAGGGATCCATCACTCACACACACACACACACACACACACACACACACATACACACACACTCACAAAAGGGAATCCACTGACTTGGCAGGCTATTGAATTGTTATAAACTTTTTTTTTTTTTTTAAATCAGACCTAAATTCAAATTTCAGTAAACTATTACCATTGTTCCTAGTGCCTTGTCCTTAGTACCTTTGAGGTCCAAATAAAAGAAAATGAATATATCTTCTAACTGTAGTCCTTCAAAACCAGGGGTACTCTGAAACTAGCTCCAACCAAAAAGGTAGTCCCTTCTTAAATTTTCAGTGTGAGCAATTTATGCCTTGGAAATTGGCAAAGGCTACAAATAAGAGAGTGGTTTTGTTGATTGTCTAACTTTAAGGAAGTGTTGATAATGAAGATTAAACTTTTAAATTTCATGGGTTGCTTTTTTTCTCTTTGGGGAGTTGGCTTGTTAAACATTTATCAACCTACTCCCTATAGAAGCCTAAAAGTCTTAAAAATTATGCTTACAAAATGACAGGTACTAACATGATAGAAAGCCTTGAAATACAGAACAATCGTAAACAGAACTTGCTGAGGACTAACCAAGGAAAAAAGGACTCATTATCAATGGTTAGCTGCTAAGAGATAAAATTATTTGGCCATGATAATCCCTGAGTTCAAAAAGTATGGAAAGTAAGAGAAACTGAGCAATTTTGCTGAATATGTGATATCTGTATTTCTTCCACAATCAATAGGACAGCTAAATGGCACAGTGAATAAAATGCTGGGCCTGAACTCAGGAAGATTCATCTTCTTGAATTTAAATCGGGACTCAAACCCTTACAAATTGGTCAAGTCTCTAAACTCTGTTTGCCTCAATTTCCTCCTCTGTAAAAATGATCTGGAGAAGGAAATGGTAAGCACTTCAATATCTTTGCCAAGAAAATCCTAAATTAGGTCAAGAAGAATCAAACATCTGAACAGTAAAAAGCTGAAGTAATGATAGTTACTACCATTTTCCAAGTCTGAATTCCCTTTTAGAGAAGTTTAAGGGCTTGTAGAGGCTTATTTCTACCCATTCTAAGGGTCAATGAAGTTCTAGTTAAGGAAAGAGAGATTTCAATGGCAAAGAAAGAGGGAGATTTCAACCTTGTCCAGATTTTGGAGAGTAAGAGAGTATTACACAGAGGAGAAAAAGAAGGAAAGAACAACTTCAAACTCAAAAAACAGATTTAAGCCTTTTTCCAGGAGAGGAAGGTTGGATACTCTGAGGATACCTTCTTGCTTGTCCAAAAAATGATAGGGCCACCAAAAAAATGAGTATTTTGAGATTAGCCATTAAGAGTCAGAGGGGGGAAAAAGAGTAGTAGTTGTAGTAGTAATAAGTGATTCTTTGCTCAGAATTCCTGGGATAAATAGTTGTTCACTTATTAATAAAAATAGAGAGATGTGTTATTTTCTAGAGGCATGAGATCAAGATTTAACAGAAAAACTCTCAATACTTATCAAAATGCATAAGTATTTGTCTCTGTTAATTCATATGGGCACAAATGATACCATCAAAAGAAATCTAAAAAAGCATTGCCAAAGATTGCAAAGCCTTGGACAAGAAACTAAAAACTATAGGAATATAGGCTAGATTTTCTTTATTATTGACCATTGAAAGCAAAGAATAAAGAAAAGAAAAGTTGATTTGGAAATAAGGTGATATTTGAGAATGGGATATGTGTGTATGTTTGGGAAAGGGGGGGAAGAGTTGTCTTTCTCTGTTTCTCTTTCTGTCTCTCTGTGTAGGTGTCTGTCTCTTAAACAGCAGAACTGCTAATAATGTCATACTTTAAAGTCTGGAAAAACCACTAAGGGGAAATTCTGTCTTGAATCCAATTCTCATTAACAGGTAAGAACTGGTCATTAGTTGAAAATAATGGGGATTTTGTTGAGAAGGAACCACCTTTTCCTAGAGATTGTGATGGAGAGAAAATACAGATATAGTCTGACATACACCCTAGATTCTGGGAAAGCAGATTTGAAAGGGCTCAAGGGAAGACCATGTAGGATTCAAAGAATTGAAATTCTTCAATTAAGTTGGATCAAAATGAAATTTTGAAGACACAAAGAGAAACAATCCCATCAAGGAGGAAAAAATAGATTTTGATTGAAGAAATTGATATGGATCTCAGTGACCAACTTGATCTTTTAAAAGAAACCTACAGGAGATGAAACAAAGTAAAATAACAAGATGAATATTTGCTTTTGACCTGTAAAGATATCAGAAGACTAAATCTCAGAATGAGCTTAGATCAGGAAGGGAAGCGAAGGGCAACAAAAAGGGGTGAGAGTAGCCATGTTGGAAGAAAAAAAAAAAAGATAAATAAAGAAGGGACAGAGCCTTTACTTGGAATGGATGAGATAAATACAATATATAACAGAGATAAGGCGGCACTTCTCAGGCTCTATTTTTATTCCATTTTCTTTGCCAAAGAAAATGACTTTTACACTGGAAATGACAGAACAAAAATGACTACTAAGGAGCTAATATCCAAGACAGACACCTAATTGCCCCTGAAAAATTCAAATCATCTAACCTAGATGAACCACATCCTTGAGAATTAGCAAGTGTGATTTCAGTGATATTTGAAAGATCATAGAAGATGAGACAGGAGAAAGGCAAATATCTTAGCCTTCAAGAAAGGAAAAAGACCAGATTCTAAAAATTATAAGCCAGTGAATGTTGTTTCAATTTCTGTAAAGTTTCTAGAATATTTCATTATAAATTGTTTGGTGATTACAAAAGGCCAACATGGCTTCATCAAGAGCAAGTCATACCAGATTAACCTAATTTTAAAAATAGGTTTACTAGACTGATAGGTGAGGAGAATATGTAGATATAATTTACCTATATTTTTACCAAAGCTTTTATTAGCATAGTATGCATTATTCTTATGGAGAGGATAGAGATATGTGAATTAGACTAATAAAATTAGAAAGAAGAGACACAAAAATATTAATTAAAGGTTTAACAACATTATCTTGGTAGGAAGTCTCCAATAGAGGAACCTTGTGATCTGTGCTTGACTCTGGAATATTTAGCATTTGTTAAGTCAGTGACTTGGAGGAAGATGTATATATTCATTAAGTTTGTAGTTGGCATAAAGCTAGGAGGGATAGCTGGTATGCTGAATGATAATCAGTATCCAAAAAGATTCTGGCAAGCTAAAACATTGAGCTAAAATAATAAAATTCAAGAAACATAAATGTTAAATGTTGCATTGGGGAAAAAAATCCATTTCAAAAGTATGGAGAAAACCCCAGATCTTGGTGAATATAAAAAAAAGGTTTCGGTAGGCTAGATTTTGGTAGGCTATAGGTTCAGCTGTATGATGTGGCAACCAACAGAGCAAATATGGTCATGGACTTAATTAAGTGGGTCATAACTTCCCAGAATAAGGAGGTGATAATCCCTCTCTACTCTGCCCTTGTCAGATCTCTTCTAAAGCATTGTGTTCAGTTCTAGGCAATAAAGTTTAAGGAGGATGTTGATAAGCTGGAGAGTATTCAGAGGATGATGGCCAACATGCAGGAGGCCCCTAAATTCATATCTAATAGGATTGATTGAAGGATTTGAAGATATGTGACCAAACCAGGAGAAGACTCAGGTCAAGGGAACATGATATTTCTCTTCAAGTATTTCAAAGGGTTATCTTATGAAAGGAATTTAGGAGAATTAGATTTGTTTTATTTAATCATTGAGGATGGAAGCAGGAGGGCAGCTAGGTGGTGCAGTGGATAGAGCACCAGCCCTGAATTCAGGAGGACCCGAGTTCAAATCTGGTCTCAGACACTTAACACTTCCTAGAGTGTGACCCTGGGCAAGTCACTTAACCCCAATTGCCTCAACAAAAACAAAACAAAAAAAACAAGAATTGAAGCAAGAGTAATGGGTGGAACTTTTATTGTTCAGTCACTGCAGTAGTATCCAACTCTTCATGACCCCATTTTGGGATTTTCTTGGCAAAGACACTGAATGGATTTGTCGTTTCCTACTCTAGCTTATTTTACAGATGAAGAAACTGAGGCAGCAAATAGAGTCATCTGACTTGTCCAGGTCACATAGCTAGTAGGTGACTGAGGCTAGATTTGAATTCATGAAGATGAGTCTTCCTGATTCCAAGTCCAGTATTCTATCCACTACACTTAGCGGCTCAATAGTAATACAAAAGGAATAATTCACCATTGGTGTGTTTAAAAAAAAAAAAAAAAAAAAAAAAAGAATATTGGAAAGATGATTCTAAAAAGAATCAGATTTGTCCCAAATCCTGTGTTCTTCATAACATACTAGGCCACTATATTGTGGGTTCTATAAGCCCACTTTTTTTCTATCTTCAAGTATTTAATATGCAATAAAGAGAACTGGAATCAAATTCTGATTCTGTTCCTTCTGAATCAGTGGTTTTTCCAAAGCCAATCCCTAACCAGATTATGAAGATTGGTTCTGTTCCTATTGATGAAGTCTTCCTTTTTGTTTATAGTTCTGGATGTATGTCTGGACCCATACCTCTGGAGACTATCAGACCCTGAAACCTCATCCCCTGAGCCTGGCATCCCTGTGCTATATCCACCATATTTCCCCCCTTTCTGTCCTTGTTTCTCCTTGGTCTACAATTCATTGGCAGGCATACTTAATACCTAATGATCAATGAATACCTGTCCTGGGACTCAGAGGCTTATTCCTACCATTTCTTTGCTCTTGGATTGCCGAGTCATATATAGTTCATGGTTCATGCTTCTCCTCCTGCTGAGTTTACTAGAATCCAAGTTCATAACTAAAAAATTATTTATCATAAATTATCCCTCAGAAATCAGGATGAGGTTGTAGTACCCCACATAACATATAGAACTGGTCTTGAGAAGACACAGCTTCCTCCCACATGCCTATGGGAAGAATGCATTTCATTGTTTTATAAAGCTATCTGTTGAATGTTCGCATGTGTTGACTGAGTGGAGGGCTTATTGGTTTTTATTTTTATTTAATGGCTGAAGATTTATCTCCTTGTTTCCAGGCTAGGACTATAATCAAATTCCTTTCTCAAGAAAAGGATAATGTGTTAGACTTATACATATGAATAGAAACAGGTAAATTGTCCATATTTCCTTCTGACTTTGTAATTTAAACAGTGTAAGTCAGTAGGGAAAGGCTATAATTGGAGCCAAAGTAAGTGAGGTGAAAATTGCTAGGTGGCAGAGCATCTGCATCTCATTTTAATTACTCTCAACTTTAATATGGAAAATGGAGAACTTTTTTTTTCCCTCATCATTCAATTGAGGGTTAATTCTAATTGAGGATCAAAATGGACGGTCATGTCTTCAGGAAAACATGGACTGAGGGGAGAAAAACACTTCATCATGACCTTATGATAGTCAAGAATTTGACTCAGAACAAGAACCAAAGACTTGTCCAGGACACTGTGATGTGGGCTTAATATTCAATGAAGAAGAAACAAAACTCTCTTAGGGATTAATCACCATTGATTTACTTTGATTTATGCTTTCTTTCTTTTCTTTTTTTTCCTGAGACAATTGAGGTTAAATGACTTGCCCAGGGTCACACAACTAGGAATTATTTTGTGCCTGAACCCAGATTTGAACTCAGGAACTCTTGATTGCAGGGCTGGTGCTCTATCCACTGCACCGCCTAGGTGCTCTGATTTAGGTTTTCTTTAAAAAGGGCTTTGGGTGTTCTGAATACTATGTATAACTGAGATTTTTCTCCCTTAGGTGTGCCTGTGAAAAGAATTATTTCATTATATTATAAAACTCTCTGGTGGATGTTGCCATGTGTTGGCTGACTAGAGTTCTTATTGTTATGAAGAAATTGTTTAAGTACTTAGATATAGAATCATAAGATATTATGGTGGAAGGAAAATGGGAATCTGGTCAGACTCCCTCTTTTTATAGATGAAGTTACTAGGGTTGAGAGAAGTGAAGCGACCTTCCTTCTCAAGGTCACGGAGCTGGATAGACATAGACACCGTTAAGATTAGATGTACTCAGGTCTTCTGGATCCCACAATGTCAGGTTATACATGTAAAAAGCATGATAAAATTTTTTTGTGTGGATGTACATGTGCATATAGGGAATTATTAAGTGAGGAAATGTCTTCACATGTGGGTCAGCACCTTCTTTACAACTTCTAGACTTAGAGAGTTCCCTGCATCCTTGAGAAGATATGATTTATTCAGGTGTCAGAAGTGTGGCTTTAACTCAGGTTTTGAATTTGGTGCTTTATTTTCCCTCTTTTCACACATTTTAAAAATGGTAATTTTTATTGTTGTTATTGTTTTCCAGATATCTCTTTGTTGTTTTAGCCATTTTCAGTCATGTTCAACTCTTCATGACCCCATTTTGGGGTTTTCTTGGCCAAGCTTGTTTGCCATTTTCTTCTCCAGCTCATTTTACAGATAAGGAAACTAAGCAAAGAGGCTTAAGTGACTTACCCAGTATTCCATAGCTAGTAATTGTGTGGAAAGAGAATGATGAATATCGAAGAAATATATAAATACACAGAAGAGAAAGTTTAGAAGGGGACAAAGAAAAGCATATTAGTGTTAGTATTATTATCTTAAATTTAATATATACTTTAAAATCTACACATAATAAAGGCATTTCATATACCATTCCTTTTTCTTTTTTTCTTTTTATTTGGAAATGTTTGTGTTCGTCAAGTTCATAATTTAAAAAAGACACCTTTCCCTAATATATCCCCTTCCCTTCCTCTAAAAAAAGAAAGCCCTTTCTTAGGGTTTTGCAAAACCAAAGTAACAAGTATTTCAGCTTGACTCTATCTAGTAATAGCAGTAGAAAATGTGTCATGGGTGACTCCAGAGAAAAAAAATAGAAACAGGCAATTCTGACCTAGTTAGTGGAACACAGAAACAACACACACACATACATACATACACACACTCACACACCACAATACATACACATACATATTAGTGTGAAAAGCAATAAAGAATAAAAACAAACTATGTGAATATTATAAATTTGTCCAGAGACAGCAATTTTCAGAGAGATAAATGTGTATTTCTCTCCTAGCTAATATTCTCATTGTGTAAGTGCTGATAAGAATCTCCAGGAACTATTTCAGGGGGATTTTATTTTTTAATGTGACTTGAGTGAGTTGAGGTAGTGAGGATGGGGAAGGGTGATTCACCATGTTGAAGGGAGTTCTCCAACAAGATTTGATTTCACAGACCCTTTAAAAATAATGGCATTATCTTATCAGTTTTCAGCAAATATAATCTGAAGCATTCAGGTTCCCGATAAAGGTGTATCCCGTTCATTGGTGCAGCAAACTGCAGATTAAGCTTTTTTTTAATGCTGTTCAAATTGCCTGTGAAGCAACCTTTTATGAGATATGATGGTTCAAACAATTTTGCAAAGAGCAGTAGACAAAGAATCCGTTTTACACTGTGCTGGTTTCCTAGGAAACCTGAAGAATGTAATATGATATCTCTTAGAGGTAGTTCAAGGACCCAGGTTCCTCTTTACTTATTTAATTTTTTAAACGGTGTTTTAATATATGCCTTTTCCTTTTTCTTCAAAGGCAGCATCTGAAGGCCAAATAAATTTTCCAACAACAGCCTGGACTTTAAGGAGGGGAGAGAGAGAGAGAGAGAGAGAGAGAGAGAGAGAGAGAGAGAGAGAGAGAGAGAGAGAGAGAGAGAGAGAGAGAGAGAGAGAGAGAGAAGAGAGAGAATGATCTGAATTAATATTTCACTACTGGGAACAATTTGAACCAAGAAATTAAGGGAATTGGAAAGTTAATTCCCTGCCATAATTTTTTTTTTAAATCTCCAACTATCATATGACAAAAAAAGTCAACCTGTTCTTCAAACCAGACTAATTGCACATCCAAGTTAATCTGTTTCAAGGTCCTTCAAATATCATTTATTTTCATCTCATTTTCATTTTGGCTGTTCATCCATTCCTGTGATATATAGGCATATGTAGGTTGACAGAATGGTGCCAGAATTAGCAATCTTATCCATTACCAAGCTCTGACTAAAGTCCACCAGGGTCTAGAGGTGGCACAAAGATTCAGGATGAAGAGCTCAGGAAAACTGGAGACCAGGAAGCTTTCAACAAGAATTAGGTTATTAGAATTGACACTTTCCTCAGCGTTGATCTCCATAATTCATCACTCTTGTCAAGAGGAAATCAAAATAGGAAAAATGAAGGAACATCTGGGTTGTGTGGGAAGGAGTTAACTTCAGTTTTAAAATAAATAAGGCACAGGAACTTCAGCTTTGATTCATTTAGAAATTTGAGATTAAAAACTAGGTTGTCATTTCAAAAAGAGGTTGTCGTAAAGGGTAGGTTTCTCTTGAAGAGTGCCAAAGCATGGATGATCCAGAAGCAGCCATTGAGGTCCACAAAATTGGACGAGGGGCCTCCCAGGGTTCTTTTGTTGGTGAGATCTCCCAATGCTGTGAGTCTCTGTACACCCAGAATGCTGTGAATGAAGAATACCTCAATAGACATTGTAAGAGGACTATTGCCATTTCCAGAGTTTCACTTTGGCAAACACTTCCGTGCCAAATCTGTGAATGGCATAGTTGCTAATGGAGGCCTAGCACAGCATATACCCCTCCAGTACCTTTAGACATAGTCAAGATACTGATGTAGAGTGCTCAATACCAAATAGAAATGAGACAAGGCAAAAATTTGCCTTCTGAAGAATCAGTTACCTATCTCATCATTATCATCAAACCTTTTTGTTTGCCTATTTATAAACATCCCTAAAGAGGCACCACGTCAATAGGGGTGAGACAGAGCTAGCTAGCTAGATAGCTCAATCAAAATATGAATAAAGTCTGTGATTGAATAAAATGTAGAAAAAATCCTTGCCTTTGTACCCATCATGGGAGAGTGCAATTCTTTTTTTTTTGGCTGAGGCAATTGGGGTTAAGTGACTTGTTCAGGATCACACAACCAGGAAATATTAAATGTCTGAGGTTAGATTTGAACTCAGGTCCTCCTGACTTCAGGGCTAGTGCTCTATCCACTGTACTATCTAGCTGCTCCAAGAGTGTAATTCTTGAGAAAGGTCCTGCTTCCACTGATCTGGAGAAAAAAAAAAAAAAGTCTTGGGAACAGCAGCACCTCCTGGACTTGTTTTCAACTGGATTCCAGCAGTCATAATCCAGAGAAGCAACCCTTAGAGAAATGTGACCTGCCACCTTCTTAGGTATCTCATTTTCCCAACAACTACTGAAAAAAAGACACTGTCAAATGTCCCACATCAAAAACAGATATGGTTTTATTAATGGAAATGGCTTTAAAGAAAATGTATTTTCTGTGTTTTCCGTCCAACTTACAATCGCAACTTCCCATGGGCATTGTATCCCTCTATTACAATGTAAGTTCTCACAAAGCAGGGACTATCTTTCTCATCTATTTGTCTCCCCCATCTTTAGTATCATGCTTTGCACATTGTAAACTCTATTTCTTTCCATCCTTCCATTCATACTGAAATATATCCATCCTTCCATTCATACTCAGATACAAAAAAATTGGTTAAATGGTTAAAGGTACAAAACATTAAGAAGATGAAGTGCCCAGAATTAATTACACTGTTCGTACCTCACTCTAGTTCCTCAAATATTTTTATTTAGATGAAATAAGGTTAAGATAAATATCAAGGACAGGCATAAATGAGGAAATTAGTGAGATTGCATAGAAGAAAAGGATGGGATCAGCCACTTTACTTCAGGGACGGTAGAGGGATAGAGAGGATTTTTATGGATTGACTATATGTACCAGAATCTTATCTCTTTTTTCTTTTATCAGCATCTCCCCATTTCCCCCAGGATAATATCTCCATGAAACACTATCAAGCCACTTTAGCAGAGCAGTTGATTGTTGATCCAATTTGCCCTTCCCTAGTGATACTTGTTACAGTGGAGAGAGTGCCAGGCCAGGAACTTAACTTTTTTATTTCAAATCTGGCCTCAGATACTCACTAGCTGTGTGTTCCTGGGCAAGCTACTTACCCTTGTTTGCCTTAGTTTCCTCATCTGTAAAATGAGCTGGAAAAGAAATGGTAAACCCATCTAATATCTTTGACAAGAAAACCTCAAATGTGGTCATAAAGAGTTGAACACAACTAAAATGACTAAACAACAATAAGGATAGCTATGAAAAACTAGAAAGTAACATGTTGGCAATAAATATATGTCAATATAAAATGCAATATGTTGTGCCAGTATATAAATGAGTGAAAGATGGGATGGAAGAGGAGTGGTGATTGGAGTTCCAAGTTCAGCCGAGGGAGAGTCAGAAATATCAAGAAAAATCTCATTCCGCTGATCTAGGAAGGCTTTTTTGGAAGATGTATTTCAGAAGCAGTTTGTGTAATAGGAGAAACAGACTGATGAGATTTAATGAGTAGAGGGTGAAGCGGTAGAGTGAGTGAGCTGTGCATTTGAGACATGTGATACAGCTTGGGAGACAGAATGTCTGGAAAGGGGTGACCAGATGAAGAGGCAGTACTATGTCCCCAAAGAGGTGAATAAACTCTTAGAGGGCACAAGGGTAACATTTGGTAAGTAGGTTGTCTGTTCTTATTCATAGCATTGAACAGCTTACTCTCTAAGCAAGGTTTGCTTCCCAGAGGATCTATTACCTGGAAATTCTAGTTCCTGTCTGAATGAGTTGACCCACAAGGTCCCAAGTCCTCATTGAAAACCAGTTTGCTTTTCTAATTCTCTTCTTTGTGCCAGGGGAACAGTCAGGATTAGAGTCATTATTTGGCATAAAGTATTGACAACTCTAAAAGAATGGATTGACACTCTTTTGTCAAAAAGAGAATTATACCAACAGAGCTATTTCCTGAACTAAATGAACAATGCAAGTCATTTTTCTCATTCTTTTCCCCTTCTGAGTCAGTTCTCAATTTGAAACATGGATCCTAAAGTAGAGACATGACCTTAGGTTAAAGAAGATGCCTAAGGTGTGAAAGATTGTCCTTCAAATTCTCTTAAGGGTAGGGTCACATCATTTCCCATGGAAAGTTCCTCTCTCAGAAAGCAAGTCTGAGTTAAGAGTAGAAGAAAAAGAAAAAAAGAAAGGGAAAGGAATTAAATGCTTAGTATGCAACAGACACTGTGCTAAGCACAGTGCTGCTTCATTTGTTATCTCATTAATCAATGTTATCTCTTTTGATCCTCACTACCATAGAGAGCTATCATTATTCCCATTTTACAGTTGAGGAAATCGAGGCAAATCAAAGTTAAGGGATTTGTCCAAGGTCAAACAATAAGTATGTGAGGTTACATTTGAATTCAGATCTTCTTGATTCCAGTTCTAGCCCTCAATTCATTGCTTTATAGAAGAGGTATCTGCAAAAACTCACTAGAATAAGAGTCTACTTGGTGACATCCAATTGAACAAACAGAAGCTACTTTTTGTGTTTATACTTTTTTAGAGCTACAAAGCCATCACAGGCAGTGGGCATGAGATCAGGAGACCTGTTTTTGAATCTTGAGTTGAAAAACAGCTCCCTATTTAACTCTGGACACTTTACCCACTCCAAGCCTCAGTCTTCCCATAACTTAAAGTGGGAATAATAGTACTACCCACCTTATAGAATTATTATGGGGAAAGCACACGGTAAATCTAAAGCCCTATGTAAATGTGAATGATTTTATGCATGCAGCTCCTGATATTACCTGTACTTACTGTGAAACTCAGATGTGCTATTCTAAAAGCAGATGGTGATTGCAATTGAGATGCAGTTGTAACCATATGCAGGTCACAGAGGGTACACCTGCAGAATCATTTCCTATGATATTTAAATTCTGCAAAGGTTCCACTTAGATACAAATGCCATAGGTTTTATTTAGTTTTCTTCCAGGAGCCTGATCCAATCATCAATGCAAATTTTCTTGGAATTTGTCTAAAATCCAGACAGCAGTAGGCTAAATGACAGTGCTCTCAGTCAGTGGTCTCTATAACAGGAATGCTAGCCTGATGCTAAGGAGTGTTTGATCAACCAATCAGTAAAAGCAAAGTTGCATCATATCCTTTCTGTGATGGCCCTTATCTCCAATGCAATCACACTCACCCTATCTACCTTCTGGTAGTGGTGGACCCTACGACATTAACTTAAACAATTACTACTCACAGTATTTGGGCAGGTGACTGTGGGAAAGTTCTGCTCCCTCTCCACTACACAGAATACCCTGTGACTTTGACAGGAAAGGTAGATTTAGAAATCTGCAATAGGGCAGTATCTTGTGAGTTAGTTCTCCACCCTTTTATTCTGGGTAGATAAAGAGTGAATGGCAATATGTGCAGGCAAGGTTGAATTTTCATCTGGATTCCAGAAATAACTACATGATTTTTACCCCAAACTTACTCCTCTTCCCATCATTCAGGGATCCACCATTATTTTGGTCACAATTTTTGACTCCTCACTTTCTGCTATTCTACATCCCTTCATTGGTAACCAAATCTTGTTGGTTCTGCCTCCACATTTCTTACATATGTCCCCTTTGTTGTATTCACACAACTACCCCCTTATTTCAGACCCTCATCACTTCCTCCTGAATTTTTGAAATAACCTCCTAAATAATCTGAAGTAGCCATTCCTCTGTCCAATCTATTCTCCACACTGCTATCCAAAGCAATTTTCCTAACATGTAGATGTGACCGTTTCCCCCTTCCCTTAATAATCCTTGGTGACTCCCTATTGATTCTAGAATCAAATATGATTTCATCTAAATCTTGTCTTTTTGAATTACTATTTTTGTGTAAGCTTTTTAATATTCCTAATTAATAGCAAAGCAATCAATATATGCTGCCATGGTCAGACATAAATAGTCCCTATGAAGATTTGGGATGAATTCTCTTCGTGCATCTTGCATTTCTTCTGAGCTAATTCAATTCTGCTTTGTTCATAGAGTACAGCACCTTCTTTGATGAGGGTATGCCATACTGGGTGGTCCTGTGCCAGAGTCTCCCATGTCATACAATTGATTCTAAAGTTCTTAAGAGAGAGACTTGAGAGTATCTTTGTATTGCTTTTTCTGACCACCTTGTGAGCACTTGCCCTGTATGAGCTCCAAAAAATAATCTTTTTGGCAAGCGTATACTTGCCATTCAAATATACAAATGACATTCAAACATGCCATATATTTGGGATTTAAACAGAATTGTGCTCTCTGCATTAGAATCTGAATGCTTGGCAGTTTAGTTCAAGAAAGGCCCTCAGTGTCTGATATCTTATCCTGCCAGGTGATCTTCAGAATCTTCCTAAGACAATTCAAATGGATTCAGTTTCCTGACATGGAGCTGGTATACTGTCCAGTTTTCACAAGCATACAACTCTGTAACAGTTCCTTCAGTTTGATGGCCAGTCTAATACCTCTCCCTCCCATACTTTCTTTCAGAGCTTCTCAAACACGGAGCTAGTTATGGCAATGGATGTATCAACCCTCACTATCAATGTGTACACCCCTGGAAAGTATACTGATGAGATAAGTGAATTTATTCACAGAATTCAAAATTTCTTTATTTATTGTAATCAATGATTCTACATATGGATGATGTGGTGCTGGCTGATAGAGCACCGTTAGACCAAAATTAACATAAGCAGCAGAGAATAGATCCATATTTTGTTGCACCTCAACTTTGAAGGCTGCCCTAAGTGCACAATCATCTGCAAACAAAAAACCATGCATCAACACTCCCTCCACTTTAGTTTTGGCTTGTACCCTTTTCAAGTTTAAGAATTTACCTTCAGCATGACAGCTAACTTTGATTCCATGTTTGTTCTTATTGAAGGTGTTTGATAGCATGGCTGAAAAGATCATGCTAAAAAGCATGGGAACAAGCAACAGCTTTGTTTCACTCCATGGGTGACTGGGAAAATTCAAGAGTCTTGTCCATTGTTCAGAGCCTGGCAAGCATGCCCTCATAAAATTGACATACTATATTGATGAACTTCTTTCATCCACAAAATTTTGAAATAATTTTCCAAAAGTTCTTGAAACTTACAGAATCAAAGGCCTTGGTCAGATCTACAAACAAGCCTCTGCTCTGATCCTAGTATTTCTTCTGAAGTTGTTGGGCAGCAATATCATACTGAGTGTTAGTCAGCCCCTTCTAAAGCCACTCTGGCTTTCAGGTAGAGAACCATCTTCCAAATGTAGGATCAATCTATTCCTCCTGAATAGGAGCAAGATTCTTTCCAGCAATACTAAAAGAGAGAACTTCTTATGATTGTCACAGGACAATCTATTCTGAAGTTCCAACTGAAGAAGAAGTTTAGAATGCCATGCTAAAAATTCAGTGTGGCAGAGCTCCTAGTGCTGATTTTATTCGAGCGGAGATTTACAAGTCGGGGAGAGGGATCCATTGCTTATATAAAAGCTGCCTGAAATCTTCCAGATCCAAACATTTTTTTACTGAAAGGCTTATATAATGAAAAAAAATGGACACTACTGTTTAAACAGATAAACTTTTCAAACAGAAAAAGTCATTTTACTTAGTAATAAAATTCAATGAATCTCTTTTGATAGCACACAAATCATCTCTTTCTAGGCATATTATGTCGTGAGAAAAAGAGCCTTATACAGGCCTAATGATTGATATAGGAAACGTGGGGGGCGAAGGATGGTGAGCTCCTAATGTTGGAAGTTTCCTTGATTAATTGGAAGTCAGTTTGACTGAGATATGTCCCTCAGATGCCAGAATTCTGGTGACCTCAAAGAATATGTGCAGTTTCCAAATGTCTGATGAAGTATTCTGAAGAACTCATTGGATCCTTGTTCAAGAAGCATATGAAGTCCAAAGAGCTTTGGGGAAATGAATGCTAGGGTTTGAATCCCACCTCTTACTAAATGATATCACTTACTAAATTATGATAAACCAATCATTTGGTTGAGCTAATTCAATTCTGCTTTGTTCATAGAGTACAGGACCTTCTTTGATGAGGGTATGCCATACTGGGTGGTCCTGTGCCAGAATCTCCCATGTTATACAATTGATTAAGAGTCTTGTCCATTGTTCATTAACAATGTTTGCCTCTCCTCCCCTCCTCTTTAATGGCTTCTGAATGAATGAACTATATACAGACAACTAATTCAAGAGTTAACTGTAGTTTTATCTCACCAGATTTTAGAGACAAAGTGAACAAAATATAAATATAGTTTAAAGAAACAGTGAAAAAAATAAAATATTAATCTCAATATCCTCATCTTTTGATCAATTCTGATGGATGTGGCTCTCTTTAACAATAAGATGAAACAAATCAGTTCCAATTGTTCAATAATGAATAGAATGAGCTACACCCAGAGAAAGAACTCTGGGAAATGAGTGTGAACCACTACATAGCATTTCCACTCCCTCTGGTTTTGATTTCTTTTTCAGGTTATTTTTGCCTTCTTTCTAAATCCGATTTTTCTTGGGCAGCAAGATAACTATATGGACATGTATACATAGATTGTGTTTAACATATACTTTAACATATTTAATATGTATGGGTCTACCTGCCATCTAGGGGAGGGTGTGGGGGGAAGGAGAGGAAAAGTTGGAAAAGAAGATTTTACAAGGGTCAATGCTGAAAAATTGCCCATTAACAAGATATATATCTTGTAAATAAAAAGCTAGAATAAAAAAATTCCTCATCATTAAAATAGAGATGATGATTCTCCTTTAATAGTAATGTGGATATATATTTCTAACAGTGAAGGGATAGTTTTTGACTGAGACCTAGTTATTCCCTCTTAGCTGACTCCCAATCTCATGTAGACAATTCCCTTTATTCCTTTCTCCTTTTTTATGATTTAATTCTCTCTTAAATTACTTCTCTAAAACTCATCCCACTGAGAGGTAGACTTCTTTACCTCTAGAGATAAGCCAGTGCAAAAGAAGGAAATTGCCTGAGACATGACCCGCTGTACTAGACACTGCTTCCACAAAAGTCTGTGTCAGAGTCTGGACTCCCTTCTTCTCTTCATTTAGAAATATATATATATACACACACACACACACACACACTTACATATCAGTAATACATGCTCGTGTGTGTGTGTGTGTGTGTGTGTGTGTGTGTGTGTGTGTACGGGGCTGGCACATAGTACTTAACAATACTGATTTTATTTAGATATATTTATGTGTTTTTACATACATATATGCACACACATGTGCTCTGGGAATGAAAAGAAAAGCAAAAGAGTCTTCTTTCTCTATACCTTTCCCTCCTTTAGGAAGGGGAGAAGCTAAGATCTCTTGGATCTCAGAAGACAACACTATACTATAAACTATACTATACTTATACTACACCATACACATACATTTATGTGTGTCTGTATGTGTATGTATGTAGGCAGCTAATTGGCGCAGTGATAGAGATATCATGGCCTAAAGACTGGAAGGATCATCCTGAGTTCAAATCTGCCTCCAGACACTGTGTGGCCCTGAGCCTGTCACATAACCCTGTTTGCCTCAGTTTCTCATCTGTGAGCAGGAGAAGCAAACCCCAGATAGGGCCATGAAGAATTGGATAAGACTGAAACAACTAAACAACATGCATATCTGTATGTATGTGGGTGGGTATGTATATGTATATATGTAATATATATATTCAGTAATATTATTTTCCCATAGCCCATTACTTTCTCAATTTCCCAATTAATTTCCTAGTTAGACAATAATCATTTCTCTCTGCTATCTTTGTGTCTGTTTGCCTCTCCTCCCTTGCCCTTTAATGGCTTCTGAATGAATGGACTATATACAGACAACTAATTCAAGGGTTAACTATAGTTTTATCTCACCAGATTTTAGAGACAAAGTGAACAAAATATAAATATAGTTTAAAGAAACAGTGAAAAAAATAAAACAAATAAAAATAAAAACAAGAAAACAAAATAAAACAAAAAGAATAGTGATGGGCTTTAGAATGAATACATGCTTTCCTAGAATGAGATGGGAGGATGGTAAATGGAATAATCCTCTTGGATCTATGAGTCTCTGGCAAGTTCATCAAATCCAAAATCTGCCCAGAAACTCTTTTGGTCCCTAGAGTCCAATTCTTGCTTCATTGATACAAGTCTTTTCCTATTCCCTGACAGCTGTGCTCTGGTTTCTGCTGGTCTGCATTGCTTATTCCTCTGCTTAATTTCTGGTTTGTTTGTTTTTTTTCTTTTTGGGGGGGAGGGGCATTTTTTTAAAAGTCTCTACTTAATTTCTGTGGGACTTTTGCCAAGGCCTCAGTACCCACTCTCATGTCCGATGCATACCCACTATGTGTCTGAGTTCACTCCCAAGGCCAGTGGCCCAAGTACAGAGTACAACAGCATTTGTGGCACAGGGCAGTTTGCTTCTCTTCAACTATTCATGGCTCATCTCTCCTCTTGCTTTTCCCATGTCATCACCTCTCTTGAGATTTTGCCTCTTCTTTTCCCTCCCTTAGGAAAAGGAGCCGGCTAAGTTCTCTTGGGTTTCAGAAGATAAACACTGACCCTCAAATACACTTATACTGTCTACTTACCTCACACGATTATATTAAAGAAAGCGTTTTGTAAGCTTCATAAAGAGCTGTAAAAACATGGATTGTTATTTTATTAGTATACCAACATCTTAAATAGTCTTTTTATTTACCAAACACATAGACAGGTGATTCTTACTGGATTATATATATTAGAATGCTTCACTTGACTAATTCTGTATAGTCCCTGTGGTTCCAGCATTATAAGAATGATACTGTCTTTTTGGAGCCCTCATATTATCCTGATCTAATTAGTTCTAGTGCCTTCCCTCTGTTAATTATCTCTAATTTATTCTGTATATAGTTTGTTTCCAGTCAAGCTTTTACACAGTCTCCTCTATTAGACTATGGGTTCCTTGAGAGTAGGGACTATCTTTTGCATGACTTCGTACTCCCAGAATTTAGCACCATACCTGGAACACAGTAGGTACTTAATAAATGTTTACAAACTACCTTATTACTAGCTGAGAAAGTCTTCAACCTATTTAAATCTCATTGTTCTCTTCTACCAAGTGGATATGGTGATATGCTACCATGTTGTTATTCAGTCATTTAATGCTATCTGATTCTTTCCAAACCCATGGACCATCACACCAGGCCCTTCTATCCTTCCTACCTCATGAAGTCTGTCCAAGTTCATGTTCATTGTTTCCATGATGCTATTTATCCATCTCATCCTCTGTTGCACTCTTTTGCTTTTGCTTTCAAACTTTCCCCATATCCCCAATTTTTTCCAATAAGTCCAATCTAATCATTATGTGGCCAAAGTATTTAAGCTTCAGCTTCAGTATTTGACCTTCCAGTTAATAGCCTGAATTAATTTATTTAAGTATTGACTGATTTGCTCTCCTTGCTGTCCAAAGCAACTCTCAAAAATCTTTTCCAGCACCACAATTTGAAAGCATTGATTCTGTGGTGCTCAGATTTCTTTATAATCCAACTCTCATAGTCATGCATTGCTACTGGAAAAACCATAGCTTTGACTATGCAGATCTTTGCTGGCAAGGTGATACCTCTGCTTTATGGTATGTTGTCAAGATTTGCCACAGCTTTCCCATCAAGGAGCAAGTGTCATTTAATTTCATGTTATCTACTTAATAGGATTGTTTCAAGGGAGATCTGCTCACGGGCACCAAGAAGTTCTGGCTGGCCAGAATGGCCACGTACCATGGCTAGTATGCCTTAGGGATACTTTGGCACATACCTGCCTAAGAGTTCTGGCTGCAACAAATGCACACTTTCTCATGAGACCTAGAAACATTATGCACACAATTATTGTTAAGACCATTTTAATTGATGTCATACCAGAGTATCTGTTTTGCTTATGTGGCATCTTGCCACATATGTATATAGGTAGGATCCTATACACACACACACACACACACACACACATATATATATATATATATATATGTAGGATCCTATATACATATATATATATATATATATGTTTATTATCACCATCATCACAGCCTTTTCTATAACTTAAATATCTCAAAGCATTTGACAAACCAAATATGTGTAACAACATATATTCAAGACCTTCCCACATAGGGTTTCTTGAAACATAGCTCTTTAAAACTAGGCTTTGATAAAGCCCATTATGGCTCAAATAGTACTACTTGATTATGCCTTTAAATCCAAATCACTTTGGCTTTCACTGATTGGTCATTAATAGGTCCCAGCCCAATCCTAACTTGTTCATTGTTTGGGTTTTGATGACCCAGAGTAAATGTAATTAACAATTGTTTCTATTCTGGTCAGCAACTCTAAGGGTCTTCCCCTCCCCAAATCTTTTATCTTGGTTTTTAACCTAGACTTTAAGGAATGAATATTTCCTCAGGAAAAACTGAAGCCACTGCCATTCATTATGACCTATGTTTTGATATTGTACTCCAGTGACTGGAGGAAAAAGTGAGGCTGAAGACTGCACAGCTCTGCCTCACTTAAATCCAATTTACTTGCAAGTCAAGACATGGGTCTCCTGATGTCATCGGTCCTCTATGAGAATGAAGGATGAACAACAACAAAACAATAATATCAGGAACATTATAACATTGAACTCCTACATAGAGCACACTGGCTTGTAGATTTAGGAGGGGGTGTATGAGTATTATGGTTTTATTTGACTTATATAGGTTATGTAGGTCTCTATTTAGAGACTTATGAGAAAGAGAAAACAAACATCTCTAGCATCTCATCTTCCCACTCTTCACCAAGGGAAATTGACTCTTGCTAGGAAGGGAAGCAGGTAAGGTTTGTGAGTAAGATATGTCCACTCTGTTTCTTCAGAGAGAGGATTAATAGGCTAGAATTACATTTATCTACTTCCTTAAAAATTATTGGTCTAAATACTACCTAAATTAATCTATTTATTCAGTGCCTTACCAATCAAAATCCCAAGAAATTATTTTACAAAGTTAGAAAAAATAATAACAAAGTTCATCTGGAAGAACCAAAGGTTAAGAATTTCAAGGGAATTGATTAAAAAAAATGCAAATGAAGATGGCCTAGCTGTACTAGATTTAAAACTATATTATAAAGCAGCAGTCATCAAAAACATTTGGTACTGGCTAAGAAATAGAATAATCAATCAATTGGAGTAGGTTAAATTTATATGACACGAAAATCAATGACTGTAATAATCTAGTATTTAATAAACCCAAAGACCCCAACTTCTGGGATAAGAACTCACTATCTGACAAAAATTGCTGGGAAAATTGGAAATTAGTATAGCAGAAACTAGGCATTGACCCATACCTAATACAAAAGATAAGGTTCAAATGGGTTCATCATTTAGACATAAAGTGATGTTAGAAGCAAATTAGAAGAACAAAGGCTAGTATCTCTCTCAGATCTGTGGAGAGGGAAGGAATTTGTGGCCAAAGAAGAACTAGAGTACATTATGGAATGCAAAATGGATAATTTTGATTATATTATATTAAAAAGTTTTTGTATAACAGCAACAAGAAGGTTATAAGATGATAAATTTTGATGGACATGACTCTTTTCAACAATGAGATGATTCAGGCTGTTCTAATGATCTTGTGATGATGAAAGACATCTACACTCAGAGAGAGGATTGTGGGAACTGAAGGTAGATTACTACATATCATTTTCACTTTTTGTTGTGGTTTGCTTGGATTTGATTTTCTTTCTCGATTTATTTTTTCTGATTTTTCTTGTGCAGCAAGATAACTGTATAAACATGTGTGCATATATTGGATTTAACATATATTTTTATCATGTTTAACATATATTGGATTACATGACATCTAGGAGAGGGGTTGGGGGGAAGGTGGACAAACTGGAACACAAGGCTTTTCAAGGGGCAATGTTAAAAAATTATCTTTGTATATGTTTTAAAAATAAAAACTTCAATAAAAAAGTTTTTGTACAAACAAAATCAATTCAGACAAGACTTTTTTCCTTAAAATTTTTTTATTAAAGCTTTTTATTTTCAAAACATATATATGGATAATTTTAAACATCCATTCTTTTTTTTTTACAATTTTTTTTTCTTTATTGTTTCATTTTTTTTGAACATTTTTTAAATTAATTTTTATAATTATAACATTTTCTTTGACAGTACATATGTATAAGGTTTTTTTTGTTTTTTTTTTTTTGTTTTTTTTACAACATTATCCCTTGTACTCCCTTCTGTTCTGAGTTTTTCTACTCCTTCCTTCCGCCCCCTCCCCTAGATGGCAGGCATTCCCATACATATTAAATATCTTATAGTATATCTTATGTACAATATATATGTGCAGAACCGAATTTTGTTGTTGTTGTTGCAAAGGAAGGATTGTATTCGCAAGGTAAAAATAATCTGGGAAGAGAAACAAAACAAAACAAAACAAAACAAAGCAAAAAACAATGCTCTCAGTTTACACTCATTTCCCAGTGTTCCTTTTCTGGGTGTAGCTGATTCTGTCCATCATTGGTCATTTGGAATTGGATTAGCTCTTCTCTATGTTGAAGATCTCCACTTCCATCAGAATACATCCTCATACAGTATCATTGTTGAAGTGTATAATGATCTCCTAGTTCTGCTCGTTTCACTCAGCATCAGTTGATATAAGTCTCTCCAAGCCTCTCTGTATTCCTCCAGTTGGTCATTTCTTACTGAACAATAATATTCCATAACATTCATATACCATAATTTACCCAACCATTCTCCAATTGATGGGCATCCATTAATTTTCCAGTTTCTAGCCACTACAATAAGGGCTGCCACAAACATTTTGGCACATACAGGTCCCTTTCCCTTCTTTAGTATTTCCTTGGGATATAAGCCCAGTAGTAGCACTGCTGGGTCAAAGGGTATGCACATTTTGATAACTTTTTGGGCATAATTCCAGATTGCTCTCCAGAATGGTTGGATTCTTTCACAACTCCACCAACAATGCATCAGTGTCCCAGTTTTCCCACAGCCCCTCCAACATTCATCGTTATTAGTTCCTGTCATCTTAGCCAATCTGACAGGTGTGTAATGATATCTCAGAGTTGTCTTAATTTGCATTTCTATGATCAATAGTGATTTGGAACACTCTTTCATATAAGTGGAAATAGTTTTAATTTCATCATCTGAAAATTGTCTGTTCATATCCTTTGACCATTTATCAATTGGAGAATGGCTTGATTTCTTATAAATTAAAGTCAATTCTCTGTATATTTTGGAAATGAGGCCTTTATCAGAACCTTTAACTGTAAAAATGTTTTCCCAATTTGTTACTTGCCTTCTAATCTTGTTTGCATTAGTTTTGTTTGTGCAGAAAATTTTTAATTTGGCATAATCAAAATTTTCTATTTTGTGATTAATAATGGTCTCCAGTTCTCCCTTGGACACAAACTCCTTCCTCCTCCTAAACATCCATTCTTGCAAAATCTTGTATTCCAAATTATTTTGCTCCCTTACCCTCCCCTTTCCCTAGATGGCAAGTAATCTAATATATGTTAAACATGTTCAATACTTCTATACACATTTCCACACTTACTGTGCTGCACAAGAAAAATCAGATCAAAAAGGGGAAAAAATGAGAAAGAAAATAAAATGCAAGCAAACAATAACAAAAAAGAGTAAAAATACTATGTTTTAATCCACCCTCTGTTCCGATAGTCTTCTCTCTGGGTGCAGATGGCTCTCTTCATCACAAGACCATTCAAACTGGCCTGAATCATCTCATTGTTTTAATGGCCATGTCCATCAGAATTGATCATTATATAATCTTGTTGTTGCCATGTACAACTATCTCCTGGTTTTTCTCACTTCATTTAGCATCAGTTCATGTTTTGTTTGTACAAATTTTTTAACTTAATATAATCAAAATTATCTATTTTGTGATTAGTAATGTGCTCCAGTTCTTTGGCCACAAATTCCTTTCTTCTCCACAGATCTGAGAGGTAAACTATCCTTTATTCTTCTAATTAATGTATACAAGATTAGAAGGGAAGCAATAAACTAGGAAAAAATTTTACATTCAAGGGTTCTGATAAAGGCCTCATTTCTAAAATATATAGAGAATTGACTCAGATTTACAAGAATTCAAATCATTCTCCAGTTGATAAATGGTCAAATGATATGAACATAATTTTCAGATGAAAAAATTGAAACCATATCTAGTCATATGAAAAAGTGCTCTAAATAACTATTGATCAGAGAAATGCGAATTAAGACGACTTTGAGATACCACTACACACCTGTCAGATTGGTTAACATGACAAGAAAAGATAATGATGAATGTTTGAAGGATTGTGGGAAAACTGAGACACTAATATACTGTTGGTGGAGTTGTGAACTGATTGAACCATTTTGGAAAGTAATATGGAACTATGCCCAAAAGGCTATCAAACCATGCTTACCTTTTGATCCGGCAGTGTTTCTACTGGGCCTGAATTCCAAATTGATCATAAAGGAGAGAAAGGCACCCACACATGTAAAAATGTTTGTGGCAGCCCTTTCTGTAGTGGCAAGATAGTAGAAAGTGAATGGATGTCCATAAATTGGAGAATGAAAATAAATAAAAGCTTTAATAAAAAATGAAAAAAAAATGGTCTAAAGGTAGCAATTTTTAGGTTCAAGCTAAAATTGTTTATAATAGCTTTTTAATTTTCAAAATACATGCAAATATAGTTCTCAACATTCATTCTTGCAAAACCTTGTGTTCCAAATTTTTCTCCCTCCCTTTTTCCCACTCCCTTCCTTAATCAGCAAGTAATTCAATGTAGGCTAAATGTGCAATTCTTCTAAGCATATTTCCACTGTAAAAGAAAAATCAGATCAAAAGGGAAAAAATGAGAAAGGAAAAAAGAACAATCCAAAAACAGCAAAAAAGATGAAAATACTACATTGAACTCTACATTCATTCCCCATAGTCCTTTTTCTGGATACAGATGGCCCTATCACAAGTCTATTGGAATTGTCCTGAATCACCTCATTGCTGAAAACAACCAAATCCATAACAGTTGATCATCACATAATCTTGCTGTTGCTATGTACACTATTCTCTTGGTTCTATTCACTTCACTCAGCATCAGTTCATGTAAGTCTCTCCAGGTCTTTCTGAAATCATTTTGCTTATTATTTCTTGGAGAACAATAATATTCCATTACATTCATATACCATAACTTATACAGCCATTCCCCAGTTGGATTGGCTTCTATTCATTTTCCAGTTCCTTGCCACTACAAGAAGAGCTACCACAGACACTTTTGCTCATGTGGGTCCTTTTCCCTTTCGTACGATCTCTTTGGGATACAGACCCAGCAGCAATATTGATGGATCAAAGTGTATGCACATTTTGATAGCTCTTTGGGCATAGTTCCAAATTGCTCTCTAGAATAGTTTGGTCAGCTCACAACTCCACCAATAATATAGTAGTGTCCCAATTTTTCTACATTCCCTCCAATATTTATCATTATCTTTTCCTGTCATCTTAGCCAATCTGAGAGGTGTATGGTGGTGTCTCAGAGCTGTCTTAATTTACATTTCTCTAATCAATAGTGATTTAGAGCATTTTTTTTCATATGACTTTAATTCATATGGCTTTAATTTTTTGTCTGAAAATTATCTATTCATATCCCTTTATTAATTGGAGAATGGATTATATTATTATAAATTTGAGCCAATTCTCCATATATTTTAGAAATGAGGACTTTATCAGTCCTTGGATATAAATTTTTTCTCTCAGTTTTCTGTTTCCCTTTTAATCTTGGCTGTATTGTTTTATTTGGACAAAAATTTTAAATTTAATATAACCAAAACAATCCATTTTGTATTTCATGTTCTCTAGTTCATCTTTGGTTATAGATTCCTTTCTTCTCCACAGATCTGAGAGATGGAGTATCCCTTATTCTCCTAATTTGTCAAGTTAAACTCCCCATCACTATTTCTACATGAGAAAAAGAGGTCCCAAGCTCTATATCCAAGACTTAATTCCCTTTCCACAAATATCAGTTCAACACTGAACATATGTAGAAAATAGCAAAGAAACTCATTCATCTAAGTGGATAGCAAAACAGAAACCAGAGGAATTATACCTGGGACAATGTATACCAGACAATACACAGAGGAGGGACAACAACAATGAGAGGGAGAACTCAGTACAACCAAGAAAGAATCCTAGATCTTACTCAAGGTGAAAGTCCCTTGTCTCTAATGTTGAAACATGGAAATGGGGACAGGATTGAAGGTCGGCTTCTTCCCAGAGTTTTTCTTCTGTCAACAAGGGAACTTGGGATCATGGATCTTCTCTCTTGAAGTTAAAAGACAGAAGAGCCTGAACCTCTCTTTTCTACCATTTTACCAGCTTTGTTTGTCCCTCACACAGATATTGTGCATGGAAGTAATTAATTTCCAACAATGAAGAGATAGACTCATACACTTGGGCTTACATAGAAATAGGATTCTACCTATGAAATGATGACAATCAAAAAGTATACTCATCTAAAAGTGATTTATAGTCCCAATAATAATGGAGTAGACAGCCTCACTCTCAAAATCCCTATTTGTTGTTAGAATAGCTCTCAGATACCAGTTACAACCAGTTCCTGAAGCCAAAATGCTTTCTTCTTTCCAGCAGGTATAGCATCACACCCTTGTTCTCAAATTCATGCAAAGATTTTCCTCTATAACTCCCTTTAACTAAGCAAAGAAATGATCTTTCTCGACAATATTTCCCATCTTATAAAAGGCAAGTTCTTCTCAATTGCCCCATCCTTGGAAATAAACACATTGACCTTTAATGGATTTTGGAGGTTATCATTTTTCTTTTTAACCCAACAAATGAAAAAACAAACAAACAAACATAGGAGTACAAAGGAATATAGTTAGGGAGCAAAAGACATAAACATCATCTATTCTCTTTTGCTGTCAGTCAGGAAAGGATAAGTTATTTGTCTTTTCCTCTCTTCTTTCTTTCTTTCTTCTTCCTTCTCTTAGAGGGATTAAACAGGACTTGAGTATTTAGACAATGGAGGGCTGTTCTCCTATTAGGAACAGACTAGTAAAGGAAGGTGTCAGGGAGTTTGTATATAAATGGCTTAAAAGCCCTGTCCAGATGGACTAGTTCCACTGCCATTGTCTGCATGTTCATGACCTCAATAACCCACAACAACTCACCAAGAGTGTGGGAGTAGGGCGGTAATGGAAAGGGGCTTCAGTGGGAAAGGACACACTATTCATATCCCTAAGTCTAGCCTCACATTTCTCCCTGGATTCAGCTGAGATTGAATGTCTCTGTGTTCTTATTCTTCTCAGAGCTCTTGTCTAAGACTAGGTCAAAATGTGACTACTCTTATGAAATATGGGTAAAAATCTGCTTCTTTGCCATAGGTCCTTCTGGTGTCCTTAATCCCTTTGGCAGTGCTTCACTAAGTGGCACTCTAGGCAGGCTAACACATGGTGTTTCATTCAATAGCTAGGAGGAAATAATTTCACACTCAAATCCCATTTCAAATCAGTTTTCCTCTGGACCTTTGGGAAAAAGCTAGGGAGGGCTAATTCATTGAAAGGGTTTTGGGGGCTTGGCAACCTCAACATGGCAGCTGGGGATAAATTCTCCAGAATGAGCTTCCTCTGGGCCATCTGAAGAGTACCAAGTAACTGCTAGTCACTTATTAAAAGGAGTTTGCTTGTCCAAAGTCAAGCCAGAAAGAATAGCTCCTTGCTCTCAGCTTTCTTTTGGATTTGAAGTAATAATAATATTTAGCATTTATATAAAGCTTCAAGGTTTGCAAAGTACTTTACAAATATTATCTCATTTTATCTCACAATGACCTATTTACTATTATTATCCCCATTTCACATATAAGAAAACAGACAGGTGACTTAGGGTCACTTAGCTAGATAGTATCTGAGGCTGGGAGGTCTTTCTAATTTCATACCCAGATTTCTATACACTGTTCCAGGAGATACCAGTTTCAAATTCCACTTCTAACCATTACTAGTTATACAGCCTTGGACAAGTCTAAAACTCAGCTTCCTGCAGCAGGAAAATGGAGGAAATAATATTTGTCAGAGCCATGTCATAGATTAGTTGCCAGGATCAAATGAGTTAATGTATTTAAGGCACTAAAACACTGTTCAAATGTCAGGAATTATCATTATTATTATTACTGACAATCTTGTTTATTTCTCTCTTAACAAAGGCACAGCTATTTTTGAAATGTTTGTCTGAGGTCACCAAAATCGACATTTACAATGCTGACTGGACAGAGATTAGATTTTGCCCAACAATTCCCACCACCTAGGGGCAGAGCTCAGAATAGAAGTCAAGCCAAGTCTTCTATCTGAAAGTCTAGGGCAGACTTTCTTCCGTATTGTGATATTGATAACAAGCTTTCTCTACTTTAGAGCTTAGATACAGACTAGCCAAGAAGCAAAGGCGGGCAGGGTCTGATTCCCAGAATAAATCCAGGAGGTTTGCAACAAAGAAAAGAAACCTTTTGTGAAATGTCTAAAAATACTTTCCTTCTTGAAGGACACACAAGTACATTCTATTTATTTGTAGCTAAAATGGGGGGCAGAGAGGGTTGTGAAATTTAGCCAGCTCCCATTAGGGCAAAAGATAAAAGTAACTTCTAAAGGGGATGAAAAGCAAATAGCAGCTTGGTGGGGGCTGAATTACAAGCAGGGCTCAATGAATTACCTTCACATAGGAGACTGGTACTTAAGAACAAGAAGGTTCCCACATAAGGTTAAGACAGCAACCCACATAATAAGAACGATATATCCAGTCTTGAAGGGCACTGGAAGGGAGGTGACTCACATGAATCCCTTTTGCACACTCACTATTCCAGCCAAATTGGACTATTACCTGGATCTTATTCTGCTTTCTCCCATCTCCATAAACATACCCAGATGGTCTCTTCTTGCACTTCTTTCCCTTGCTGAAATCCTTTTTTTTTTTTTTTTTTTTTTAGTGACCAGCTCAGGTGCCATCTCTTCCTTAGAATCCTCCTCTAATTTTTTAATCCCGTTGAGAGTAATCTCTCAATTTTCAATTTCTTCTTTCTCTCTGTCTTTTTTTCCCTCTCTCTCTCTGTCTCTGTCTCTGTCTTGATCTTTGCTTTCCCTTAATCACCTCTAGCTTTGAAGCATAAGTGTCTTATTCTCATCTATTGCTAAGTTCTATCAGACTTTGAAAATACAATGGTTTATATACAACATGAGCTTGATAAATGATTGTCAAATTGTAGTAAAGAGAAAAACACATTGGAAGGTACACTGCACAGAGAGGCTGAGATCTCTGCTCAATCCTTAGACCGGGCTTGACAAATCCCTAAAAGCCCCTTGGAATGACAAAAAAAAAAAAAAAAAAAAAAGTCAGACATTTGGTGAGCGATGGGATTTGGGTCCATTTGCACATCTGCTACAATAAAAGCATGTTAATTAATTATATGTTTTCTTAAAATTAAGAATTTGGAAAGTAAAAGAAATATTTCAATAGCCTAAGCATAGATTTATTTATGAAGTCAGAAATTGTGAGGCATTATGGTGGTTTGGGTAAGTTATGTTTTCATTGTATGGCTATTAAGATCCTGGCCTGAAGGTTTTGGTTATTAACTGCGAGTTGCCACTTAATATAACAATCTATTCCAACATGAGCTTGCTGTCATGTTTGTTTGCTTCTTAAATGGCCATAAAGGAGTTATTTATCTTCTTCTCATTGGGGGGGGGAGAGGGAAAAGAATTGAAATATCTCTCCAGGAGTGCCTGATCACATTATCTAATTTTTTGGTCTTTCAAAGATTCTACAAAGATGCTTCACCAAGACCTCCACCTCACTTTAGCTGGGCTACTGGGAGCAGTGAGGAGGAAGAGAATTTGATTTGAACTCACAGAGGGTCTAGAATTGAAAAGATAGTTATCATCACTAACTAGGCAACAGCAGCCTTTATATCTTCTTATTACATTGCATGAAAGCCAAAGTATTCCACAATAATTAGTGCATTTCCACAGAAAAGTTTAGAAAAGTTAATACTATCCACACACATGTATACATATGTATATACATGCACATATAAGTACATATATTTATATATACACATATAAAAATACAAAAGTGTGTGTATAATAAAGTAGGTAAATCTTGTTTCAGTTTTTGGAGTGCTGTTTTATTATGGTCTCAAAATCTGAAAAGGACCCAGGTATTTGGGGATTTCTAAGAGCTTCAGATGAGGGATTATTATTAATTTTTTTTGCTTTTTTGTTCCCCAACCTAACACATGACAGGTACTTTATAAATGCTTGCTGAGATCCTTGAGAGAGATTTTTCCCTTTTTTGTACCCCTAGCACATAGTGGTCTGCCACATAATAGAATGCATGTTGATTTAAATTGAATTAAGTTGACCTAGATCTGTTTAGGCAAAAGTCATATGTAGGCCCCTAATTTGAGGGGATTACCGATCCTACTACATGTCATAGTCTGGACATTTTTCCTTTACATTGTTTTTCCTCTGTGGATGGTTAAATTATTAAATATGTATTGCTGTAGATTTCACTGAGGCAGCTTTCACTTGATGCAATTCATAAAATATCAGATGAGAATGAAAGTATTTGGAGAACTTTGACAGACATCATTTTTTTTACTACCTTTATGATGTTGACCAAATCATTTAAAGATCTCTAGGCTTCAGTTTTCTCATTTGCTCATTCTTGAACCCCCTGTTTTATACTTTTGCCTAGATGTCCATTAGCACTTCAACCTTAGTAAGTTCAAAACTGAGCTCATTAACTTCTCCCCTAAAACCATCTCTCCTAATTCCAAGAGAACTCCACTAACTGAATTAATCAAAGATTTCTTCTTTCTTTTGGTCTGATGATTTCCCTAGTTACTTCAGGGAGGAACCCTTCCTGGGCTGACCAGTCCTCTCTGTTTACAAACTGACTAGGCCTTTGATAAGAAGGATGTAAAAATATTTCAGTGCAGGACATTGTTTTGGAATTGATAGTTAAAGACTGATAAGGTTTCCCATTCAGATTAGACAGACTTCAGACAAAAGTATTATCATAATATTATTATGTAATACACAACTTAAAAGAAAAAAGGAAATGGTGTTGGGAAGGGAGGAAGCTTTAAGAATGCTTCTAAAGTACCTACACTTAATATTTGTCTTTGTCCAACAACTTGCTTTCTTTTTTGAATTTCTGTATTTTTTTCAATTAAACAAAATTTATTTTATCTTCTATCTTACCATTGAAAAAATAAAATAAAAATAAATCCTTCTAAAAATGTGTACAATTAAACAAATCAAATTCTCACACTGGCCATATCCAAAAATGTAGGTTTAATTTTGCATATTATATCTGGATTGTTACCTCCCTATAAGGAAGTGAGTAACACTTATTATCATTGATCTTTTGGAATAATGGTTGCATTGATCAAAGTTCTTAAGTCTTTTAAAGCTGTTTGTCTTTACAATGTCATTTTATTAAATAAATTGTGATTCTATTCACATTACTCTGTATTAGTTCACACAAGTCTTCAAAGATTTCCCTGAAATTATCTCTTTTATCTTTTTAAAATATCTTTTTGTTTTTGATTGAGTCTTCCAAACTCATTCACATTTAAATGTGTAGAGGCCATTCATGTCCCAATCCGATTGCTGATCATTTTCCAGAAGCTTTGACTTGCTCCCCTTTTGACTCTGTACTAATTTACTCCCTTTAAGTATAGTGGAGCTGTCCCTCTCCTTTCCCCCTCCTGAGAGCTTACCATATTGATGCTAAATGGAAAAAAATATCATATAATGGGAGTCATTCCATATGCTAAGACATAAGGCCCAATTCTATCCTTACAATGACCATTCTTTATTCAGGTTATCCTCTCTCTAATTCTGTTTCCTCCACCCCTCACTCCATATTATTCTGGGTGTTAGATGTATATATATATATATATATATATATATATGAAAATCTGACATACAAAAAAAAGAATCACACAAAACTGTGAACTTCTATTATATGCCTTTTGTTTTCAACTGTACATTACATTTAATATAACATTTAATTTGATTTCTTATTATATTAACAAATATGTCATGGTTATCTATGTCCTCTTCTAAACTTCTTTTTTCACTCTTTTGTGTATCTTTTAATATTTTACTAATGCTTCTATTTTTCATTTTTTTACATTATTATTATACCCAACAACATATACCAACAACTGTCTCTCCAAACATGAATAAAAATTTTACCTTTAAACATGTAATTATAGCCAAGAAAAAAGGACATCTACACATTGCCTATATGCTTGACTCATTCTACACCTCCGGTCTTGTACCTCTCTTCCAAGAAGTGAGAATCATAGTTATGGTCTCTCTTTGGATTTGTCATGATTTGTCATTGCATTGATCAGGATTCTTAAATCTTTCAAAGTCATTTTACTTAACATTATCATAGCTATTATATAAATTGTTCTGATTCTTCCCATGCCATTTTGTATTAGGTCATACAAGAGAATCCATTTCTTTCATTATTTATATGGAACAATAATATTCCATGTTATTTATATATCATAATTTGTTCAGCCACCCCTCAGTTGAAAGTTAATTATAAATCAGTTCTTTACTTCAACAAAAATATTATGATAATATTTTGTATATGTGATTACTTCTTTCCTTTTATTAGATTTTTTTTGAAGGAATAATGCTATTATTAGTTCCACTGAATCAAAGAGTACTTACAGTTAAGTACCTTTGGGGGCTTAATTCTAAATGGCTTTTAGAACAGCTCCACCATCAGTCTCTTAGTGTATCTAGCTTGTCAACCATTTCCAACAATTGTCTTTTTCCTCTTTTACCAATGTCATGAGTGTTGGTAAAAACTCAGAGTTTTGTTTTGTATTTTATTTCACTCTTATTAGTGAATTGGAGCATTTTGTCACATTTCTCTTTATATCATGTATTTCTTCTACTAAAAATTGAGTGTTATATTCTTTGGCCATCAAATCATCATACAGCTTTTTCCTTAAATATTTGCATCTTTTTATTTTTTAGATATTGTATCTTCTTGAGAATTTGCTTTGAAGTTTTTTATCCAGCTCTCTGTTTCCCTTCTAAGTCTTCTTGCATCGACTTTGTAATAAAAATTGTCCATTTTAATCATTTTTTTGTAATCTCCATTCTTGTTTGGTCAATAACTCCCTTTCTATCCATAGTTATGAAAAGTAAAGTATTTTCTTCCTTGTTTCTCTAATTTGTTTATGGTATGACCTTTTATATCAAGGTTATGTATCTGTGATTTACATGACATGAAATGTCAGCACAAAACTAATTCCTGCCAAATTGTTTTACACTTTTCCTAGCAATTGTTGTTGAACAGTCGGTTCTTACCACACTGATTAGCATCCTAGAATGACTCTTTGTTTAATTGCTTGAGTCTTATTTTCCTAATTCACAATATTGTTCAACTTTGAAACTTTTTAACTAGTACCAACATTTTTGATAATTACTGATTTGTAGTATTGTTTAAGATTAAGTGGTACTAGGTCCTATTTCTCCCAAATTTTCTTTATTGAGATTTTTTTATCTGTTATTCATCCAGATTAATTTTGTTATTATTTTGTCTAATCCTACAAGGTAATTTTGGGTAGTTTAATATAGCACTAAGTGTGCAAATTAATTTAGTTAGTATTGTCTCTTATAATCCCATCAGCATAGTCCAACATGGCTGTCTATATAGGAAAATCCAAGTGGATGAAAATTGTCTATTGCCCAACAATATGTATTTAGGTAGATAATCTATAGAGCAAGTATTCTTAGCCTAAAATCCATTACTTTTTTGGATATTTTAATGACTATTTCAATATGATTAATTTTTCTTTATAACACTATAGATTTTATTCTGAGAAGGCTGGCATAATCCTCACTAAACTACCAAAGTGATTAATGAAACAAAAATAGTTAAAGAACTCTTGATAGATCTTTTCTATCAACATACAATTTAGATGAACAAGCAATTGAGAGAACACTTGTACAAAAAGAGGATAGAAGGCATAATTACCTTTAAGAAATTGCAAAGTTCTTTTACTGCCCTCAAGCTTCACATGAAAGCAAGAACCATTCTCTAAAAAGACCAATATCCTATAAGGCTGCTATATGGCAGTGAGACATAGAATATACGCGTTTACAAAATGTTAAAAAAGAATATCATTCAGGAAATATATGGTGAGTATGAATAGCCTGGCAACATGTAGTCAATTAAAAACTTTGAAGAAGAGGATAAAATATCAAGGAATTAAATGATAGGAAGGAAGGATGGGCTGGTCATGTTAGGTATTCAATTCCTCACTGGTTCTCTTCTAATTATAGAAAGTAAGGAAAGTCTCCAGCAAATTTAGTGGATCTCTCTGAGAATCTTATGGGAAAATAGGTATAACAGTCACATGGGATGGGCAAATTACAGGTTATGATCTAAATCATCAAAGGGAATTATCAGATTAATGTGATAAAAGATCCATTTGAATATACTGCATAGCTCAATCATAAGCAATTAATATCTTTTTCAAATTTTGACATTTTTGTTTCTATAAAGAATATTTTATGGTTGTATTTATGTATATCTCATATGTATCTTGATAGGTAAACTCAAAGATATTTTATTTATTCTGTACTGATTTTGAATGGATTTTTTTTCTCCTTTTCTTGTGCTTTATAGGTAATATATAGAAAGACTTACAATCTTTGTAGATTTTATTTATTTATTTATTTGCTTATTTTATTTACATTTATTTTACTGCTTTTTAAAAATTGAATCTCATATTCTCTCAGTTAACATTCATAACAGATTCAAAAGATGATAATAGTTTTTTTTTTTCTTTACCTATGCTTATTCCCTGTTTCTTTTCCTTGACTTATTCTAATGGCTAGAATATTTAACACTAAATCAGATAATAGTGGTGACTGACAGTAGGAATCCTTGCTTATCTTTGATCTTATTGAAGAGACTTTTAGTGTTTTTCTATGACAAAAAGTACTTGCTTTTGAATTTATATGTATGTCTATTACTTCAATGCTTTTCAATATTTTAATAAGTATATTCCATTCAAGGGGAAGCTTCATCTGCATTAAATGATCATCTAAATAATATCTTCATATTAATAATATGGTCTATCATGCTTACAATTTTCTTCATATTGAATCAGTCCTAAATTCCTCATGTAAATCCTCACTAGTCGAAGGGTAAAATCTTTTAAATGATTGGTCCTAGATCCACTCCCAAATACCCCCACCTTTGGAAGTTAGTTTATGACTTTTTCAATGTCTTTCCTTTTTATCTTCTGTTTTTTTTTTGAGATTATTTTAAGTATGTTCTCTATTTCTTGTTTGCTAATCTCAATATGTTTTTAAATATTAATCCATTTCACTCAGATTCTCAGTTTTGGTGACATAACTGAACAGAGGATATTTAATAATTTCCTTTCTTCTGTGTCATCTTTTATAAATTATTCTTTTTCATTTTTTTATTTTGGTAATTTAGTCTTCATGTTTCTTTTTAAAATTAAATTAGCAATTATAATTATTTTATTAGATTTTTTTTAAAACTAGTTTTAATTTTCAATCCAATGTGAACTTTTTGATAGTTTTCAATTTTCAGTCTTTTCTTTAATTTTCTGGATTCTTATTTCCTTGCTCAATTCCAGGAGGTAGTTGCATCGTTCTTTATTTTATTTGTTATATTTGCTAATTTTGTTAGTTGCATCAAATACTCTGAAAGCCAGATACTATTTGAAAATAGGAATAAAGCACCGAGGGCTAAAGCTCATGGTATTGTTAAAGGAATCCTCTATTCAAACCCATAGTTCAACAATGGATTGAATCAAATTTTTACCAGAGCATCATGAATTCAAAGCAAAGAGATTTAATAAAATAGAATAACTAGGCAAAACCAAAAATGTAATTAATTATTAAATTTTCCCATACCCATTCCCAAGTGACAGCTCCCTCCACATGTATCCCCTAGGTAATGCTTGACTCCATTTGCAATTAACCACACTGCCTTCCCAACATAACAGAAGGGGTATGCATCAACCACTCGTGGAAAGCTTTTAGAGAAATTTGATGCATCTCTAGGGAACACTAAGCTTCTCTGCACAGGAACCAGACAATCACAAAACTCCAGACAAGTCCTGAGAGCACTAACTCTTGGCAGGATAACCCAATAAAATGCCCAAACTAAAGACATATTAGTCATGTTCTACCTCTTTCTCTCTGGCTCACTCCTTCACTTCCCTAAATATGTACCTTGCCTTTGTAAGATTTTCCTGCCTATATTGTATAATAATATACAAAGTGAAGACAATAGATTTATCAGAGGTGTCAAACTACATAGCTGAAAAAGTGGAGCAAGAACCAAGTTAAAATATAATTTGGAAATGCTTAACAAAATAAATAAAAATACAACATATGACAGATAATATTAATTTGTAGACTGCTACTGGGCCCATGGTGATTCATTTCTCTTTGAGTTTGACATCACTGGTTTAATTCATATGTTTGAGGATTGTGGTAGATAAAGGCAGTAACTAGGAGCAATGTTTTTTGTTTTTTGTTTGTTTGTTGTTTGTTTTTTCGAGGCTGGGGTTAAGTGACTTGCCCAGGGTCACACAGCTAGGAAGTGTTAAGTGTCTGAGATCAAATTTGAACTCAGGTCCTCCTGACTTCAAGGCTAGTGCTCTGTCCACTGCGCCACCTAGCTGCCCCAACTAGGAGCAATGTGATCAAAGATGGTAGTGAGGGGATGTGTGCCTGAGAAGGGAAGAGAAGAAGACATAGAGAGACTGGAGATAGTGGAGAAAGAATAAATTGAGAGGGGTATCCAAGTACATGAGAGGATGATATATGATGTTGAGACACGGAAGATCCAAGGGCCTTAGTGAATGGTGGTAGTGATTGTCCAGCTCTTCCTTATTCCACCTACTTCTTGCGGTAGTCTGGTTTCTATCATCATCATGTGCTTGCAAATAATCCCTTGAAGGTTATTACTGACTGATTTCTTGCCAAATGCTAAGTCCTTTACTCAAGTCCTCAGCCTTTCCATATCAATTTGACACCTTTGATAACACATTTCTTGAAACTTCCATTGCTTTGACCAACCCATTTATAAAGATTATTCACAAATTTGTGATCACTCACCTGTCCTTTGGCACCATGTATAATGGGAAGTGTAGAGAAGGATTGCAGGAATAGGAATTTGGTTTTTCCCCCTTGACAGTTGAACTAATCACAGAAATTACAAGCAAATAACAGAGATAATGAGGTATTAACATGCTAATGAAGTACAAAGACTTGTCTATGCCCTATCATCTCTTCGTGAAGTGTGAAAATGTTCCCTGATTGAATTGGAAAGGAAGCTGGCCACTAGCTGGGTGATAATTACTCATGCCCAAGGTAGTCCTTAAAAGACAAGGCTTCCAGCCTTGAGTTCACTTAAAGAAAGTTAATGGCATCATTGAGATGCTAACAGCAGGGAGTAGAGGTACCCATTCTCTGTGGATACACAGAAAAGGGCAGAATTTCAGATAAGAAGCAAACAAAAAGTTCCGAGTGGTGGAGAAATGAGACACCTGTGGATTCAAGAGAGAATTAGTTCTGACAATGAAGAGTCCAGCTATGAAGAGGAGCAGACCCAAGGAAACTATAGGAATCAAACTCTCAAAAGGAGACATTATTCCCAGGGAAAGCAGAATAAGGACTCCATTAGGAAAGAAACTGATGTTGAAGTCCTTTGTACTAGATGTGTGAATTGACTTGGTCAAGTGTTCCCTCTATATTGCCTTACCATCAACATACTCCAAAATTAAATTCAATCTTCCTCTGACACTTTGTATCTTCATGGGAGAATGTATTCCGGTTTTATAGGAGGAATGCTTTGTACTTACTATTTTTACAATGTCCTTGATCTTGATTTGAGTTAATTGTATCTACTAAAAGTAATGTCACTGATGGAGGTTATAAGGCTATCTACAATTTTAGGAAGGTGAATTCTAAGGACAGCCAATTTGAAAACTTTAGAGTGCCAAACTGGGGAGATAAAGGGTGTATTTCTACATGTATTTCTTATTGCCTATAGAACATCTCCATGATTATAACCTGACTTTTAACATTATGGAGTTTGATGTGATTTATTCAGAAGCTCTGTTTCACTGACGGTACTATACCTTCATCTTAAAAGAATATCAATCTCCCTAGAGTTCCCAATTCTGAGCTAGATCGAGGACTGTATTATTCAAATTGGAGAAAACTAGGTCACATCTATAAATCTCATGCAAATACATTTAAATAGAATTTGTACTCTAGTCAGTTCTATACTTTACACACAATAGGCCCATAGCAAATACAGGGAGTCATCAAAGTCTTAATGAAGTTTGAAGGTTTTAGTCCCAGAAGTCTTAGAAAATTTGTCCTTTGTGCTCAAGGAATACCAAAATGACATCATGATGTCAGGGTCAATGTAAAATGGGTTTAGATGTGATTTATTATATCAATACAAATTCAAAAGATTCGACCACAAGTGAAACATAAATAGTCTGCATGACCATTTGAGAGGTAAATGTCTCTAAATGTGCACATTTCCTGTTACTTTTGAGCTACCACAATTCCAATTTGCTCACAGAGCATAACACCTTCTTTGATGCAGCACACTGTGCTGAACAATTCTGTGCTAGTGATTCCCATGTCTCAACATCAATACCAAAGTTGTTCAGAGAGACCTTGAGAGTGTCCTAGTATTGCTTCTTCTAATCATCATGTGAGCACCTCTATTGTATGAGTTTTCTGTAAAAACAGTCTTTTAGGCAAGTATACATTTGACATTCAAACAACAAGACTAACCTATTGAAGTTTCACTCTCTGAAATAGAGTTTGAGTGCTTAGTGGTTCAACTCAAGAAAGGATCTTAGTTTCTGGTACCTTATCTTGCCAAGTGATCCTCAGAATCTTCCTAAGATAATTCAAATGGAAGTGGTTCGATTTTCTGATGTGGTACTGGTAGACGGAGGATTCAAGAGAGAATTAGTTCTGACAATGAAGAGTCAAACTCTGAAGAGGAACAAACCACAATAGCTCTGTAGACCTTGAGTTTAGTAGGCAGACCAATACCTCTTCTATCTCACACATTCTTTTGGAGCCTCACAAATACTGAGCTGGTTCTGACAATAGTGTGTCAACCTCATCATCTATGTATGTGTCCACTAACAGGGGAAGTGAACTTACCCAGAGCATTCAAAATTTCTCCATTTGCTGTAGATGGTGGTTGCACAAATGGATGATGAGGTACTGGCTGGTGGAGAACCTCTGTTTTTTAAATTTAATTGTTAAGTCATAAATAGCATAAGCGGCAAACACCCATACTTTATTGCATCTCAACCTCAGAAGCTACATTGAGTACATAGACATCTCTAACCAAAAAGTTCAGAACTAACTCTCTTCCATACCCACTTCAGACTTGTAGCCTTTTCATATTTATCATTCTTGTGATAGCTGATCTTGATGCTGTTTTCATCCTCACTGAAGACATCTAACAATATTGCTGAAAATGTCATGCTAAAAAATGTGGAAGCAAGCACACAGCCCTCCTTTATTCCCCTGGTGACTGGATCCAGTACCTATGCTCTGTGCTGTCATAGTATTGGCATATAATACTTATGAACTTATTTGAGCAATGGAATTTTACCACAAGTCCTCATGACTGACAGTATCAAAGACCTTAGTGAGATTCTCCTGGAGTTGTTGGTCAGCAAACATCCAAAGTCACATTAACTTTCAAGTAGATGATTATGTTCCAGGTGAAGAATTAGCCTATTAAGAAAGTTTCTGGCAAGAATCTTGCCAACAATGACTTAGAGAGAGACTCTTCTGTTATTGTCATGGGACAATCTATTTTTTTTTCCTTTTTGTAGATGGACTATAGAGGAATCCTTGATCTACTGACAAATAATTTTCCTTTGTCATATTACTTGGAAGATTTTTATCAGCTTTTGTATGAGCAAGGGGACTCCATACCTTGTCAATCTCTGTTGTAATGAAATCAGTACCAGGCACTTTGCCACACAAGAGGAGCTTAAGGATATTCAAACCCTTTTTCTACAATTGAATGTTCAGCTAGAGAGGGATTGACTTCAACCTGAGGCAAACAGACAATGACTTTACCATTGAATGATGAGAGTCTGTTGAGAATGCTATGAAAGTGTTTCACTTATCTCTACAGGATTATGTCCTTACCTGATCAGTGTACCTCTATTAGTGTTCAGTAATTGAGATTCACCAAAGATATTTGGCCCATAAATACACTTCAGGACATCATAGTAATGCTTTGGATTGTTATTGTCAATGTAAAACTGAATTTCATCTGCCTTTTCCCTGACCCTAGAATCCTGCATCTCTCCAGCTTTTATTATCCTTTACTTTCAATAGAGTTTTTAAATGCTCCCTTTTTTGAGATCAATGATCTATCCTACTGCTAGATTTTGAAGAGTTTTCATTTTTCATTTAGTAGCTTCTGAATTTTCCAAATCTTTTCATCAAAACAAATCCTGATAATTGTAAGTGTTCTGGATTAAATGAGTAAATGAAGTACTACACACCATTCCTTTTCTGCTCCACTGTTATTAACAATGTGTTTGTTGATTCAGATTTCCCTCCAAATAAGTGACAAACCGCTCATACATGGAAAACGGCTCTAATCTGTTGATATTGAATATTCTGATAGTTGTCATGCCTTATGGCCACTGCTTTTGTTAAATGTAAATGTAAATGTAAATGGCCTGATCATAGTTCCAGCATTCTGTGCCACATATCACCTGTCTGTCTCTTCTTCTAATGATATAGTTTATTGAATGCCAATGTTTGCTCTGAGAGTACATCCATGAAATTTTATTTTGTTTAGGTAAATGAAAGACAACATTGATGATTAGAAGATTATGAGATACACAAATAGTAAATGAACATTGCTGTTGCTGTTTTCAATTTCATTCCTCCCAAGGACTCCCTATCAGGTCTGATAGTCTATCCAGCTTTAGAGTTACACGGAATTATAAGCTTGTCCTCTTTTGGCACATTAGTGATGAAGGTCTCTAGGTCTTCAAAAAAATTTTATTTGACCCCATCAGGGTTCATCATGGTAAGGGCATACAAACTCATGACCTCATCATCAATACTGCCTTCTATTTTTTTAAGTTCTTCCTAGAACTTTACTATCATATGATGGTGGAGTTTTGTATTTCATTTTGGGTTCCATTCAAGGGGATATAGTTACCAAAATATCAAGAAATTCTTGTCTCACAAGATAGGAACAAGCCATGTCCCTGGGTCATGATGATGCAATCACAGAAAAGAAGGCTCCAATGTCCATGACTACATGTTAGTGTTCTCTCCTGAAGTAGACTAAAAAGCTTTTAAGGAGAGGGATATATCTGATTGTGAGACTTCTGGTGAAGTTGCTTCACCTCTTCGAGGCTCAATTTTCTCGTCTATATGACAGGGATAATAATGCTTACATGACCTACTTCAAAGGATGTTGTGAGAAAAGCATTTCATAAACTTCAAAGCCAAAGAAATGGGCATCATTCTAGTTATATACCTCAGGGCAGCATTTCTCGTGAATCAACAATCTGTTGGAAATACATAAATACTTGTTGGAAAATATATTAATTTTCTGACTACTAGAGAGCTCATGCCATAGAGCCCTGTTTGATTCATTCTTGTCTCACAAAGGTGAATATTCACAAGAGGAAGTATGTTAGAGTGGAAAGAATATTGGATTTAAAGTTAAGGGGACTTGGGTCTAAATTTCAACATAAAATTGTTTACTGTTAGGATTCTTACAAGGTGCTAAGTCACTGGAATTGACAGAGACAATAATTGTCTAATTTAGCACGGTTCAGTATGATTGAGCTGATCCTACAAGAAGATGTTATGGGCCAGAACTTGAAACAGGGTACTGAGTGGAATTGAGGAGACAATGGTTAAATCTAGTTTAGCATTGATTTAATCCTACAACAAATAATGGTTTCCTAGTGATATAATGATTAGTGTATACTCAGTGTGGAACATATAAGGAGGAGCTCTCAGGGCCAGAGAGTAGAAGCCCATTAGAAGCTCTGGGAGGCAGAGACAGATTCATTCCATCTTCCACCTTTGTGCTGGATGAGGCAAAGGACTAGTGGCAGAAGCTCTCAGAACCAAGAAGAGAAAAAAGCTAACGGGCCCAGGAAAAGAGACAAGTCTTTGAAGGAAACAAAAAAGGATTTGGACTTCAATTCCTGGCTGCATTTGGGGTGATTACACTGAACTGAAACGAAGGCTGCTCCCAGAAGCTCCCCAAGAAACCTGCTCCCAGAGAACATTATATTTTAGAGAAGAATATTACAGTATACTACCTTTTTGATCTGGCATCAATTAACTTACTTCCATGAGCCTCTATTTTTCTAGTCTCCTTACATAATACTACCCTTCCTATGCTCTATGGTCAATTTAAAATGACCTTCTCTCTGTTCTTCACTCATAGAATATCTGTCATACTATCTGTCATACCTAAGATACCTTCAACTCATAGAATCCCTTCCTTCAAAACTTAGCTCAGAATCCATATTTAAATAAAAAACTTTTCCTAGTCTTTATAATAGCTAGTGCCCTCCCTCCATGGTGCATTGGATAGAATATTGACCAGGAAGGTTAAAGAACTGAACAGCAAGGAATATAGTCAGATAAGAGAAGAAAGTTGAGGCACTTAAATGGAAATGCTCATTCATTCTTCTCCAACATCGAATCAAGATCTAGCTAGCATTTGATTAAGATATTCAGATTTCTCTTTTACCACAAGCTAAGGAATATGTTACAAGATTATTTCTATCTTTTTACATCCCTTCAAAATGAATTTATTAAAAATGAAAGGTATGGAACACAGAAAAGATAGTCTAAAAGTTAGCGGACAAATGTCAACTATCTCCATGATCAGTCAGTGACTCAGCATTTATTAAGTAGCTATTATATGCCAAATCCTAGCAATAACAGAGGAAAGCCAAAAAAAATAATAATCAGCCTCTACTTGAAAGGAGCACATATATTACATACTACATATAAATTACATATACATATAAATTTACTAATATACACAGAGTAGATGAAGATAATCTGGAAGGAGGCATTAGCAATTGGAGGGACCAGGAAAAACGTCTTCTGAATAATATTGGCTTTGAATGGAGTTATGAAGGAAAACAGAGGTAAGAGAACAGAGAAGTCCACATGTATGTTAGCTGGGTGTAGAGAGTACAGACACAAAAATGGAAAGTACAAGATCATGTTGCAGGAACAACTACAGTGTATAAAATGAAAGAGTCACTGAGGGTGAGGAGTTCCAGGACCCTTCTATGGCTGGAAGGCATGCCATCAATGAAGAACCAGAAAAAAAAAGTGACAAAGATTAGTATGACACATGGGAGGAAAACTAGGAGAGAGTAGCATCATAAAAACCAAGAAACCCAGAGAGTATTTAGGAAGTGTGGAAAACTGCAGAGAGGTCACAAAGAACCAGGATTGAGAGATTTGGCCCTTAAAAGATCACTGGGTGACTTTAGAGAAGCAGTTTCAGTTAAATAATGAGGTTGGAAGTTCAATTTAGAAGGTTTAGAGGAAAGTAAAAGGACTAAAGCTGGAGACACAGATTGTAGTTTTCTATAAGAGGTCAGCCATGAAAAAGAAGAGAGATATACGGTGATAATTAGTGGGAAAACTTAAGGGTTTGTTTTTTTTTTAAGGATAGGGCATATTTGTATGTAGGAGGAAAAGAGCCAGTAGAAAAGAAGAAACTGCAGCTAAAAGGGGAAGGAAAATGGGACTAATCTGTTGAAGAAGCTGGGAGGAGATGGCATTAAGGGTACATGCAGAGAGGTTTGCTTTGCCAAGAAAGGTATCTCTGAATCAGAGATTGGATCAAAGTAGGAGTTAATGGAGAAAGGTGTCTGAATGATTTGAGATGAGGAATAAAAAAGAAAAAGAAGAACTCAACAAATGATTTCAATTTTTTTGAGTGAAATACAAGGTGAGGTTCTGGGCTGAGAGGGTCAAGAAGCAGGATGCCATATATGGGAGGCTTGAGGAGAGATGAGAAGGTTTGGAACAGATACATCGGGGCTGGGAAATGTATTGGAACATCAAATAGAGGAATTTAGACTTTTTCTTTTCTTAAGCAGTAGAATGACATGATAAAAGGATATTTTTTAAAAAATATTAATCTAAGGCTACTGTGCAGGAGAGATTGTGGAGAAAAGAAAGTGGACACAAGAAATCTCTAAAAATGAGTTCCATAAATTATCTGACAGAAGTGGTTTCTGATACAATATAATATGAAAAGGTACTTGAATTTGATTTCTTTTTTTCTTTATGTCTGTCTTTATTTTTAATTCATTATTTTCAATTAACAAGCATTTAATTTTTCTCCTACCTTTCACCCCCTAGGAAAAAAAAAAGGAAAAATGAAATCCTTATAACAAATATGCATAATCAGATGAAATAAAATTTTAGTCTTTCATTCAGGAAGATATATTTAATATTGGGTTACATGGGTACTTTTTGATTTCTTCTTCTGCCTGCTTTTTCCCTTTTAGATTGGGATTAGGAAGAAGTATTCTATGCCACCTAACTCCCTGCCATTCTGCCATTGTTGGAAAACTAATTTATCACAGGTTGTTTTATTATGTAAAACATCCAACAGTTTCATTGGTTGGCTAAATATCTGCATTACTCAGAACTTCAGGTTAGGTTCCAGCACTCTGAGAAATGTCTGCATTTGGAAGACAGCCATTACTAGTTTGGGAGAAATTTCCAGAACTGAAAGAGAATAATAACTATTCTCCAATGAAAGCTAGAGAAAAGCCTTTGCATTAGCAGCCTAGGTGCTGAAATGTCAGAATTGGCCAAAGTCAACAACATCACATCTCCTAATCTTGTTGCACCAACCATAGGCCATATTTTATTATGCTATTAGAGCTCATGTAAATTTGATGAGCAAGTGTATTTTTCTGCCATTCAAAGCCAAGAGCACTAGGCTAGTCATTGAGGTGGAAAGCAATGACAGCTGAAAACCAGAGTCTAGAGAATGAAGGACTGACCAAGTTAAAAGGATGAGATAAGAGAAAAAAAAGATCAACTGTAGACTATCAAATGATACAGCCATAGACAATTGTGTGAAAGAGTCTAGCTCATTCCTCTTTCTCCAGATACATAGTGGGTATTGATTCTATTCTAAAGGGTTTATAAGGAAACAGATTTCAGTTTATCTCAGTAAACCTATTTGATTTCTACTGTAGAAATCCTTTTACTCTTCCTTCCTTACTTCCCAATCTCACCTACCACAATGCCTGTTTTTAACCTTTTCTTCTATCCTCAAGCTTCCCACAATATGCTTTCCAGACATCATCTCCAACTTCCTACTTCATTGATAAATTTGAGTTCCCTCTTATTTCCTCCTCATACACTTTTAACATCCCTCTATCTCCTATCTTTTACTCTGGCCTCTGAAGATGAGGTGGCTCTTCTGCTTCCCAAGGCCAAACTCTCTATATGTTCTCTGATTCTGTCCCCTCCTAGCAGATTGTGCTGTCTCTTCTCTGTCTCTATCTCTGTTTCTGTCATTGTGTCTCTTTCTCTGTCTCTGTCTCTCGCTCTCTCTGGAGTGTATGTGCCTCTGTGTCTCTCTTTTTTGCTTTCTTTCTCTGCCTCTTTGTCTCTGTGTGTCTTATCTCTCTGTCTCTCTCTCTGTGTCCCTCTGTCTCTGTCTCTGTCTCTCTCTGTCTCTCTTTGTGTGTGTGTCTGTCTCTGTCTCTGTCTCTTTCTCTCTGTCTCTGTCTCTGTCTGTCTGTCTCTCTCTGGCGTGTATGTGTCTCTGTGTCTCTGTCTCTTTTTTACTTTCTTTCTCTCTACCTCTTTGTCTCTCTCTGTGTGTCTCATCTCTCTGTCTCTGTCTCTGTCTCTGTCTCTGTCTCTCTCTCTCTCTCTCTCTCTCTCTCTCTCTCTCTCTCTGTCTCTGTCTCTCTGGGTTGTATGTGTCTCTGTGTCTTTGTCTCTTTTTTACTTTCTTTCTGTCTGCCTCTTTGTCTCTCTCTGTGTGTCTTATCTTTCTGTCTCTGTTTCTCTCTCTCTCTCATATCTTCTGTTGCTCTCTCTCCTTTTGTTTTCTTCTCCAAATATGCTCGTTATTCTTTAAAAATATGAATTAGACTGTATTATGCTGGCCAGTACCATCCTATATATTATCTTCCCTTATCAGCTAAACTCCTTTAAAAAGCTATCTCTGCTCAGTGCCCCTCCTCTGATTCCCATCAGAACCCTGTCAAATATCTATTTTCCTGCATCATCATTCAACTGAAACTACCCTCTAGAACTACCAGTGATGGTTGAAATTGCCAACTCAAACGGCTTTTTCTCAATCCTCATTCTTCTTGACCTCTCTACTATACTGTTGACCACCTCCTGGATAATCCCTCCCCCCTGGGTTTTCATGATACTGTCCCACTTGGTTCTCTTTCTATTTGTCTGATATCCCCTTCCTTTCTTTTGCTGTATAACAATGCTAATAGCCACTTTCCCTTTTTCTTTTTCTTTTCCTCTATTTAAAATTGACAAATATCTTTCTGTAAAATATCACCTTTCTCCCAGTTTTATTTAGTTAAATGAACTTTCTTTAATTCACAAATAGAATCCTTTATGGTTTGTAAAGAACATTGTACATATTATCTGATAATATCATTCCCTTGTTTAAGGAGCTTATTACCTGTGTTACCTTAGGCAAATCATCTAATCTCCCTAATGCAACAACTCTGAGAAGTAAGTGCTATTATTATCTCCAATTTATGGATGAGGAAACTGAGGCATGAGAATGATCTTGATTTGTCCAGGATCATACATATAGTAAGGATCTGAGTCAGAATTTAAACCCATTCTTACTAGTACTCTATTCTCTAACCTCAATTCATGTCATATCCTCAAAGCTCCATCCCAGCCTCTGTTTGTTCTTTTTCTTTTTTTTCTGCTTACTTGCTCACTTGGTAATTATCTCAGTTCCCATGGATTCAATTATCATCCTTATACAGAAAATTCCCATATAAATATATCCAGCCTTAGTGTCTCTCAGTGTTCAGGCCTACATCAATAATTGCCTATTGAATATTTCAAACTACATATACTTTACAGAATTTCAAATTCAACCTGATAAAATAGATTTCCTTATTTTTACTCTCCCCCAAAACTACCTTTCTTCTGAATTTCCCTATTATTATAGAGGACACCATTATTCTTCCAATAACCCACATTGCCAACTTTGGTATCATCCTCAATACTTTTCTCTTACTCACCCCACACATCCAATCCATTGCTAAATCTTGCATTTCTCAGACTCTCTCATATATGGTCCCTTTTCTCCACTTACATAGCTCTCACTGAGATTCAGGACCTTACCATCTCTGGCCTAGGCAATTGCAAAACCTCATTGCTTTCTATGCATTTTCCCATTCCAATTCATCTTTATACAGAACTACCAAGGTGATTTTCCTTTAGCTTACATTTGACCATGCTGTCTCTTTCCTTTCCCTCTAAACTCAATATACTTCAGTGGTGCCATATTATCTTGCTAACCAAATAAAAAATCCTGTATTTGGCATTTAAACTCTTCCCAATCTAACCCCTTTCTATCCTTCCAGTTTTCTTATACATTTCTCCCTTCTACAAACCTTCCAGTCTGCCATAATGATTTACCAATTCCTCACACATAGTGTACCATGTGTGCCCTCCAGAGCCTTCCTTACCAAGATTACATTTCATCAGCTCAGTATTTATCTTTTATGTGCTTTTTTATGTCCGTATCATTTTATTTCCTTGAAAGAAAGAGGAAATATGAGGTGGTAACTTGAAATGAGGTCTGAAATTTTGTGGAGTAGGTGAACTATTCAGGTATAAGTGAATGACCCCTGAGGTCTTTTCTAACAGATTCTATGATACCATAATCTAGAAAGAGAAATCTAAATGAGTAAGATTCAGCCAAAGTCAATTCATCAATAAATACTTATTAGTACTTATTCTGTGCTAGGGAGAGCAGTTTGATGATGCAGTGGAGATAAAATGTTAGGTCTGGAGACTGAAAGACTCATTTTCCTGAATTCAAATCTGGCTTCAGACCCTTGCTAGCTTTGTAACCCTAAGCAAGTGACTCAATCTTGTCTGCCTCAGTTTCCTCATCTAGAAAATAACTTGGAGAAGAAAGTGACAAACCACTACAATATTTTTGCCAAAGAAAACCCCAAATGACAAACTCTATAAAGAGCTGGATGTGACTGAAAAAATAACTGAACAAAAATGTGCTAGGGATAAAAAGACAAAAAAAAATTCTTATTTATTCTGTAACTTGTTTTGAGTATATTTGTTTTTATGTATTGTTTCCCCCATTAGATTGTAAGCTCCTTGAGGACAGGAACTGTCTTTTGTCACTTTTTATATTCCCACTGTCTGGCACATGATAATGTTTAATAAATGTTTATTGATTGACAAAAATGAAGTAGTCCTTGTCCTTAAGAATCTTACATTCTCTCAGGGAAGATAATATGTGGTCCAATAAAAAGAGAACTAACTATGGAGTTACAGAACATGTATGTAAATCCTATCTTTAATGCTTATTAATTGTGTGACTATGGACAGATCATTTAACTTTCCTTGGGCCTTAGTTTCCTCATGTATAAAATGAGGACTAGACTAGACTAGAGACCCTATGAGGTTCCCCCCCCCAACTCTTTTATATCCATACTACTGTACCCATGTGCAGGACACCATTATCCTTCCCATCATTTATGTTCCCAACTTCAGTGTCATTCTCAACACCCTTCTCTTTCTCTCCCCACATAACCAACCAGTTGCCAAATCTCATAAATCTTGTACATACAAAACATGCATAAATGGTTTCTGATCCCTCCTCATACAAACTAGGAAAATATTACCTATCTCATATGTTTACCAGATTGTGGAAAAAAATATGTTCTTAAGAAGAATAACTTCAAACATCTTATCCTTTGCTAACAATTGATTTTCAAAACTCATTGCATTGTATTTTTCATCTAAATAAGATGTACCTCATTGACATTTCTAGATTTTCAAAAAGAATATCCTTGTTTAGAGTTTTAGAAAAAACTCCCCCATCCCCATTTATATCAGAACATCTGTAACTGAGTAACAACAGAATCATAATAGGACCTGAATAGGTCCTATTAGGGATCCTTAGGTAGGTTTAGTCATCATATTAACATATACATAACAGTACCAAAGATATCTTCCTAATTAAAACCCAGAAATGATCATATGTTTCCTTGCCTATGACTAATTTTCAATAGGAGCCCAGCTCTGCACTGTCCAGAAATAGCCTTGACTTTTAAACAACTATGGATTTGTTTGCGGGGGTACATTCTGGCTTTCAACTTGACCCACCAGAGATGCTCAGAAAAATCAAATTTTAGAGAAAGAATATTATCAGTTAAATTCTGTATTTAATAGATAAGGAATTAGAGATCCAAAGAAGTTAATTAGCTAGCCTAAGATTACATGAGGCAGCTAGTTAGCACAGGATATATAGAGCACAGAGCTTAGAGTCAGGAAGACTCATCTTCATGAGTTCAAATTTGACCTCAGACACTTAGTAACTGTGTGACCTTGAGCAAGTTACTCTATTTGCCTCAGTTTCCTCATCTGTAAAATGAGCTAGAGAAGAAAATAGTAAACCATTTCAGTATATTTGCCAAAGAAACTTCCAAATGATATCATAAACAGTGGGACATGATTATAAAAGCAACAAAAAATAACAAAGATTACTCAATCAAAAATGGAACCAGACCTGGAACCTAGATCTCACAACTCCTAGTGAGGATTCTGGGGGATTGGATCGATATGTGTAAAGAAATTACCTTCAGGCCTCCGGAGCCTGGAATAGCACCTCTCTTACTCTTTTATATAGTCTGTAGGAGGATTTGGGATCAAACAGGGGGGGAAATGGGATAGGACCAAATTGCTGAAAATATTTCTATTTTATATCTTCTGACCATCAACCAGTCACCTCTGACATGCAACAAGATACTTAGGAATAGCCCCAGGTCATTTATTCCATCTTTCCTCCTTGCCCTGAGCCTGGTGTTCTCTCAATAGTCCCACTATTGTCTTCTTCACTCAATTTATTCATTTAATTTTGACCATGGCAGCCTTCACAAAATAACCTCAGGGTGTAAGGCCAACAAGTAATAAGATACAGGGAATTAATGCATTTGGAAAACTTACAACCATATTAAAACTTGTTCGATACAATGAAGCATTAAAGTTCTCTAACTTTTTTTTTTCCTGTTCTTACCCTGGGCTATGATACTTTATCCCAGAGATCATTGATGAGTGACTTAGCATAGTGTTCCGAAAAACAAACAAACAAATGTGTTTTGTTTTGTTTTGTTTCTATTTTTTTTTTCCCAGTTGGGAGTTGAGAGACTTCATTTCTAATTCCTGATTCCTAGTCTAAACAATTAACTTCTCCAGATCTCTATTTCCTTATCTATAAAATAAGAGGTTTACCTACAAGATACTTTCCAAAATCAGGTTTATTTTCTTAGCATCTTTTTTTTAGGTCATGTTGAAAAACATGGATTTTCCTAGAAACTGCTTGGCTTGCTTTCAATGCCCCAATTTTTTTGCCCACCAGCTTGCTAAAAAGGTAGAAATGAGGAAAAGTCAGGATTGTACTTAAGAGACATGGTATTATAGGATTTTAGAATTACAAGGAATCTTATCTATCATCTAGTCCAGTGGTTTCCAAAGTTTGGTCCACAGGAAAAGAATAGTTTTGTTCTTGAGGTCACTATTTTTCACAATAATATTTAATATATTTGCCCATTAAAATACTCCTTCCTTTTCCAATTATACATCTGAGTAAGACTGGATTTTTTTTCATATATTAAAAAAAATTGCAATAGGTTGAATGCAGAAGCAGATATAATACTCCATCTGCCTTCTATTAAAGCAGACATTAAAGAAATTTGCAAAAGAAATATAAAACAATGCCACTAACTAAATTTCTGTTTTGGAAAATATCCATTTTAAAAGATAAAAAAAAGTTACGTTAACATGTAGTTGATTTTTAAAATTTCTCTATTTTAATTTCTAATATGGATATATTGAAAAATATCCACATAAACAAAAACACTTTGGGGGGAATGCCTCATCAATAATTTCTATCATCTTGCCTCCCTTTCATTTTGTGTAGGATAGGGACATCTCTAAGGATATAAACTACATTTCCAATACAACTATATTTTCCTTGGCACCTGAGCCCAGAGAGCTCACCGGGAAACCTCTCTGGGATTCCATTTCCTGTAGAATACTATGCATGTGCTGCTGGGTGATTGCATCATGAGACACTGTGGGCAGAGAAGATAGACAGCTCGATTATAATGGAGGTTGATAGGATTTGAGGATTAAAGAAAGAAGAGAATTTAGTGGATAGATTTCTGAGATTAGGAGCCAAGTGGAGAGTGGGTGACATCCAGGAACCCAGGAATCTAGTATTCCCAGAGGAGTTAGGGAGGTAGTTGAAACAATCTTCAAGTTCAAGAATTCCTACAAACAGAATTGTTCTGGAGTCCAAATTTTCAATGTGAGCATTTTCATTTCAGAAATCTGCAAATTACTACAAATCAGGGCTTGATTTATTGTTTAGTTGATTTCTAGACTTCAAAAAATGATAGAGCAAATGTTAATGCAGATTAAATTTAAGTCAGTTGTTAAAAAAATTTAAATTAAAAAAAATTTTATCAGCACACCCTGTTCATTGTATTTTGATTGAAAAGAGAGAATGAGAGAAAAAAAGAGACCTTTCTTTACTCTGAAGTATGAGTCTTAGTTGATTGCTTTAGATTGTAATCTCTCAGGAATGTTTGTGAGTTTGTTTCTCTATTCCTTTGCCAGATGTTTGAATCCTAATTAAATGTTTTACTTTTAAAAATTCATGCTCTTGGTCTGGTCACAAGACAGCCATTCCCCTATTCCCCTTCCCTTCTCCCTTCCCCAGCTCATGGCTGGGGGTGGCAGGGAGGGAGAGTAGAGGAGATATCTCCTCCTGTCTGCTTGCTAGACTTCCAGATGCCTTGAGGGCTACAACGTGGCTGGGCCTTCTTTGTGTCTGGCTCAATCTGAGGTTGGATCACACTGCTGCTTGCCTCTTCTCTAGGTTTCAAGAAGACTACAATATTGCCAAGTTTGCCCCAGACTGGCTCAGGATAGCCTCCTTGCTGTGTGAAAGACTCCTGGAGGAGGCAGTGAACATGAACACACAACCTCTTACCCATGTCTCCTATAGGGCAGGCTTCCAGATGCCTTCTAAGACAAAAAGATTTGCCAGATGAGGTCTGGACCTTAACCTTGAGATTCAATTTTAAACTTAAAATCATTGGCATTAATTACCAGCCTTACAATATTCTTCTTGGTTTCATTTCTCACTGGTTAATATGCTTCCATTCCTCCCTCACTCTTCTTACCCCAGAGAAACTGAGCTTCCAACTGTCTGTCACCTTAGCTTTCCCAATGTCTTACTCCAGATCAGATGACCTCTTGAATCCTTTGGATTTTTTCTCCACAACTAATAAAGTTATTTTCATCGTCTATCACTGCCTTGCTGCTCTTTGGAGCATTCACTGAGAGCTGGCTCCCTCTAGACCACAGTGCATACTTCATCACCCTTGCTAGTACTGGCTGCACTTCCACTCTGAATTCACTACTTGCAATGGGATACCCAATATTTTTTACTCCTTATTGCCACTTTAAAATTCTCCTAACACCATTGCTAAGAAAACTTTAGTCAATACCACTACTTGGTCTGAATCCCAAAGAGATAAAAGGAAAAGGAAAAGGGTCTATCTATATGTACAAAAATATTTATATTGGCTCTTTTTGTAGTGGCAAAGAATTGGACATTGAAGGAATGCTCATCAATCGGGGAATAATGAGCAAAATGAGATATATGACTGTGATGGAATACTATTACGCTAAAAGAAATGAAGAGCAGAATGCTTTCATAAAAGCTTGAAAAGACTTAAATGAACTGGTACCAAGTAAAGTGACCAGAACCAGGAGAACAGTGACACAATACTAGCATATTGTAAAGATGATCAATTGTGAATGATTTAGTTATATTTGGCAATGCAATGATACAAGACAATTCTGAAGGACTTAGAATGAAAAATGCTATCCACTTCCAGAAAAAAGAATTGACTGAGTAATGCAGACTAAAACATATGTTTTTATTTTCTTTATTTTTCTTTATTTTTTTGTCTTTGTTTTCTTTTGCAACATGGCAAATATGGAAATATGTTTTCCCTGACTATCCAGGTATATTCCATATCAAATTGCTTGTCTTCTCAGGAAGGAAGAACAGAAAGGGAGAGGGAGATAATTTGGAATTCAAAATTAAAAAAATAAAATAAAATTTGCTTTTACATATATTTGAGGAAAATAAAGTAATAATTAAAAAAAAGAAACTTCTACTTGTGTAAGGCACATATGATTGAAATTTAACACACAACCCAGATTCTGATAGCCATTATTTAATGAATAATCCCAGACATTCTTCCTCATTTTTCAATGAGTTCAGAGCCTGTCTCATCATTTTTTCTTTTGGGGAGGGTAATTTTTTTAATAGTAGCTTTTAATTTTTCAAAATACATGCAAAGATAATTTTCAACATTCGCCCTTGTAAAATCTTGTGTTAAATATTTTTTCACTCCCTTCTCCTGTCTTTCTACACCAAGACAACAAGCAATCCAATACAAGTCAAACATATGCAATTCTTCTAGACATATTTCCACATTTATCATGCTGCACAAGAAAAATCATATCAAAAAGAAAAGAAAAATAAGAGAGAAAAAAAATCAAGCAAACAACAACAACAACAACAAAAAGATGAAAATATATGTGATCCACATAATCTTCCCTCTGGATGCAGATGGCTCTCTCCACACAAGTCTGTTGGAAATGGCTTGAATCAACTCATGGTTGAAAAGAGCCACATCCATCAGAATCAATCATCACATAATCTTGTTGTTGTTGTACAATGTTCTCTTAGTTCTACTCACTTCACTTAGCATCAATTCATGTAAGTCTCTCCAGGACTTTCTGAAATCACCCTCCCAATTGTTTCTTATAGAACAATAATATTTCATTATATTCATACGCCATGGCAACTTATTCAGCCATTCCCTAACTGATGGGCATCCACTCAGTTTCCAGTTTCTTGCCACTACAAAATGGGCTGCTATAAACATCTTTACATATGTGGGTCCTTTTCCCTTTTTTATGATCTCTTTGGAATACAGGCCAAATAGAGACACTGCTGGATCAAAGGGATGCACAGTTTGATAGCCCTTTGGGCACAATTCCAAATTGTTCTCCAGATGTTGGATCAGTTCATAGTTTTCTTTTTTATCCTAATTCCTTTCCTCATACTAGGGTAACTTTTACCTACATGTTGCACTTCCTTCAAGTATCTTAATATCCCAGTTTCTCAGTCTAGTCAACTCCCATAATCTCTTCCTCCATTTAATCTTATCAACACAGAGAGATGGTCATATTTTGTGTTCCATTTCTGTGACCAATCATAACCTTTTATCTTTTCGTATCTCTGTGTGTGCTATTTCTCTTAAATCTATTTTCTATCCCCATTATGATTTCTATCCCATCACCTCTGTTCTGGCTCAACTTTTCTTCTGAAAGATATTGAAGTGGTTTGTCATTTCCTTCTCTGGTTCACTTAACATATGAGAAAACTGAAGCAAACATGTTTAGTATCCCATCAGAAAAGGTGCTGTATCTAGGAACAAAGCAGAATTGAATTAGCCCAAAGGAAATGCAAGAAGCTACTTCAAATGTTTAAATGGATTATTTGTGTCTGAACTGTGGCAGAGTATTTCCAGCTTGTATTATTGGTCTGAACAGCCACAGTCAGACACACTATAACTCGACATAGTGATATCATTTTGTTTCTCTTTGAGAATGAAGGGCAGCAACCAATCAACCAACAACTTCCTTCTAGCCTCAAGTCCAAAGGAGAATCATTTCAATTCTGTTATTTTCTACTGTCAAATGCCTTGTTCCATTGAAATATCAATTATCATGACTTACCAAACCCCAATCCTGAGTTACTTCTATTATCTGCCTCTTCTGTTCCCACTTATACTGTTGAATGGAACTGGAAGAAATAAGAAATCCTGAAGACCTGATGACCTGTTGACCATTAATCCATGATTAATCTATTCTATTTCAATTGGCCCTAATTTCCTAAAGCATGGGTCTGACCATATCATACACCCACTTCTCTTTCAACTTCAATGACTCTCTATTTCCTCTAGGATCAAATATAAACTCCTTCCTACCTTTCCAAATCTTCCTATATATTACTCCCATTCATATACTTTATCATCCAAATATACTAGCTTACTTGCCATTCTTCCCACAGGATATTCCACCTCCCATCTCCAAATTGGCAGAGGCCATTTTCCCTTGTCTGGTATATAATACCTTCTCATAATCCCTTCACAGAATTCCTCCGCTTTCCTTTAGGACTAAGGTAAAGTGCTACCTCCTTTAGAAAGTCTTTCCAGATTCCCCTCTGGTGCTAATGCTTTCCCATCTACTGCTATCTTCAATCTCCTTTATATTTGCCATGTGCCTACCTACTTATATTTTGGGTAACAAAACACCCACTTAACACTGGAAAATCAATGATAAGTGCTTTGTTCTTTTCTCAAGTCCCTTTAGTCCCCTACAAGTAAGAACTAGGAAAAAACAACTTCAACCCAAATAGGAATAATTTTTAGGCTTTCATTTCATTCTCTTTTCTGCACAAGTTGCTGAAGACAAAGCAGCCTTGGGGGAATGGAGTTCCCCTAACTTCTTTGGGCCCTACTGGAGTACCTTATATAGTCTGAACAACATTGCTGAAAGAATCGGGCAGGTTCTATCTGGAGAAAGACAATTCAGGATAGACAATGAAAGCTGTGTTCAAATATGTGAAGGAATGTCATATGGAGGTGGGATTATATGTTCTGTTTGGTCCTGGAGGGCAAAACTAGAAATAATGGGTGGAAGTTACAAAGACACAAATTTAGTCTGGGTATTAGGAGAAAAAATAGAAAACACTTCTAAGAATTAGAACTGTCCAAGAATAGAAGGGGCTTCTTTTTACTCAATCATATAGCATTTATTAAACAACCACTATGTGCTAGGCACTGTGCTAAACTTTGGGAACACAGAGAAAAAGAAATGATTGTTTCTGCTTTCAAAATGATCTTGAGAGGTAAAGGTCATATTCTAATAAGGAGTCTCTTTGCAGTGACCCAATGGATAGAATGGCAGGCTCAAATTTGAACTCAGATACTTGCTAGCCTTGTGACTCTAGGCAGGTTATTTAACACTGTTTTCCTCCATTTCCTCATCTGTAAAAATGAATTGGAGAAGAAAATGACAAACCTCTTCAGTATCTCTTCCAAGAAAACCCCAAATACCATCACAATGAGTCAGGCATGACTCCTCCCCCCTTTTTAATAAAGTCTTTTATTTTAAAAATAAATGTATAGATAGCCTTCAACATTCATCCCTACTAAACCTTGTGCTCCAAACTTACCTCCCCTCCTTCCCCCCTTCTCCTAGATAGCAAGTAAACCAATATATGTTAAACATATGCAATTCTTCTATGCATATTTCCACAGTTATCATATTGCACAAGAAAAATCAGATCAAAAAGGAAAAAAAAACTGAGAAAGAAAACAAAATACAAGCAATAACAACAAAAAAGTGAAAATACTATGCTGTGATCCACACTCAGTCCCCCCAGTCCATTCTCTGAGTACAGTTAGCTCTCTTCACAAGACTATTGGAACTGACCTGAATCACCTCACTGTTGAAAAGAGGTATACCCATCATAATTGATTATCACATAATCTTGTTGCCATATACAATAATCTCCATGTTCTGCTCACTTAACTTATCATCAGTTCATGTAAATCTCCTCAGGCTTTTTCTGAAATCATCCTGCTGATCATTTCTTATAGAACAACAATATTCCATTACATTCATATACCATAATTTATTCAGCCAATTTCTAACTGATGGGTATCCACATAGTTTCCAATTCCTTGCCACTACAAAAAGGGTTGCTACAAACAGTTTTGTACATATGGGCCCTTTTTCCTTTTTATGATCTCTTTGGGATTCAGGCCCAGGAGAGACACTGCTGGATCAAAGGGTATGCACAGTTTGATAGCCCTTTGAGCACAGTTCCATATTGCTCTCCAGAATGGTTGGATCAGCTCACAACTCCACCAACAGTGTCCCAGTTTTCCCATATCCCCTCCAACAATGATCATTATCTTTTTCTGTCATTTTAGCCAATCTGACAGATGTGTAGTAGTACCTCAGAGTTGTCTTAATTTGCATTTCTCTCATCAATAGTGATTTAGAACATTTTTTTCATATGAATAGAAATGATTTTAATTTCTTCATCTGAAAATTGTTTGTGTCCTTTAACCATTTATCAATTGAAGAATGACTTGTATTCTTGTGTTTCAGTCAATTCTCTATATATTTTAGAAATGAGACCTGTTTATCAGAATCCTTGGATGTAAAAAATTTTTCCTAGTTTACTGCTTCCCTTCTAATCTTACAGACATGACTTAAAAAAAAGGATTTAACAACTAAACTAAGTGACTGTAAAGGATTCTTTTAACTTTTAAATCCTGTGATTATGGTTCAGTTCATGACTTTTCATTCCTACCACTTGGGACTTTTAAAAACTTTATAAGGTAGTCTCCAATTAAAAATCTAAGATAACTGAAATTTAGTGCAAGTCCAAAATAAAAGGAGGCCAAACAATCTATTGGAGTTCAATTTTATTCAGTTCTAAAGCCTGTGAAAAATGTGTGAGGGACTGAGAGACAGTGTGAACATCTGAGCTGGCATCATGAAGATCTGTGTTCAAAATCCCCCATCCAACATTATTTATTTCGCAACATCTTTCATCTTCATTTGTAACATGGGCATGATAACACAAGACTCAGCATAAGGTTCAAATAAAATAAAATCTATATACTGTGCTTTGCTTACTTTCAAATGCCTTATAAACTTTAATAAGTACTATCCCAAAGCACTGTCTAAAACCTGCAAGGGATAAAAAGCAACAATAAATCTCCATTATTTATTGGTTCCTTGAAAATCAGAACTTTAATATTCATTCTGAATTTTACCATAATAACAACTCATATTTCTGTAACATTTTAAGGTATGCAAAGTATTTTCTCCATAACAGTCCGTGGCTTAGCTAGATAGGTAGGTAGTACATCGAATAGAGTACTGAGCCTGAAATTATAAATAGCTGGGTTCAAATTTGGCCTCAAACACTTACTAGCTATATGACCCATAACCTTTGTCTGCCTCAGTATTCTCATATATAAAATGGAAATAATAATAACATCCCACCTTCCAGGGTTGTTGTTTTTAGGGACAGGAATAAGATCACTGTACTAAATGCTTCACAACTCTAAAAGAGACACAGAAATGGTAGTTGTAGTATAACCCCTATTTTACAGACAAAGAAACTGCGCTTCAAACTTGCTTATGATGATATTTTATTTCATTATGATAAAACATGACCTCATAAGAAAACCCTGAGTGGATTTGCATCATTTTACTAGGATCAAAGATTTGAAGGGATCAATTGCTCCTTGTTGATCTGAGATGTATTATTGTTGAGTCTTGAGCTTTCAGCTTCTGTGATTTATTGCCGACATGCTCTTACTGCCTAGAAGGGTGGTAAGAAACAGAAATAGAAAGTCAAAGATCAATTTAAGGCCCCAATGGAACAGAATTTTTTTTCTCTCACCTCAACTCCAATGTAGTATATCAACTTTGGGGTTATACCTAAAGATCAAAAGATCAATACATAAGTTCATAAATTCTAAAAATGGAAAGGACCTTAAAGATCACATAGTCCCAGGAGTTGGCAAACTATGACGGGGCTGGCCAAATGTAATCTATCTCTTGCTTTTATGTGACCTATGAATTAAGAATTGTGTTTTGCACTTAAAAAAAAATTAATTTATTTTAAAATTTCTTATTATTATTTCATATATTATATAATTTAATAATATTGTAATTACATCATATTATTAATTACATATTATTATATTTTAAATATTAACTTTAATAATTATGTTTATAATTAGTAGTAATAATAATTGAGTTTTTTCAGAACTCAAGCTCAATTTCCTAATTCAAGGTCCAGTGCTCTTTCTACCCTATCTTCCCTCCCAGCTTCTCTTTGTTCTTGACCTGAATTACCAAATCCCCGTATCATTGCCTCTATAATTTATGATGGTCTCTGTGTAACCTAGTGTCTTCTCAATTAATAAGCATTTATTAAGTACCAGACACTGTGCTAAGTTCTGGAATGCACAAAAAGCCAAAAAACAGACCTCTCCCTTAAAGAGTTTACAATCTAATAGGGAAGACAACATATAAAGAAAATATGTGCAAAGCAAGTTATATAGAAGTTATACACACATATATACATATATATATAGTTATATAGAAGATAAATGAGAAATGATTGACAGAGATGAGGCATTAGAATTAAGAGAGATTTGGAAAGGAAAGATTTTATTTGGAACTTAAAGAAAACCAGAGAGGTCGGTAGGAAGTACTGAGAAGGGAGAGTAGTATCCCAGACATTGTGGATAATAAGTAAGCCTGAGCCAAGAGAAAGATTGCCTTATTCATGGAACATGCAGGAGATCAGTGGTCTCTGGATTAAAGAATATCTGTCAGGGAGTAATATGTAAGAAGACTAGAAAGGCAGAAAGTGGCTAAGCTATGAGAAGCTTTGAATGCTGCTAGAGGCAAGAGGGAACCACTGGGGTTTATTGAGTAGTAGGGGAAAGACATAATCAGACTTGTGCTTTAGGAAAATCACTTTAGTGACCAAATGGAAGATGGAAATGGAGAGAGATTTGAAGCTGATATACACAAAAGAAGGCTATTGTAATAATCTAGATATGAAGAGACAAGGCCTACATAAGAATGGTGGCAATGTCAAAACATAGAAGGAGGCCTATTTGAGAGATTTTGTGAAGGTAAAATCAATAGACCTTGGCAACAGATTGGAATTAGGAGCAGGCAGGAGTGGTAGAGGCAGAACAGAGGAAGGCAGTGAGAGATAACGAGGAGTCTAAGATGCCTCCTAGATTGGAAGTTTGAGGGACTGGGAAAATAACATCACCTTCTACAATAATGTGGAAGTAAGGGGGTGGGAGGTTTAAGGGGAAAGAAAATTAATTCTACCTTAGACATATTAAATTTTAAGATGTCTACTGGACATCTAATTCAAGAAATCTGAAAGTCAGTTGGTGGTGCAAGTTTGGACGTCAGCAGGAGAATTTGGAAAAGAAAAGATGAGAATCATCAGCCTGAAGATGGTAATTAAATCCATGAGAATGATGAGATAACAAATGAAGTAGTATAGAGGGAAAAGAAAAGAGGGCCCAGGAACAAATCCACAATAGTTACTCACTACCAAATTTTCCAAGAACACAGTAGAGAAAGATGAGGTCTCCCAATGTTTCCTCCAAACAACTTTAAAATAATGCTTCAAATAAAATTCTGAAATGGCAGAATCAACAAAAGGCCTGGATGAGGCATTTTTCCAGCCCACAATAATTTTAGAGGTTGAAGGAAGGTGTGACACTGGGGCAAGGGCTAGTCTAGAGCACATGCAACAGTAGCTTCATCTGCAAGTCTTTGAGGTGATGAGAACTCAAGCAGCTTTAGGATTTCTCAACCCAGAGACAATAAGAGGAGATAATAGATCAGAAAGTGATTACAGGGAATACATGTGTTAGCATCAGCTATAGGAAAGGGCAAGATTTGGGAACTCCATTGCCTGGACCCACTTATAAATGACTGTTCCTGAGCACATTAATTTAAAAAAAAAAGAAGAAAATGTGAACTATCTTATTGGAAAAAACAATAGACATGGAAAAGAGATTGAGGAGATATAATTTAAGAATTATTGGACTACTTGAAAGTCTTGATAAAGAAAAAAAGCCTAGACATCATCTTTCAAGAAAATAAAACTGCCCTGATATCCTAGAATAAGAGGATAAAATAGAAATTGAAAGAATATGCCAATCACCTCCTGAACAAGATCCCAAAATACCTATTATTTAAGTATACTATAGCCAAATTTCAGAGCTTCCAAAAAGAAAATATTTCAAACATATAGAAAAAAAAAACATTCAATTGCCAAAGATCCAGTCACACACGATTTAGCAGCTACCATGTTAAATGAATAGAAAACTTAGAATATAATATTCCAGAAGGTAAATGAACTAGGATTACAACCAAAAATCATCTACTCAACAAAACTAACTATAATCCTTCAGGGGGAAAAACAAACATTTTATAAAATAGAGAACTTTCAAGAACTTTTGATTGAAAACATCAGAGCTGAACAGAAATTCTGACTTTCAAATACAAGAGAAGCATTGAAAAGCAAATATGAAAGAGAAATTATAAAGGACTCAAAAAGATTAAAATTTTTATATTCCTATGTGGAAAGATGATACACATAATTGCTAAGTATTTTGTTATATAGCAGTTAGAAGGACTTTATATAGACAGAAGACACAGAAATAAGTTATTTATGCTATCATCAAAACAATCTCTGGTAATGACTGAAAAGCAGTATGATGGATCAGTGTGTATAATAGATTAGGAACAAGATACACAGTAGTATATGATCATAGTAATCTCATGTTTAGTAACCCCAAAATCCAATCTTTGGGAGCAAGAATATACCATATGACAAAAATTTCTACAAAAACTGAAAAGCAATTTGGTAGAAACTAGGCATAGACCAACATCTCACACAGAATACCAAAATAAAGTCAAAATGGATATATAGTTTAAAGATAAAGGGTGATATCATAAATTAAGGAGCATTAAAAAATTTATCTGTCAAGCCTATGGATAAAGGAAGATTTTTGGTTTGGGGGGGTATTTTTATTTTTTGTTTTTACTTAATAGTATTTTTCTCAACTACATGTAAAGATAGTTTTAAACATTAATTTTTGTAAGATTTTGAGCTCCAAATTGTTCCCCTTTCCTTTCCCAAGACAGCAAACAATCTAATATAGTTTACAAACATACAATCATGTTAAACATATTTTCACATAATCATGTTGTGAAAGAAAATTCGAACAAAAGGGGGAAAACCATGACTAAGAAACAAAAACAAAAACAAAAAAATGAAAATACTTTACATCAATCTGCATTCAGACTCAGTTCTTTCTCTGGATATAGTCAGCATTTTCTATCAAAAGACCATTGAAATTGTCTTGGATTATTGCATTGCTGAAAAGAGCTAATTCTACCATAGTTGATCCTCACACAATGCTGCTATTACTATGTGCAATGTTCTCCTTGTTTTGCTCACTTCATTCAGAATCAATTCATGTAAGTCTTTAGAGATTTTTCTGAAATCTGACTGCTTATCATTTCTTATAGCACAATAGTACACATATTATTCATATAGCACAATCTGTTCAGCCATTTCCCAACCAATGTCATCTTCTCAACTTCCAATTCTTTGCCATCATAAAAAAGAGAACCACTATAAATATTTTTGTACATGTGGATCCTTTCCCCCTTTCCATGATCTCTTTGGGATACGGATCCAGCAGCAGTGCTGCTAGATCAAAGGGTATACACAGTTTAAAGCCCCTTGAACAGAGTTAAGAGAAGGATTTATGACCAAACAAGAGATAGAAAGGATCATGGGGTTACATGCTTACATGAAATTAAGAGGGTTTTACATTACTGAGAACAATGCAGCCAAAATTAGAAGGCAGGCCAAAAACTGGAAGAAGAAACTTTATATCAAGTTTCTCTGACAAAAGACAAATTTTTCGGATGTAGGAAATTGAGTATATTGCCTTATCAATGGGTGGGGAATGGATGAGAGTAACTAAGAGAATTTTGAACTTAAAATGTTTAAATTAATGTTAAAAATAATTATTTAATGAAAAAGTTATAGTTTTAGTTACAATAAGATTTTCCCAATGTTATGAATAACAACATTAATAAAAATTTATTGACCTAAAGCTTTGTTGAACAAAGCACTTTTGATATTAAACTTTATTTTGTACATGAAAATCAGATTTTTCCCCAAAATGTACCTCTAAGGCACAAAAATAATTTCATATTTAGAAAAAGAAATCAGATGCAAGAGTAATTAAGACTGAAAGGATCCCATTCCTCTTTCTTATCAAAGGCACAAATAAAGAACAAGAAATGTTCCATAATCTATAAGGTGAGTCCAGAATCTAACAGAGTTCTAAGCAGATTAGCTTATAGTATAAAACCAAGATGCCATGATGTTGTCCCTTCCCTTGGTGACAAGTGGAGCCATAACTAGAAATGCCAACAATGGAGGCAAATTAACTGTTGGTAAATGGATGGTTATTCAAAGTATAACTTCTTCTATGAGTGGATGGTGGATATTGAAGACAGAATTTAGAGTAGTTGAAGAGGCTGAGGAACTATGAGACTAAGGTTTTTGAAGTAGGGAGGGAAGATTTGATTTGGAAAAGAAGACTGTCAACCAGATCTGAATTTATTTGTGAGGAGAGAAAGAGAGTGAACTATCTAGTTCATAGATAATAGCAATGAGGATTTATACAAGGTAGAAAAAAATTTAAAGATGATTACTGAATGATGACATCAGAAGGAGTGGCTGAAATAGCATTGAAGAAACAAGAAGAGTAAGAGAAGAAACAGCTAACTTTGCAGAAGCTGCCAAGACATGTTGATAGCATTGAGAGAAAAATAGATTTCACTGAGTGCCAAATGATGGAAGAAATCCAAGAAGACAGAATTCACTGCAAAGGTCTAGATTACTAAATAATGATAATAATAGCAATAATTATAATGATAGCTAGTATTTATATAGCAATTTAGATCTTGCAAAGTCCTTTACAATTATTATCTTTATAAAAACTCCAGGAAATAGGTACTACTCCCTTTTTACAAGAGGAAACTGAAAAAAGAGAAGTAAAAGTATTTGCCCAGGGTCACATAGCAAGTAAGTGTCTGAGGCAGGATTTGAACTCAGGCCTTCCTGACTCTAAGTCCCATTCTCAATGAGATTCAGAGCTGAAAGAGTCATCTTAGTTCCATTCCCTTGTTCCCTATAAGGAAATTGAGACATAGAAAAGTTAAGAAGCTTTTCTAAGCCCGTTCAACTAGTGAGTGACAGAATTTGAACCAAGGCACTTTAATCTAAATCTAAAGTCACCATATGGCAATAGATATAGGATACAGGTAATCCAATAGACAAAAAGAAAGATTAAAAGAAGGTAAAGATAGGAGAGGGCTAATTTTGAGTTTACTGTAGCAGATGAAGGCATGAATTCATGACTTTGACCTTGGGTAGTGACAAGAGGGTGAAGAAGTAGGAAGGTCTAAATAGTTGGTGTTGGGATGAGATGGGCAATTTCTCAGGGAGAGTGGATCTAACTCCACTTATGTTAATATCTGGAGTGGAACCCACCATCACTTAGTGCTACTTGCATATTCATTTTTGCTCTGATAACAAGAATACTTTGCTGCTTTCTCAGGGAAACCTTCTTTAGGAACATCTGGGATTATTACAAAAAAGACCACACTAATAAACCAGACTTCTTAAAGGGAGACAAGATCAAACAAGGGCAAGGAAAATTGAGTCAGGAAATGAAGCCAAGATTTCACTTTCCAGGCAACTTCTGAGTCAGCTCTCTTGCCAGAGGACACACTTTGGATCTTTGACACTGGGAGGCTATGAAGATCAGCACGGGGTGTTAGGCAGACAGATGTCAAGGGATGGACTTTGCCTGGTGGTGAGTCATACATTCTGGAAATTTGCCACAAGCATCAGGCAGTTCTGATATTTTTCTTCAAGGAGAAAATCTGCTAATAGGAATAAAATCTTTGCTCTCATGCTTGTTCTCATGCTTCACCAACCTTCCATCTCTTTTAATATCTCATCTGCAAACATATGTGTTTCCTCTTGCTAATATTCTTTCTGAATTTTAATTTTAGCTTTTTGTTCTTTTGAACTTGACAAACTTCAACAAATCGAACATTTTCATATATACAGAAAAGAAAAACTGATTGTATAGATTTTGATAGTGAACATTTTGTATAACTTAGATTTTTGTCAAGAACAATTATTAATTCAACATAGCAGTACCAAAGTGGGCAGCTAGGTGGTGCAGTGAATAGAGTGCCAGCATTGGAATCAGGAGGACCTGAGTTCAAATCATCTCAGACACTTACTTATATGACTTTGGCCAAGTCACTTACTTGTTTTTAGTTCCTCATCTGTAAAATGAGCTGAAAAAGAAAATGGCAAACCCCTCCAGTATCTTTTCCAAAAATAACAACAACAACAACAACAAACCCAAGTGAATCTGTAGAGCAATTTGGAACTATGCATAAAGTGTTACAAAACCATGCATAAGCTTTGATCTAGAAATACTACTACTAGATCTATATCCTAAAAGAGAGGTTTTTTTTAAAGGAAAAGAACTTATATATACAAAAATATTTGTAGCAGCTCTTTTCTGGTGGCAAAGAACTGGAAATTATGGGGATGTCCATTAATTGGGAAATGGCTGAACAAATAGTGGCATGTGATTATTATGGAATATCATTGCACTATGAAAAATGATGAACAGAATATTTTCAGAAAAACCTGAAAAGATTTATATGAACTGATACAAAGTGATATATACTGTGTACAAAGTAACACTTATATTGTAATATTATCAGCTGTGAATGACTTGGTTATACAATGATCCAAGACAATTCTGAGGGACTTAGGATGAAAAATGCTATCCATCATCACAGAAAGAACTGATGGTGTCTGAATATAGATTGAAACATATTTTTAAACTTTATTTTTCTTAAGTTATTGTTTATCTATTTTTATATCTATATTTTTATCTATTTTTATCTACTTAAAGAAAATCATTCACAACATGACTAATATGGAAATGTTTTGTATGACTATACACATATAACTTATATTGAATTGCTTGCCTTCTCAATGCATTGGGGAATGGGGGCGAGATGGAGGAAGGGAAATAATTTGCAACTCAAAGTTTTAAAAATGAATGTTAAAAATTGTTTTTGCATGTAACTGGGGGAAAATAAAATACTAAATAAATTCAAAAAGAAAAAAAACTCCAAATGGACTCATAAGGAGTTGGACATGACTGAAACAACTCAAAAATAACAAAACAACAGTATCATAGTTATCCTGCTTATGTATGTCTCCCTCTGAATTTCCTTCTGTTTACTTTTAGGCATTTAAAAAATGTTGCATTAAAGTTTTGTTTTTGTTTTTGTTTTTGCTATTATTACTATTATCTTCTTCTCATTCTTCCACAGGTTTCCCTCCCTCCTTCCACAAAATAAATCTTCTCTTATGACAAACATAGTCAAACTAAACAAATCCACAGTTTAGCCACATCTGAACATATTTGTCTCATCTTACACCTTTACTCCATTACTTCTGTGTCCAGAAGAGAGAAAAGTGTTTTATCATCAGTCTCATGAAATCATGATTGCTCATTGCATTATTCAGAGTTCTTAATTCTTTTAAGGCTACTTTTCTTTTATGACATAGTAGTCATTATAAAGTATATAACTGTTCTACTGGCTATGTGTATTTCATCTTGTATCATTTCCTACAACACTTGAAAGGTTTTGCTAAATCTGTTCTTTTTATCATTTCTTACAGTACACAGGTCACAAGTGTTCTGTCTCCAGTTAGTGATGGCACCCATTTTATTTCCAATTTTTTGCTACAACAAAAAGCATGGCTACAAATATTTTTGTACATATGGTGCTTTCTCATTTTCTTTGATCTCTTTGTACTAGTAATGATATCACTGGATTAAGGGATATGTACAATTTAGTGACTTTGGGTCATAGTTTCAAATTTTCTAGAATGACTGGGTAAATTCAGTTCTATTAACAATTCAGTACCTAACATCATAGAGTTATTCCAATAATTATAATTTTCCTTTTTTTTTTCCTTTTGGCTATCTTGGCCAATCAGTATCTAAGGGGATATTCAGAGATGCTCTAAATGGATTTATCACACTTAAAATCTCCTATAGTCAGAACAGGATAGGAAAAATGAAAGAAGAATTCAAATTTAAAATTTCACACATATACCTCTCTACTGCAGAAGTTGGGGGCAGGAGACCAAGGGTTTAGAATAATGTGTATACTGTCATACATAGTCAATATATTAATTGGTTTTGCCTAATTTTTTCACTGTTTTTTTTTCATCTCAATTACAAGGGTGTCTGGGGAAGAGGTATATACTATCTATATGTGATAAAAAGCAAAGCACATCAATTAAGAAAAGTAAAAGGAAATTAAATATAGCAATGTGTGTATTTCTATGCAGGATAGACAATTAGACAAATAAGACATAGCCTCTCCAGTCCTCTGGGAATTTACAATCTGAGGGATACCAGAGATTTGTTTTTGGATCCTGACTCTACCACTACTTGTGTGATCTTAGGTAAGTCATTTAGTCCTTATGAACCACAATTTAGCTAACTGTAAAATAGAAATGGAAATCCTGCACTCTCTGCCTACCTAGAGAATTGCTGTGAGGGCCAAAAGCTATAATGTATGTGAAGCCCTTTATAAATGTAAATGTATCTCATTACATCAAAAGGGCTATGATTTCATCAGCGTGTATGTCTCCACTGAGACAAATTGAAGCACATCTTCGAAGAGTTTGTAATAAGTCCTCATTAAATGCCTGGCTTCTCTGCAGTTAGCTAGGTTGGTTTTCAACTGACAGATACATAATTTGTCATAACTAAAGACTTTCTGTTTTGGTAGGAGCTGTCCAAGGTTATGCTCCCCTATCATAGCCTTTGAGACCATATGACTTTACACTACACTGAAGGATCAGATAGAGATTTAGCAATACACATGGAATAGATATGGAAGTAGTTATTATTCTGTCTTTTAATATCATATATGTTACTTTCAATTTCAAGGTCTTCCAAGTGCAGGTCTTTCTGCAAAGCTCTGCATTTTGATAGGGTAAGGAGGGAAGAATAGTGAGTGATTAACTCATATGGATACTAATTAAAGCAATATTCAATTAGTACATTGTACATTTTAATTACTTATTTACAACATGTAATTGATAGTGTTTTATGTACACCATTTCCCAAAGTCACCTTAAAACTTTGGAGTCCTCAGATGACACCTGCATTTTCTCTTGGCACCTTGTTCCCTTACTTGGTCCCCTTCCACTAAACAGAGGATATTGCTTGCAACTCCCTGGTTTCTGATTCTCAAAGCAAAGTGTCGGTTTTCTCTCAGCTGCTGAACAGCCAGGACAAATCCTCACATTCATAAATGAGCAGGGGAGTGAAAGACAACATCAACAGCAGATGTGGAAGCTGAAGGCTGTCTTCTGGGAGCTAACAGAGCAGAAAGGGGCAGCTAGCACAAGTGCTGCCACAGCAAGAGGCTGTTTTTATATCTCAGCCTTGTCCTTCTTACCTGCCAGGCCCAAGGAAGCAAGAAAATAAAATACCTAAGGAGAATATATAACTGGAGGGTCACTTGTACCTGAAAGGCATGAATTTCTCTCATCAATCAAGGACTCAGCAACCCACCCAAGAAAAGTCCTGACAAAACAGTAAAGTTAAGAAAATGTGCTTTTCACCCCAGCCTCCAATCTTTTTTTTGCAATAATCTGCTTACCCTTTCTGCAATTTGCTGGACCCTTTCAATCCCTATCAGCTTTTCTGGGCCCTCAGGCAACACCATCCTTGGAGCCAGGAACCTTGGGTTCAAAGTTTAGGTTTTAACAAGATTCATGACATTTTATATGTCGCTTTATTTCTCTGACCTTCAATTTCTTCATCTGTTAATTGGAAAGAATAATAGTTGTGTTACCTATCTCAAAGAGTTATTACCCTCCTCACAGGAAGAAATAGACTGGTATATTAGAGTAAATAATGACTATTCTCAGCCCTTCCCTTTTTCCTAATCTCTTTATCCAAAACTGTTGTTTTTATACCTTGGTATGGAATCAAGCCAATGTATTGTCTCACCTAGAGATATTTGCATCTGAAGCTTTATATGCAATTATGGCTTAAAAGGCTTTTTGTTTTGTGAAAAAAATTCAGATAGCACCCCCAGAAGTTGGGAAGGTACAAGAAAGAGGGACAATCTGTTGTTAAAATTATAATTAGGTGAACAACTGTACATGGAGTAAAATCTATTAGTGGCAATAGTTCATCTAATCAGAGTTAATGTATAGCTGGAAGGTACTTTAACAAGTTGGGGTGGGAGTGGAGCAAAGATACAATTAGAGGGAAGGCAATGAATAACATATAGAATAATCTTACTGAGAGATTCCCTGTAAAGGGATTGTGTAGTATGTTTGGAAGATATTCTGAGGAAGAGGGCAGGATCAGTTATGGTGGGATGGTAAGTACAAGTAGGGAAATTTGACCCTCATGGTGAGGAAAAATTCCTCTCCCTATGTTAGTGCCTGGGGAGAAATCCCATTTATTCAGTGATGATTCTGACTCTGAAGTTTCCTTTAGAGTCCCTGAAACATTCTTAATATAAGCAACCACCTAATCTGACTAATGGTAAGCTGGAGCAGACCCAAGTTACCTTTAACACTTCATTAAGAAACCATGTCTATCCTGAAAAAGAGAGAAAACTGAGGAAGATTTAGAAATATCTAAAAGAAAGATGTAGATCTTCTTTGTGCCTCCCCAATGGCTTTTCTAGATATCAGTTCTTACTTGGCTCTTGGACATAGCTTCATATGATCATCATCATGAAAACCACAGTAAGGGACAATATAGTATATAATGGGACCACATATACAATATGATGCAGAGTAAATCAAACCTGGAGCCTCCAGTTGAGGTGACATATTTGGTACTTACTATCTCTATGACCTTGGAAAAGGTCTGATGGGTTGTATGGTAGGAGAAATATTCTAACCCCTCATTCCTCCCAAGGCTAGTTTTTCCTTAAAAGGTTTTGAGACACTACATAAGATTTGATTAGTTTAGGAGAATAAGGACTCAGATTATCATCATCATCATCTTCTCATTGCTGGAGGAAAAAGCAGCTATAAGGAACTAGAGGCTCTCTGACATGCTTAGCTGATGAATAGGAATTTCACTTAATGGAATCAGTTCAAAGGGATTCTCGACATCTATACTTACAAAATATTATTTTCCATTAGGTTCCTGTGTTTGTTCCAATATTGAACCTAAACTACCAGGGGATTGGCTTGAGTCTAGCCCAGCCTAGAACAAATTGTTAAAGTCTCTTTCAGCAATGCAGTAATTAATTAGATGAGCTCACTTATTCTTTGCTTCCTAAAATTAATGATTTTCAAATATTTGGAGATTTGATTCTCATGACCCAAAACCCAAGAAATAATAATGTTGTCATCAGCAAATATGTATGTGTGTGTGCACACATGTGTGCATGTGTGTGTGTTCTGTGTGTCTGTGTGTATGTGTGTTGTGGAGAGAGAGAGCAAGAGACAGAGATAGAACGACAGAGAACCTATCAGCTAGGTATTGTTTTAAGTGATTTACAAATATTATGTCATTTGATAAATCATTTGAAGACAAAGAGGTACGTGCCTGGTAACTGATGAAGTAATCTCTAGTTGTTAAACTGTTAGTTATAGGAGAGGTAATAGTGGTTTGTCACTCCCTTGTAATCCTGACTAAAGACATGAGAAATTGCTTAGTCTAATAAAAATGCTGCCTCAATTCTATATTGAATAGAATTGAGAAATAAACCCAAATGAAACATATTTGACACATAGTACATTCATTCAACAAGCATTTATTAAGCACCTTCTATGTGACACACATTGTGTGAAGGTGCTGAAGATAAGAAGGCACAAAAATGAAACAGTTCTTCCTCCCAAGTAACATATTGAGGAAAACAAAATGATCATTTGAAAATCCCCTAAAGATGTTTCATGAGGGAGAAAAAGCTACCTTATAAGACTCTAGGAGTCTATAAAATACAGCTTAAAACAACCAATATACAAAATTAAAGTCCGAATATCATATTTAAATTTTTTGCCCTGTAAGAAAGACAATTACCTCCCTAAAGAGTTAACTAAACAAGAAAACCCCAGGGAAGCTCAAAAACGCATGTTAGGGAAACTGAGACATTTTATATGGTAAATAGTTATGACCCCAAACCCCTTTTTTTCATAAGGATGATGGAGTTTGAATAACAAATAGCCAACCAGGAATCTACTTTTTTTCTTCAGCCCCCAATAGTATGAATCAGCACAGGTTCCCAGGTCTAGATTCTTCCTTCCATTCTTCTTCATGCAGTTCCCTTTAGATTTAGATAGGAACTTTATAAAAACACACCAGAATTTATTCAATAAAATTTATTGGATTGGAAGAGATTACCAATTCAGTCCCTCCATGGTTCTAAGTGTGGTGCCCAATGACCCAGGTTCCAGGCAGCAGACCTGACCTGTTTCCATAATTCTCCCTAAGTACCTTCTCTTCTGTGAGTGTCTCTCTCAATAAAGTTAGCTTGTTTTATCATCATGTTGTGAGTTTCATGTATTCTTGTACTGGTCCTTTGAGATTCCAAGCCTTTTTAAGTCTGTATAAAGACACTGAGTTATACAAATCCTGACCTTAATACTTTGTCAGTGAAAGTAACTTTGGGTAACCTGGAGAGACCTGGGAAGTTGGAGGGAACACAGGGTACTTTGCTTCCTTCCTTCATTGCCTGAAAGGGCCTGGAGCAAACCAATCTGTTGCTTTACTGGTAGATGTGTCAAAATAGGAAGAAAAATACCATCCGCCTTGAGACTTGAGAGCAGTGGTGTGAGGATGAATGAGATAATGTCTGTCAAGCACTTAAAGCTTCTTAGAATATTGGAGCTTTACAAAAGTGTTATTTATAAACTCTGTGGTCTGCCCATGCCAGGCGACTTCTAATGCGGCATATTCATTCTCTTGCTCAGTATTTCTAGAGCTTGTTTCTACCTCAGACACAGCTCAAACCCACCTCTGATGAATCCTGGAATGTGCTTTAAAAAAATGAAAGAGAAGCAAAGAAACCTCACCTGTGCTGGGTCTGATTTTAATCACATTCATCAAACAAAGGATTTGGCAGACTTTCATTTAAGACTTGAGTTGTATGCTTTTTAATTATTTTAATTTTGCCAAGACACCCCTGTACAATACATATCCTTTATAAATTACAGAATAAATGCTGTGAAGGGCATGTGTGCAGAAGGGCCATGGATCAGAACAGATCTTCAGAGGATAAGTTCTATTTCTGGCAATACGGAACAGCTTAGCACACACTTACCATTATTACTAATGGGCCAGGTTGATGGGCTTGCAACTCAATTCAAATGTAGTTCTTGGGATTGAATACCTCGCTATTCTTTAGCATGAGCCCTTATGAAATGTGTGCCCAATTCTTTAAAAACAATTATTGCTGCTAGAGGAAAAAGAATCAGTAAAATATTCTAAAGTTAGCACCTACTCAGAAGTGGAAATGGAAATGAATTTTAGAAATGTTTGCTTTCCTTTTGATGTGAACCCACTGCTAGCTGTCAACTTCCTCATGTTTGATGCATTTAAAAAGATCTGAAGAGAGGGTAATGAGTTTAAGAAAATAAGTTGCATTATCTGGTGATAATAAATTGGTACTAGGATGTTCATGAGTTCTTGGCTCTATGCTGCTGTGTAGGTGAGGGGTACATCATTTAGAAGGAGCTATACTGTACAGCAGATAGCACACTGGAATGAGAGCCATCCGAGAGCAAAATCAGCCTCAAATTTTCACTAGGTAAATTGGACAAGTTACAACTGCATTGCACCTCTGTTTCCTCATCTATAAAAATGGAGATAATAATAAAACCTAAGTGGACTTTGTGATGATTAAATAAGGAAAATGTATGTAAAGTGTTTTGCAAGCCTGAAAGGATTATATAAAGGCTGTTACTAATTCTCCTCCTCCTCCTCTTCTACTCTTCTCCCCCTACAATTCCTACCCCTCCTTCCAACTCTTACTTCTCTTCCTCTTCTCACTCTTTAAATTTTTTTTCCTAGGGTAACTGGGGTTAAGTGACTTGCCCAGGATCACACAGCCAGGAAGTGTTAAGTGTCTTAGGTCAAATTTGAACTCAGGTCCTCTTGACTTCAGGGCTGGTACTCTATCCACTACACCAACTAGCTGCCCCTCCTCCTGTTACTATTAATACTATTATTGTAACTGCTACAATATCTACCACTATTCTCTAGACTTCATTGTGTACAAATGACTCACAGAAGTGTTCTTAAAAGAATTTAAATTTTTTTATGTTATTACAGATTGATTAACATCAATAAATATTCTTTTTACAAAAAAAACACAGAGAATTACATGTAACACTATAAACCTCTAAAATGTACAATTTGTTTTTTTATGTAACTCATGACTCAAAGTCTCTAGCACAGTAAGCTGAAGATAGGGATGCAATCAAGGTGCCAGCTCTTTTACGTGCCAGCTAGAGTCTTTCTCCCTTTTTAGGAATCTGAAGAGAATCTGGAACCATATATATTCTTTCTAGAATCTAGAAGCCAGAAAATCAAGATCTCTCTTTTATTTCAAGCTTTTGTCAACTCTTGTTTCCCAGATAGGCATGGAACATTGATCAATCAATCCTCATCAATGAGGAGAGTCTTAAGCAAGAGGACTTTGAGCAGCAGATTACATTCTAGAACATAATAAATTTAACAGAGTAGTTCCAACCTTGCCCTACTATGTCCCCTTCTAAACTTCTTTCTGCTCTGTATATTTTTTGATGTTTTATTGATGCTGCTTTCTTATCTTTTCCCCCCTTTTCTTTATATTTATCCTTCCCTCCATCCCAAAGAAAAGCCCTCCCTTGTAGCAGATAACACATCCATACATTGGTCACATTTGAAAACATGAAAACTTCTTAGTTCATCACTTCTCTGACAAGAGATAGAAGTATCACTCTTCTGGAGCTGGACTTAAGTCATGCATTCATCATGATTTCTGATTTCCTTTATAATGTCATTGTACAAATTTTTCTCCTTCTTTCTCCTTTCACTCTGAATAAATTGATATGAATCCCTCAAGATTTCCCTGAATCTGTCCTTTTCTTCATTTCTTAAGGTATAATAATATTCCAATACATTCATATATTTTAGCTTTTTAATTGGTCAACCCATTTCAAGTATCTCTTTACTCCATTCTACACAGATGCCAAAGTGATTTTCCTGAAGTATAGCTATAACTATATCACCTACTACCCTTATTCAAATACTCCAGTGATTATTATTATTTGTTATTGTTCAGTCATTTCATTCATCCTACTAATCCCATTTGAAGTTTTCTTGGCAAAGATACTGGTATAGTTTTGCTATTTCCTTCTTCAGATCATTTTACAGATGAGGAACTGAGGTATACAGGGTTAAGTGACTTATCCAGGGTGACAAAGCTAATAAGTGGCTAGGGCAAGTTTTGAACTCAGAAAGATAAGTCATCCTGATTTGGGGTCTAATACTCTAACATTGAGCCACCAAAGATGCCCAGTGACAATCATGTCTGGTACCAAATATAAATTCCTCTCATTCTTCATAACTCTACTCATCTCTACCTCCTAGAATCTGCTCAAGACAGTTCAAATACCATATTCTAAAGGACACTTTGCCTGCCTCTTATCCCCAGCCCCCATCCCAAGCTGCTGAAGCCTTCCTTTTCTCAGGTAGTAATATTTTCATCTATTCTATAGATATCTATTTAAATTCACATTGCCTTCCTCTTTAGAGTACAAGTTCCTTCAAGGCAGAGATTATTTGTGCACAATGTCTGATACATAATGAATGCTTAATTAATGCTTATTGATTAATTGATACGCCACAAATTATTCAGCCATTTACAACTTGGTGACTTTATTTCCAATTCTTTTCTACAAAGTATGATGTTCTATCTATCTATCTATCTATCTATCTATTTATCTCTTTCTTGGATTTCTTAGGGTATATGTTTAGCAGTGATTTTGCTAACTCAAAGACTCTGTACTAATTTAGTCTATAATATCATAACTTTCCTATACTAGGTTTAAGTATTTTTTTTGGCTAACCATTGTACAGTTGAATGATCTATGAGTGGCTAAGCAATCATTCCAGCAATGAACTTGAATTAACAAGATACTGGTTTCAGTTATGGCTCATCCCTAAAAGTCTTACAAAACTAGTTTCTGTCAGAGTATGTCTCCTTGAATACCATTTATGAAAGTCATTCACTTGATAAACTTAACAGGGAGTGCTGGAGTTGGAATGGGAAATAAAAACAGCTAAGTGCTTCAGTAGATAGAGTGCTGGACTGTAAGTCAGGAAAACCTGTTTTTTTGAGTCTTGCCTTAGACATTTACCAGATATGTGAACCTGGCAAGTCACTTAATCTTTGAGCCTCAGTTTGTTCATCTATAAAATAGGTGTAATAATACTTCCTGCTTCATAGGGTTGTTAAAAAATTCAAATGATATAACACATCAGGGTTAGCAACTATTATTATTGTTTACATTATTTCACATTACATTACATTTCATAAATGAGGAAACTGAGGCACAGAGAAAGTGAATTGTGTCAATTATTTAGGAGCAAAGCTGAAACTAGGGTACACATGTGGGTCTTAATTCCTTGTTGGGGGAGGATGTGGGGAATCCGGGAGCAGAAGTTTTGGCCCATGATCTGTAAGAGGACTTCTTTAGGTATTTCAGTGATTAATTGAATCCCTTAGACTAACTTTTCAAGGAATAATGAACCAGGGCACTCAGAGCATACAGCATTGGCTTCTTACTTGATCTCAGATAAACCCCTTTTAGAAATGAACTTAACATCTCCCCACCTAAAAGAACAGAGGTATACATGAAAAGTACCTAACTTGACAGCAAAACCATGCTGTTAAAACTTGCTTTTATTACATGTGCTAACCTGTTTCCTTAACTCTACCTAGGCCCTGTCTTGGCCAAAGAAACTGAACAGCATAATTCTGTCGTTATTTGATATCTACCCACAGTATGTCTCTGTTTTCTTAGGTCTCCTCTTCAGTCCCAGCCTTATCTCTGTCCTGGTTTAAACTCTGAGGACCAACTCTGTATCCAGAGAATGGAAAGTCCCTGCTTCTGTTCCCACCCACCAGTTCTAGTCTAAATCCGTCTTCTCCTACCTCATCCAACGCCAATTGGACCAGTTTCTACATCTATATAGACCACAATCATAGCTGTTTGGCAATATTAACTCCAGGCCTGCAATGAACTCTACAAGTCCTTCCCTCCAACTTGGTCAATACTGTGTATTTTTTAATTCAAGATGCCAAATTTTATTTCACTAGGATCTTTGATCAAGAACTGAAAGGGACCTTAAAAGCCATCTAGAACAGGGCTCCTTAAACCTTTTCCATTCACAACCCCTTTTCACCCAAGAAATTTTTATGTGATCCTAGGAATATAGATATACAAAATAAGTATACAAATTAAACATTTGTTGATAATAAACCATAATTTTGTGATCTGCACATTCAGTTATGAGACTTCATATAGAATCATGAACTAGAGTTTTTAGAAAATAGGATCTAGAACAATCATCTCATTTTACACCTAAGGAAACTGAGGGGTGCAAGTAGACTAGTGATTTGTCATAAGTCAGAACTGGGATTACTATAAATCCAAGTTTGCCATGCTTTCTTCCTATGGCATCATACTATCTCCCTTAAATTTTGTATTTATTCATATCTTAATTGGTATTAATAATTAATGCCACTTTATTTTTATTTTGTTATTTTAGGACTCCAAAAAATCCAAATTTCATTTGGGTATTCAAATAATAAACCATGGCACCAATAACATTTCATATATCAGGCAGTAGAATGGAGCCATCAGCCTTATTTTTATTATTCAAGAAAATAAACTATCTTTTAATTTCTTCTTACTCCATAGAAAATTTTGACTTGATAAATTCCTGATTTAGGATCACAACATGCTTTGAAGGGTCCTAGCTTTCACAGGGAAGAAAAATTCCAACTCAGCAGACAACAGATCTCAGCATTTGTCAGTGCTCTCCGGAGTTCTGTCATCCTATCACAATTAACTCTAAAAGTAAAGAGAGCCTAATGCACTTTGTGTGATTGAAGAAGCTGTTGACTCATCTGACAAGAGATCAAGAGAATAAAGAGAATTTAATGTGAAGTTGGGAGGGTTTTTTCTTTTGTTTCATTTATTTACTGTTAAGTGAGAAGATAAAAATGTTGGGGTTTTTTTTTAACTTCTGGAGAAATGACAGCAGGATTAAAAACCTCTCCCTATTGCTATGTTGAAACTGGAGAAGCTTAAAGGAAACAAGAACAGACTGATCATAGTTATTACTGTTACCTCTAGCCCCAAAAGTCTAATCACAATTAATGCTTCATCTGAGACATTGAAATTGTCTCAAGCTCAGAATGAAGAATAGAAGGTAGGTCTCAGACACAGCTGGAGTAATTCTTCTGTTATCTTTCTCTGACAAATGCCTCAGAGGACCAAACCTAGGATGAGAAATCCCAACTTGGCTCTCCAAATGACTGATGTCAGACAAGTAAGTCCCTTATTGCCATAATTTTCCCTATCAGGAAAAAAAGGTAAAATTGTTTTTCATGCCAAATCCAGAAATATTGTGAAAGCTGACAGATAATAGTTGAAGAGTATTTTCCACATAGGACACCTAGCCACAAATTGTACTTCCCATTTCTACCATATCTTTGGGCTGCTGATTATATTATATTGACTTTATAAAATTTCATTCACCTAATACAGCTCTTGCTTCTTCAACAAGGTTTTTGAGAGCAGGGACAAAAGATCTTAAGACTCCTTACATCTACCTCAGAGCACCTAACTTCAAGAGACTTGCACTATATAACAAGCTCAATAAATATTCACTGAATAGAACCAAAACAAACTTCACTGACTGGGGTTATTGTCTCAAAGCCTCAGTCAAATATACAAAGTCAAAAAGCCTTCAAATCAACAAATATTAATTAAGTTCCTGACTTCCTTTTAAGTCTCAGCCACAATATTGTCTTCTGTGAATCTTTCCTGATATCTCTTAATGCAAATGCTTTTCTTCTATTGTTTATCTTTCATTTATTTCATATTTGTCTTACTTATACATAATTGTTTGCATGTTTCCCCCCATTAAACTGTGTGTTCCTTGAGGTACTGACAGTCTGTTGTCTTTCTTTGCATCCCAGTGCTCTAATATAGTAAGTTAGAAAGTTCATAAACATTTTTGAAGCACCTATTACAGTAGGGATTACTACTGGAAATCCAAAGCATTGGGTACAAATGAAATGTCAGGAATATAAGAGTAAAATGTTTTTCTGTGGGCAGAATTAGTCTAAACAAACACTTTTTAAAAACTCAAATAAGATTGAGTGCATATTCTTTGATCCATCAATGCCACTAGTAGGTCTGTATCCCAAAGAAATCATAAAAGAGGAAAAAGGACCCATGTGTGCAAAAATGTTTATAGCGGCTCTTTTTGTAATAGCAAAGAATTGGAAAATGAGTGGATGCCCATCAATTGGAGAATTACTGAATAAGTTATGGTATATGAAAGATGAAATATTATTGTTCTATCAAAATGATGATCAGGCTGATTTTAGAAAAGCCTGAAAAGATTTACATGAATTAATGGTGAGTGAAGTGAGCAGAACCAGGAAAACACTGTACACAGTAACAAGATTGAATAATAATCAACTATGATGGACTTGGTTCTTCTAAGCAATTCAATGATCCAAGGCAATCCTACATGCACTTTGGATGGAAAATATAATCTACATCCAATGAGAGAACTATAGAGATTGAATGTGGATCAATGCATGCTATTTTCTGGTGTTTTTTTTCCTCATAGTTTTTCCCTTTTGTTCTGATTTTTCTCTCTTAATATGATTCATATGGAAATATGTAAAAAAAAAAAAAGTACATGTATAACCTAAAAAAAAATTTAAAAATTAAAATTAACTCAAAAAGATTGAAACCATGCTAAAATGAGGATCAACGAAAAGGGACTGGAAATTTTTAGCCAGGAGAAGAGAAAACTTAGTTTGTAATGTCAGAGAAACTGAGGCAAGACAGAGATTAGTTTTTAATCATTTTAATGCAGAATGTTTTAGACTAGCCAAGGGTAGGTGGCTGAGACTCTTTGTCTCAAAGCATTGGGCAGAAAACAATTAATTCAGGAAACTTTTAACACTTTATATCAGTTTCTTCATCTGGAAAAATGAACTGGAAAAGGCAAAGGCAAACCACTTCAATAACTTTGGCAAGAAAACCTTAAAAAGGGTCACAGAAAGTTCAACATGAATAAACAACAACAAAAGAGTTCCTTATCACTCTGCAGATATTCAGGTAAAGGATGGCTAAGCATTTGTCTGGGGTATGGTAGAAAATATCGCTATTGATGTACAGGTTGGTCAGAGGTCCCTTCCTCCCCTGCAATTATATGATTCCATGGAAACACACAGTGAGTGCTGTAAAAAGAACACTGGACTTAGAGTAAGAAGTTCTGGATTACAGGCCAGTCCAACTTAACAATCCAGCAAATATTTATAAAACTTATATGTCACTGGTCAGATCAGCTTTTTAAAAAATCAAAATAGATTGGCCAGGCACATATAGGAAACTATGATGCCATACATGTGACATCTTTTTAGCTATTTGTCAAAGAGTAGCTTAAGGTAGACTCAGTGGAAGTGGCAGAAATCCAAAGCAACTAATTCTTTAAGCCTACAGGATGACAGTATGTCACTCTATTTATTCTCCATCAAAGTAGTATAACATCCAAATTGTCCAACAGAAAGTATTCAACCAAAAAAAAAATAGACTGTTCCCCTACTATTGTGTTTGACTTTAAATAGAAGTTTAAATCCATGCTGCTGGCTCCACATCTAGCTGGAGCATGATGTGGAATATTGCTCAAAACATCAAATATAGGAAACCTATTGTTATAACTCTTCCACCCCAATCATCCACATCCACATTCATGTCGACAGAACTCATAAACTCAATATACTATGGCTACAAATTTTATTGGACATGGTGAAAACACAAGAGAAAATTTTTCATGCTGTTTTAGAGAGCCAACTACCCTCTGGAATCCCCCCAAAACTTCTTCCCATGTACTTTTCCAGTGCCTATAGGGGAGCAAGTGGAAATTCTGAAATGCCTGTTATCTATAGATTGTAGAAAAGGAATGGTGGGGGAAAGAGATATGTGTGTATACATACATATACATGTGTGTGTGTCCAGGAGGTAATATCAGGAATACCAAAGGAAAGCAAAGAGAGATTGGTGAGAAAACAAGCCTTCCTTGGTTTGCATACCCTCTGACAGGAATCAATAACTGCTAGAAGAAATAGGAGTGCCCTCTCTTCTTCATGCTCTAGTTCCCACTGATGTTCTAGGATCAGTATCACCTTTGTAGGCAGATCTCCATATGTCTCAATCTCATAGCAGTGTCCTATCACAAGCTATCCTGACTCTCAAAATTGACTACAATTTGCACAATCAGCAAACCCAGCCACAAAGGCAGCCACTGATCACTGCCATTCCTCATGTCATGAGCAGGAAGTCCAAATCTCAAGGAGCAGTGAAAAAAACTAATGAAGGCAGCCAATCCTGGATACGTGTATCCATATTCTTCCCCATTCTACTGCATGACTACTTGCCTGTTTCAAATACTATTAGGGCAGCTGGATGGTGCAATGGACAGAGCAACAGGTCTGATCCAGGAAGACTGAGTTTATTCATCATGCTGAGTTCAAATCTGTTTAGATAATTAATTGTGTGATTTTGAGCAAGTCACTTAAGCTTTTTGCCTCAATTTCCTCATCTGTAAAATGAGCTAGAGAAGGAAATGGTAAACCACTCCAGTATCTTTGCCAAGAAAACTCCAAATGGGACAGTAAAGAATATAACATGACTCAAAACAAATGAACAACAAAACAAATATCTTTGGGACCTTATAGGTTCCTATTGTTTCACAAATATTCTTTTTATCTAAAGAATTTTCCAGGCCCTCAAGATCCCACAGAAATGAAATGAGGCTGTAGAAATCCTCAATATACACTTATTAAGCACCTATTGCAGGTAAAATCCTGGGATACAAGATCAGAAACAAATCTTCCTTTGGCACTTTAAGCTCATGCTGTTAGTCACATCTCTACTCTCCCAATCCTTCCGGTCCAAGAAAGAAACTTCCCTTCCTTTGATATAGCAAGTCCCTGCCTCCAAGAAGCTTACCTTCTTCATTCTTTTGAAGGAGAATTACCCAAGGAAAGGAAGGGCAAAATCCAGGGAGCTCCCATTCAAATCTAAACCTCCTGATTATTCTTTGATGTCCTTGTGGATTTCAACTTTCTAATTTTAAGTTTTATTTCTCCAATTTGATTTTCATAACTGTAGAAACCAAATGCCCATCCATTTCTCACCTTAGCTATATTTATAATGAAGAGATATTACATTTCCATAAGAATTAGTGAAAATAAAGATGTAATATTTTTACTCATTCAAGTCCTGGGCACCCTACAATTTATCTCTGCACCCTAATCCCTACTCTAGATAAAATCTTTCAGTCGCTTATTATTACACCATACTTTGTGTAGAATTTTATAATTTCAAAGTCATTTTCATATGTATTATCTTGATTAATCTGGACAACAACCTAGTAAGGTAATCAAAACAAGTATGATTATCTCTATTATGAGAAATAAGAAAATGAGGCTGAGTCAGTTAATTACTTCTATTAAGTAATAAAACTTATTATTTAGTAGAACTAGGACCAAAACTGAGGTCTCCTTATTCTAGTCCAAGGTTCTTTCCACCAGAACATGCTATCTTAAGAATAAAATCCTTTTCCTGGACTGAATTATTCTTGAGCTGTGTGAATCTCAAACAGACTTTTTTCCAGCCAGGTTCACTGGTTTCTACTCATCTACACTCTTTTTTGATTGTACACAGAAACCTGGGGTGAGGAGTGGGGAATACAATATTGCCTAACATATCCTTCACATGAACAGCATGGATGATTTTCTGGCCAAGAAAGCCTGTTCCAGTAAAAACAATGAGAATTTCTTAGATGTGGTTACAACTGAAATGAAGGAATCATTACTCAAGAGGAAATAAGTAGGAGGGTGAGAGAATCAAGCATCAAAGCGCACACAGAGAAAGAAAAAAATTGTACTTATTTCCCAGACAAAAGTATTTGTGTTTTCAATGAATATCCAAAACCCATCCAGAGATATATTTCAAATTCAAGAATAGCTCCTAGCATACTGCCTTATATTTGCCACCTTTAGTAAGCAAAGAAGACTGATGTAAAATAACAGATTTCTGTGTTCATCTTCCTAGGGCTCAAAGGTGGTGAATTTGAGGACTCTCCTAGCTCTGATATTAACTATTGTCCTCATTCTATGAGAGACAGATTCATAGTGTTTCAAAAGGCATAGAGTTAGTCCTTGAGAGTAAAACACAGTAGAACAGAGTCTTTGCCCAAGCCCCAAGCTATACCAAGTTTGACCCTATAGTAAGTGTGGTAGGAATAATATTTATAGGGCTTCTAAGTCATGACAAGAACTCTTACCCTCACTCAATGGACTAGCTCACTCATCCTGAACTAGCCTTATACTAATAGGTTTGAGGTTCCCAGAAAAAGAAAAGAATCATCACGACTTTGCTACAATTGAAACTCTCTAAAGATCATTTGTTGCCTATCATTCACCATTGTAGCTATGAGGGCTCACCAGTATGCTTCCTATTTAAATGGAATCAATCACAATTTTACAACTAACTCTTAAATATAATATTTATTTAATAATAAGGGTAAAAGTAAGAATAAATATAACATCACAGTTGTTCTATATAATATAGATGTTAGAATAATTTATATATCCCATTTCACCCATAAACCTAAATCACACTCTCCTAACAACAGATCTCATGAGGGAGAATGGGCATAGTTATAGAAACCTATCAGGGAGGCACATGAGTGGGGAAATCTGTATGCTAACAGCAGCTCACAACTCTGGACTGTAGGACTTAATGTTCTTAGACTTCTCAGGAAAAAATTTAAATACGCAATGTTGCTTCTTTGATAGCTACTCCCTATCTAGTTTTCACCACGCTCTTGCTGGGTAAATTCCTTATTTGTTTCCAAGCTAATGAAGCAGTGAGAGGCTCTTTAAGTCTTCACCTTTAATAGAAGGCTGAAAAAATGGTTGGTAGTTCTGTACTCTTGCAGTTCCAAGCATTTTTCTTATGCCAAAAAAAATTAAAGGAAAAAACCCTTCCTTGATTCTCGGAGAAATACAAACAAATCCAGCTAGCTCTCCAGTCAACAAATTTCTGCTTTGTCCAGTCATCCCTCAGCTACTCAACTCACAGACAAGCTGAACAGCATCTCTTTCCATCTCTGCTTCTCTCAAAACTGAGAGGGTAATAGAGAGCAGCCAGGAACTTCTCACTTTATGCACTTGTAGACAACACAAGAGGACAATAAACTCAATCAACAGCAAATTCAATGATATCTCAATGAGCTACCCAGAAACAGCTTCAGCTTTTTCTTCTAGCCAATTATCAAAATAATGTCTCTCTTCTAATCACCACGCTCCTAGCAAAACAGTTGATGGCTTTCCTAACATCTTATTCTGCTTCTAGCTTCTTCACTCTCAGCTATTTCATAGCTGGTTGTTTTTCCATACCTTATGCCTCAAATTAGAATTGTTAGGCAGTACCCAGAAGTTCTTATTTTATCTTTCTATTGTCTCCAAATAGTTATTTAATTAACAAATTAGTTTTATATATATATATATATGTATATATGTATATGCATATACATATATACATATATATACTATAACAAAATAATTATAATTAGTTTTTCATTGCACTTCTTAAAAATATTGACATAAAATGAATTAATGAAGCACAATAACTTATAGATATTATTATCTGAGTCATTTTTTGGCCTTCCTCTGAGTATATTCATCTAAGGGGCAGATTCTTACCAATCCCCTCAATATTCTATCTCTTTTAAAATATATAGACAATGTGTTAGCAAAAGATATCATCAATATTTCTTCTCAGCTTTTTATTCATCCTTTTAAGTGTCTATGTCTCATTTTTTCTAAGAAATTTTGTTTCTTCATAAGGTAATTTCATCTTTTTTTTCTTTACATAAAAGTCCTTTTTCTGCTACTCATAGCAACTAAAAAAATCACATTTAAAAGGTACAGAGCCTTCTACCTGAGTCCCTGCATGCTTGTTTTTGTTTTTTTTTCCCTTTAAAAGCAAGCAAGCTGTCTCTACTTGACTTGATTGGTCCAGGGAGTAGGTTTATATTGTTGATATATTTCTTATTGCCTAATAGCATAAAAGAAGCCATGTCAGGAGGAGTCAATGCCTCTTAGATTTGTTAAATGTTCCACTTGTGTGGCAGTCATCTCATCCTTCAAATAAGGCATGCTTTCTGTATAATATGTGTGTGTGTGTGTGTGTGTGTGTGATCACTTTGCTTCCTCCATTTAACTGATGTGTACTGGGTGCAAGAAAGTCTAAACAACTTGCCTAATGTCTCACAAGAGTAAAGCTGGACAGCATTTGAAGCTCTGGTCTCTGATTCCAAATCTACTAGTATTTTCACTGCCTCCCGGTGTCTCTAATAACTAAATTTAACTTGACCCAGAAGGTGATAGACAGCAATGGAACCTGTGACTTAGAAAGTGACATAGTTTGAAATGATGAGAATGAAAAAATCATTTGCATCCGTTCTTATGGGAATAGGGAAAAGCAGGGAGCTAGGCAGCAAGAAATAAAATACAGAATAACAGTTCAAATATAAAGTCATCAGAGCCTGGGGGGAATAAAAGTAGCCACACATACTTTCAATGGTTCTCCATTGTCCAGTGAGTAAAGCTCAAATAACTATTGGCTTTGGGACATTGGATACTCCCCTTCATCTGTATAAGGGAGGAGAAGGGAGATATGGAGGGAAAGTTGGATGAGGTGATAATTGAAGTCCCTAACTCTAAATCCTATTGCCACAGTATTATTATTTTGCTAGACTTTTTGATTAGAATTCTTTCAACACCACCACTACCTGTGAAAAATCTGAGCCATCATTCAGGGCCTAGACCAAAGGCCCCTATAAGGAATCATTTCAGCTTATGGGTCCAATCAATGATGATATCAACTTATTAGAAAATTTGAATTCTTTTGACTATCTCAGGAAGTTAGGTGGTATAATGCACAGAGCCCCTAGAATATGGAAGACTTGTCTTCTTAAACTCAAATATAATCTCACACACTCACTAGCTGTGTGATCCTGGGATGTCACATTAACTTGTTTGCCTCAGTTTTCATGAGCAAAATTAGCAAAAATAAATGAGTAAAAAGCTGAGAAAATAAAAAGAAACCCCCAAATGGGGTGATGAATTTGACACAACTTAACAACAACGACTGAATCCCGCAAGGATACTCTCCTTTTGACCCAGGAATTCATTTTACTGTAATTCAGACCTATAGTGCTTTAAGAATTATATATTTCCTCAAAAGAATGATATAAGGTTTATTACTATTCCCACAGACTTAGAATTATCCCCATAGTACAGGTGACTTGATTACAAAGCTTACAATCTTTATTTCAATTATTTATTCCCTTGCTGCCACACAAATGTCAGGACATAAATGTGGTTTGTATTGTGTCTACCTGGAATGAGAAAAAATACATAAATTAAGAAATAAAGCTAAATAATGAAACAAGGCAAAAGGTTAAAGGTAACTGGAAATATATATTAAAGAAAGCCCATAATCCAAATAGATGATTTTAACTTCTGATACAGTCATTGAATCATAGACTTAGAATTAAAAGGGAATTTAAAGGTAATCTGTGCTAGATTCTCATTTTAAATATGAAGAAACTGAGGCCCAAAGTAATTAAATTTGCCAAAATTTGTACCGAGATAGCTTGATGCTAAACTTTAATCTTCCCATTATTCTATTCAACCTGCCAGGATTTCCAAAACCCTGGAGGTATTCTTCTATAAGCTCCAAGCAAGAATTCTTTATTTCTGTGCTATCTTTTATTTTTAAAATCTTCCAGGGAGATTGACTTTTTATCTTCCACATCACTCCAGATACAGGCATACCTTCCCAGAAAGTGAGATTCTTGCCCTTTTTTCCTACATTGTTCAGACCCTTGATCTGGACCCATCTGAATTAAATAGAAAACATCCTAGAAATCAGATTTATTTAGTATCTTGTAAAAATCTTGCAAAGAAGAATAATGGATAATTATGTTCAGTATTATTTTATAAAGCAAAGAGAAGCAATGAAGGGTAAAATTCCTTTAAAGAAAATTTGGCATGAGATCCAACTAAACAAAGTCATCCTCAGAGTATTAAAGGATAAAAATGGAAGGAGAACAAAAAATAAAAGAATAATGGAAAAGCCCATTGGAAAAAGAGGTACAAAAGCTCACTCAGAAAAATAATTTCTTAAAAATTAGCATTAAGCAAATGAAAGCTAATGACTTGATGAGAAATTAAGATACAATAAAGCAAAATCAAAAAAATAAAAAACAATAGAAAAAATGTGAAATATCCATCAATGAAAAAACAACTAACCTAGAAATTAAATCAAGGAGAGGTAATTTAAAATTATTAATCTACCTAAAAGTCATGATAAAAAAAAAAGGTCTCCACATTATCTTTCAAGAAATTATCAGCTTCTAACTGTGTGACTCTAAGCAAATCACTTAATCCCAATTGCCTCAGGGGAAAAAAAAGAAATTATCAGGGGCAGCTAATTGGTGTAGTGGATAGATAACCAGCCCTGAAGTCAGGAGGACCCGAATTCAAATCTAGCCTCAGACACTTAACACTTACTGGCTGTGTGACCCTGGGCAAGTCACTTAATCCCAATTGCCTCAGGAAAGAAGAAAGAAAGAAAAAGAGAGAGAGAGAGAGAGAGAGAGAGAGAGAGAGAGAGAGAGAGAGAGAGAGAGAGAGAGAGAAATTATCAAGGAAAATTATCCTGATGTTCTAGAGCCAGAGGTTAAAGTAGAAATTGAAAGAATCTACCAATCACCTCCTGAAAGAGATCTCAGAATGAAAACTTCTAGCAATATTATAGTCAAATTCGGAAACTCCCAGATCAAGGAGATATATATGTCCAATATCCCAGGAGAAAATATTACAAGCATCCAGAAACAATTAAAGTATAGTAGAGCCACAGTAAGGATAACAAAAAGTTTAGCAGCTTCTACATTAAAGGACTGGAGGGCTTAGAATATGATATTACAGAGAGCAATGGAGTTAGGATTACAAACAAGAATCACCTATCTATCTGATAAAGACCTCATATAATATATGTATATATATGTATATATAAAAATTCATATATATATGATACCAAGAAAGTGATATCATAAGGGACTTAATAGGGTTTATATACATATATATATGGAGAGAGAGAGAGAGAGAGAGAGAGAGAGAGAGAGAGAGAGAGAGAGAGAGAAACTTATAAGAAATCAAGCCATTCTCCAATTGATAAATGGTCAAAGGATATGAACAATTTTCAGATGAAGAAATTGAAACTATTCCTAGTCATATGAAAAGGTGCTCCAAATCACTAGTGATCTGAGAAATGCAAATTAAGACAACTCTGAGATACAACTACACACCTCTCAAATTGGCTAAGATGACCAAAAAAAAAAAAAAAAAAAAAGATAATAATGAATGTTAGAGGGGATGTGGGACACTGTTACATTGTTGATGGAACTGTGAATGGATACAACTATTCTGGAAAACAATTTGGAACTATACTCAAAAAGTTAACAAACTGTGCATACCCTTTGATCCAGCAGTATTTCTACTGGGCTTGTCCCATATTCTCTCAGATGTTTTCTTTTTTCCCCTTTTTCAATCTGCTAAAATTGCATCATCTCATGGAATAAATGCTTCTTATTCCTACCGCCTGCTCTTTAAGGGAATTCCTTCTCACCCAACTCACCATAAGAGATAGCAACTTCATTCTGTTTATGTTTCCCTCCCTCAATGATTTCATCTTGAACCCCATTCTGTTTCACTCCCTATCTCTCCAGTAGCATATAAACTTGAAGTTACTCAGGATCTGATTCCTCTGTTCTTTTTTTTTAATGCAGGAAAAATTTATTTTACATTCTTGTAATAGGTAATAATTGTAATAGGTAATTGTAATTGGAATAGGTGTCCAGGTTAATAGACACACTTTTGGAGCCACAAAGGCTTGATTCCTCTATTCATGGTGCTGCACTCCAGGGAAAATTCTCCATTTCTTTTCTAACCTTTATATATCTCATATTTAGCTTTAGCAGATAAATTCCTTTGCATCACACTATGCTTTCTCTCAAGGTAGCAAAATAACTAAAGTATTTAAAGGAAATATGGTTTTCAAGTATTCTTTAAAGTGTTGGATGCATCAATTGTACATACAGAATTGTTGTTGCTACTGTTCTTTATTACCAGTCCATTGAAGTATGTTCTCTTTGAATATCGCAGATGATCTTTGCTTTAAAAAGCTGAGAAGCAATTTTAGCCTATTTCTAGTTGGGAAAAATAAACCTGCATTTCTCCAAAAATATTAGTATGTTTCACTAATTCAAACTAAACATTTAGAATAAACTAATAGATGTTATATATCAAAAACGAAGAAAAAAGCAATAATCATCTTTGTTATAAAATTTAAAGCCAAAAGAAGTATAACAAATGTTGAAATCAATAAATCCCACAGATATCCTGCCCCAACCTGCACATGTCACAATATTACTATATTCTGCCCACACATTTCCCAAGGTAACAAAGGCAAAGAATGAGTACAAGGAGGTTGTAAAGTAAAATATCTCTCCATGCACTGAAAGTGAACTAAAATTAAAAGTTATCTCATAGGGTCTTGAGCAAGATAAAGAAATAAAATCGTGAAATACCCATGCTGCATTAGGAAATTCAATTGTTACACAACATAAATGTATCACTAAAGATAAGTGATCATCCTGGTGATACAAGAGAAGAATGGCCAAAGAAAGCAGTATTTTGGGAATGATCAGAGAAGTGGTTTTTACTTCATTTATGAATCACATTCTTGACAGGAAACAGAGATTAGTGAAACAAGCATTGATCTATGCATCAGAAAACACTTGGATTCAAGTACTGGTTCCTGGTTAAGTCTTAGTACTTCTTGGAACCTGTGAAAGGAATGATGAGGGCAAAGAGCAAGGTTAGGAATCATAAAGCATAAGAACAGATGGAATGATAAAAGATTATGAACAAAAAAGGAATTGAAGAGCCCTTGAACAAAGAAATGGAACAGACATGAAGGGCATGGCCATCTCTGCAAGTAGCTGAGATGGAGTGGAAAAGTATGTCATGAAAGAATTGAGTAGGTTAAGGAATTGGGAAGTTAGAGTATTTGAGGAAGTATCAGTATGTATGTTTAAGTCTTCAGAAATGATATCAGGAGATGGGGAATCAAGAATTACTCTGAACTCATTAAGGAAGAGAGGGAGAAAAGAAAATATCCTTCAGATCAGTACATAATACATTTAATAAATTGTAATTAATTTAGACATCATGAATTCATATTCAGGGAGGAAGGATTTATTAATCAAAGGTGAGTGAGAGATTCAAAGTAATAATGGGAAGGATAATACTCCTGATTGTAATTAAAAAAAAAAACTTACTCTGTGGGTTAGGAAGAAAAGGAAGCTGGAACTGGAAAGGGTATAAAGGAAAGTAGTATCATTCAGAGGGCTGATGTCTCAATGAGAGCCTAAAAATGGAAGGAATAAAAAAGAAATAGATTTAAGATAAAAAGAAGCTTATTCATTATGAAGCAGGGATACCAGAAAACATAGTGGAAGGGGGCAAGTAAATCTAGAAAAGGATATTTTGGGGTAAGAGGAAAGTTGAATTAGGTGACATAATAGATAGAGTGCTGGAACTGGAGTCAGAAAGACCTGAGTTCAAATCCCAAGAAAATCCCAAATGGGGTCACAAAGATTCAGATGATTAAAAATGGCTGAACAACAAGGAAGGTTGAGTATGACAGGCATAAAGGAATTGAGAAAGGTAAATAAGACTTGCATATTATTAGTGGTGAGTTCCAAATCAATGGGATGTGTTAAGCACAGGAGTAAGGTCACTATCTATGAGTGAGTTCTAACATAGTATTGGTGGTTAAAGAGATATCTGTTGAGAGAGGTACAAGATTAAACTTTATCTAATGATACTTAGCACCTGGAAGAAAAGTTAAAGTGAGAAGGGGTGACTGTTAAAGGGCATTGGAAGGGCTGCCTATAAACTTGGCCTATTCCACAATTTCATCTGTTCTGAATAACAATTAAGTTGAATTCTAAAGCTAGTGTTAACAGGGACCATCTGGCAATCCCAATATAACAGTAGAATATTAATACAGAGGGCAAAGGAGAAGAATCATATGATTTCATTCTTTCTCCCCCGATTTACATATAGTCCTCTCTTATTAGCACTGGACAAACCCTTTGACTAGTTCCTAATTCTGACAAACCAGAATTAAACCAAAGCCCCTAGTAACATCAATCTATGGATTTAGTATCCTAAAATTAGACGAAATATTACATTGAAAAGTAGAACATGAAGTAACTCTTTTCCTCAAACTCTGAAATGTCTAAGCACTAACTCAATTTAAGCGATACTAGCTCTAATGCCATAGCAATGCCTAAGACTCCAGGAGAAGTAAAATTTGACATATTTCACTTCTTATCCTTACATTTTTGCTTATCAGAGCACACTGTTCCCTTTTTAATGTAATCTAAAAGCTAAGAAGCCATGATCTAATTGCCAAATGTTCTCAGACATTCCTTCTTTTCCCAATAAAACCAAGAAAGAAAGAAAAAGAAAGGAAAGAAAGAAGAAGGAAGGAAGGAAGGAAGGAAGGAAGGAAGGAAGGAAGGAAGGAAGGAAGGAAGGAAGGAAGGAAGGAAGGAAGGAAGGAAGGAAGGAAGGAAGGAAGGAAGGAAGGAAGGAAGGAGAAGGAAGGAAGGAAGGAAGGAAGGAAGGAAGGAAGGAAGGAAGGAAGGAAGGAAGGAAGGAAGGAAGGAAGGAAGGAAGGAAGGAAGGAAGGAAGGAAGGAAAAAAGGAAGAGGAGAGAGGGGTTTTCCATGTGATGTCAAAAAAAAAGATATCTTCCAAGAAAAAAATTCATGGACAACATCTTTTCTGAACCTCAGATGCCTATTAAGGTGGGGAGGGAGTGAGTATGGTGTCAGGGGAATTCCTTAAGCAGGATATAGCAGAATCTATCATTGTTATCTAGAGAAAGGGGATTTCTGCATGAAAGGATGCCTCAAGAGTAATTCCAAATTCAAAAGAACAGAGATTTGGCCTTCTAGAAAAAGGGGTTCCTGAGCAACATACCTTTATAATGAAAAAGAAACTTGCTCACATCACCTCTGGAATTAGAACAATAAAAGACTGCAGCCATGAAAAATAACAGATGACTGATATTATTTGGACCATACAAGTACTGTGGGAAGGTCTGTTGTTTAACAGAACTAAAATGTGTTTGTCTTATTGAGGGGAAAGGAATGTAAAGTCCAAACCACAAAGCAGTACTACCAGTTTAGAAGGGGCCATGAAGAACACTGTGGAAAAGAGTGATTTCAATGGATGATATAAGGTATTAGAACTTAAGGACTATTCTCAGTGCTTTTTTTGCATTTTCTTTATGTATTGATGTGTTCATAAATCTTTAGCATTTTTATGAACAAGTGATGGTTGTAGATAGAGTACTAGGTTTGGAGTCAGGAAGATTCACTTTCCTCAATTCAAATTCACACTAGCTGTGTGACCCTGGGTAGGTCCCTTAACCCTGTTTGCCTCAGTTTCTTCATATGTCAAATGAGCTGGAGAAGGAAATGGCAAATCACTCTAGTATCTTTGTCAATATAACCCCAAATGGGGTCACAAAGAGTCAGACACAGTTAATAGATTAAGCAACATCAAAAAGCATTTTGTATCAGATTTTACATGAGATCCTCTATCTCTTCTCTTGGACACACCATACTACACCATAGCACCCCCCCACACACACACACAAGATAATGTTAGGATAACTGTAGTTCTAAATGCAAAAGAGAAGAAGAATGAATTTTAAAAGCTATATTGATGAAAAAATGTGGATCAAAGAAAGGACAGGGCTGATACTCATGATGAATAGAATGATGAGAACGAACTAACAAAGAAAATGGCTCAATTTTTATTTTGCTTCTGCTTTATCTGCCAAGGAGGATGCCTCTTGAACTTGAAATAACAAAACCTAAATGGCTAACAGGGAATTGAAATTCAAGGTAAGTAAGAAAATACATAGAATCTCTGAGCAGATTCAATTCATCTAGCCCAAATGAACCACAGACCCAGGAACCAAGCCACTGATATTTGAATGGTTATAGCATATGAGAGATATAAAAAGCCTGGAAAGGGGAAAATGAGTTGATTTTTCCAAAAAGAAAAGAAAATGGTATTTATAAATGAAAGGTCAGTGAATTTGATTTTGATCCCTGGCAAAATTCTAGAATGTATTATGTTTTATGGTACTACTGCCAGTGCCACTTACAATTCCTAGAGGTCACTGCCCTTACCTTAATCACAAGAAGGAGGGATTCTCTGTTGCTGAGGCATATGATTCAGCCCCTAGTATTGCTTTGGACTTTTTAGTTTTATTATTTATTTTAAACATTCTTTTCTTTTTAAATTTTGAATTCCAAATTATCACCCTGCCTCCCTCTCCCTCCCCAACCCACTGAGAAGTCAAACAATATTATCTCAATTATACATGTGAAACTATGCAAAACATATTTCCATATTAGCCTTATTTTTTTAATTAAAAAGCAAGAAAAATAAAGTAAGAAAATTATGCTTCAATTTGTACTCAGAGGTCACCAATTCTCTCCCTGAAAGTGGAAAGCATTTTTTCATTATGAGAACTTTGGAATTGTCTTGGATCATTGGATCATTGTATTGATTAGACTAACAAAGTCTTCTTCAGTTGATCATTACAATATTGCTATTATTATGCACAATGATCTTTCAGATTTCATTTCACTTTGTCAGTTCACATAGATCTTGTCATATTTTCTGAAACTACTCCCTTCTGTCATTTCTCATAGCACAATAAATACTCCATCAAAATCATATACCACAACTAACTCAGTCATTCTGCAATTATTGAGCATCCCCTCAATTTTTAATTCTTTGCCACCACAAAAAAGAGCTCCCCTAAATATTTTTGTACACATAGGTCGTTTCTCCTTTTTTGGATTTTTTTTTGGGCATTCAGACCTAGTACCAGTTTTGCTGGGTCCAGGAGTAAGCACAGTTTTATAGCCTTTGGGGCATAATTCCAAATTATCTACAGAATGATTGGACAAACTCATAATTCCACAACAAACTCACAACAGCTCATTAGTCTATATATTTTCCCTCATTCCCTCTAGCATTTGTCATATCTGAAAAGTGAGGTAGTACCTCAAAGTTATTTTAATTTACATTTTTAATCAATAGTGATTCAGAGCTTTTTTTCAAACTATAGATAACTTTGATTTCTTTTCCTGAAAACCATCTATTCATATTCTTTTGACCATTTATCAGTTGGGGAATGGCTCAGATTTTTATAAAATTGAGACAGTTCTGAGAGAAATAATTATTAATAACCAATGATTTGGGGAGGTCCAATATTCCCTTTTTTCTAAAATCTTCATTTCAAGCCTCAGCTTCTGAAGGCTGATGATGGTAGATAGAATTAACATTTTCCTCAAGCTAGATAGTGTTATTTCACTCACTCTTACAAAGAAATTAATCCAAGTGAAATGGCCCATTGCATTCTATTCAAACTTGGATGGGGATTTAAATCCTTTGTCTAAATTGCCCAAGACTGAAAGTGATTTAAAAGTAGATGACATAATTAAAGTAATGTCCCTTAGCCTCTAATTAGTATAGGTCCACCTCTCATAACATTTATTTTCTCCCATTATTTGTTAATTAGTCAGAGTGATTGCCACCCTTAAGAATACTCACCATTGAATGTGTTCTATGAAGGGTCTATAAGACATTTGAGAGTGTTACTGACCCTTCTATTAATAATATACCAACATTATTAATAAAAATGATTAATTACCTAGAAATTGTCTTCAAATTTTTTAAAATTATATATTTGAAAAATGAGATCTTTATCAGAGAAACTTGCTGTGAAATTTTGGGATTTTATTTCATCATCTATAGTATCTTTTAGCAAAAGGTAGTTTTCTTGATTATTTCATTTACTTTTGTCTATTTTGGCTTTTCTTTGTCTGAAATCATAATTGCTATCCTTGCCTTTTCTTTTTTTACTTTAGCTGGAGCATATTAGATTTTTCTTTATTCTTTTATTTTAACTTTGTGGTGTGTTTCTGTTTCAATTTTGTGTCTAGTAAATCCAACATACTGTTGGATTCTGGTTTCTAATCCATTTTGCTGTTTCTGTTTTCTGGGTGAGCTCATCCCATTCACATTCACAGTTATGAATATGAATTGTGTTTTCCCATCCCATTTTCTTTTCTCTCTCTCTTTCTGTCTTGTCCCTCCTTAAAAGTCTATCTTGCTTACAACTATTGGTTCCTTTAATCTGTTCTCCCTTTTGTCCTCTTCCTCTCCTTGTTTCCCTATTGGGTAAGTTACATTTCTACTCTTTTTTCTTTGAACTAATTCTGAGCTTTGCTTGTCACCCCCACTATTTTTTCTTCCATTGCAAAAGCTTTTCTTTTTGGTGAGAAAATATTCTACCTATTCTACCACTCCTTTCCCCCTTCTCCTAGTACATCCTTCTTTTTTTTTTTTTTTTGGGAGATCATTCCCATATATCCCACATATTCACACTCATGTCCCCTATCTATGTAAACTCCTTTATTATTATTAGAACAATCAAAAGTTCCTAGGAACTCTGTATATCATTGTTCCATATGGGAACATAAACAGTTTAATTTTATTAGGGTTACTATTTCATGTTATTTTTTTCTGCTTCTTTTGATCATTTTTTGAATGTCAAATTTTCAATTCAGATTTTCCCTTTTCATCAGGAATGCTTGAAAGTCTTCTATTTTATTAAATATCCATTTCTTTCTCTGAAGGATTATACTTTTTGTTGAGTAGGTTATTTTTTATTGTAATACTAACCGTTCATGATATCATATTCCAAGTCCTCTACTCCCTTCACATTGGAGGTGCTAAATCTTGTGTGATCCTGAATATGGCTCCATGGCATTTGAATTATTACTTTCTAGTGATTTGAAGTATTTTTTTCTTCAATATGAAAAATCTGGAATTTGGCTATAATATTCTTGGGAGTTTTCATTTTGGAATCTCTTTCTTGAGGTTATTGTTGTTTCTTTCAAATTCTATTTTATTCTCTAGATTTAAGATATTATGACAGTTTTTCTTGATAATTTCTTCAAAAATGATGTCTAGGATCTTTCTTTGATCATGGCTTTCAAGTAGTCCAATAATTTTTAAATGATCTCTCCACAATCTACTTTCCAAGTTAGTTGTTTTTCCAATGAGATATTTTACATTTTCTTTCTTTTTCTTTTTTTTTTAATTAATTTGATTTTGTTTTATTGTTTCTTGATTTCTCATGGAGTTATTACCTTTTATTTGCCCAATTCTAAAGCTTCAGTTATGAATGGGACTGATTGGACGAAGTATTTCTCAGTATTGAGTCACATGATCCCTGTTCCAAGAACTGGGACCCTGGAGAGGTCATTTGATCTCTGAAGGGATGAACTTTGAACCCTGAGATACAGGAAGTTGCAGGAAGTGAGTGACCTGTCAGAGGCAGCCAGTATTGGTGACCATTGGTCAAGGATGGGTATGTCCTTGTAGTCTATCCAATGAGAAAGCTCAAGTCTTTTGATTTTAAATCCTGGACAAGGCAGAAGCTGGCCAGTTACCAGGAGCATATGGTGGAGTTGGGATGGCTCCCAGGTGTGTCTGGGCCTCTCCCTGCAAGGATTAAATAGATACTTTCTCTTTGTACCTGATGATTCTGATTAGTTAATTGGGAAGGGGGTCTTGCACCCTGACCTGTCCCACACAGTAAGCTTTTGTACCTTTTTTCCACTTTGGTTAATTCTGCTTTTTTAAAGATATTTTTTTCTTAAGTAAATTTTATGCCTCCTTCATCAAGCTGTTATTTTTTTTTCATAATTTTCTCACATCCTTCTCACTTCTCTTCTCAACTTTTCCCATATTATTCTCATATCATCCTTTAACTCTTTTAAGAATTCCTATTCGGCTTAGGTCCAATTATTATTTTTCTTTGAAGTATTTTTTTGGGGGGCAGGGGTAGCTATTTTTACATTGTTGTCTTCTTCTGATTTTATGTTTTGGTCTTCCCTGCCACCATCATACCTTTTTATTTTCAAAATTTTTTTTTTTTTTTTTTTTTTTTTTTTTGCAATTGGGGTTGAGTGACTTGCCCAGGGTCACACAACTAAGAAATGTTAAGTGTCTGAGATAAAATTTGAACTCAGGTCCTCCTGAATTCAGGGATGGTGTTCTATCCATTGAGTCACCCAGCTGCTCCAGTCTTTATTCATTTTGAACTTTATATTAAAGCTGATCTCTGATCAACCAGGGTGGGTCCCAAGCTACAGGCTTTTTTTGTGCTGCTATTTTCAAAGTTAGTTCTGGTCCTCTGCAGGTTTTTGGCGGTATGATACTAAGAGAGGTATGATCAATGCTCTTCTGATCTGCGCTCTAGTCTAAAATGGGCCCCTGATTCCCTTTGGCAGCATGCACTAATATTCCTCTCTGCTTTGATTCGGTGACCAAATTCTAGCATTCTTCTATGCCTAGAACTGTAATCCAGAACTATACATGGGCAATAGAGTTCCCAATCAGCACCAGCTGCACCCAGTGCTACTATAAGGTTCCCTGTAACTTCTCTCTGACCAATCATCTGATGTTCTACCACCTATGAACTGAAAATTCCCAAAGCTGATGATTGTGTTGGCCACATGGAAGAGCTCCAGACAGACTTCCCCCAAACCTCTACTCCAGTATTACAGACTTCACCTTCTCACACCTCAAATTTTCTTAGACCTGAAACATATCTCTGCCTGACTTTTTTTTAGCCCAAAATTTGATCTAGGGTGCTACTTTAAAGTTGTTTGGAGGGGAATGTTGGGAGTGTTCAGCTCTGTGGCTACTCCTATTTTGCTACCTTGGCTCTGCCTCTTGGGCCCCAAAGACAGAAAGTACTTCTTTCTGAAAGTCCCAGTGGCCAAGGTTGTAGTCAGTGACTTTGATTAGCCTTCTTAGATTTAAAGGGAGAGAAAAATTCCATATTGCTGAGTCATGAGATTAAGAACTCCTGAGTCATGAGACTAAGAAGTCCTGCCTTTACATTTGAATCATAGTGTCATGCTCATTAGAATATTAGGCAGGTTGCTGAGAATCATAGTCCCAGTCTTGGTTAGTAATTTGTGGTTGTAATAGATTGTGGAAAATCCTCCTGTTAAACCTCAAGGTACCCCAGCAAGCATTAGAGTCCTGATCATACTGTCCTGCCTAACAGGGTATTAGGATTACTGCCTAGAGAAGTGATCCCTTCTCAGAACAATAGTCAAGAGCTAAGAAGGGGAAAGTGCAGTGGTTCCTCTCACTGGAGTAGGTGGTTCAGTGACCTGACTCTTGCTCTCTCCAGGAAGGATGGGAAGTAGAAGCAAGTCTACGCTTGTCCTTTTCCACCATGCAGATAAAGAAGTCAAGGAATTTAGACATAGCTCTGGTTATCAGCTCAGGGACTAAAGGATGGCATCCTGGCTTGACCTGTTGCTCATCTCATTGGTTGGTTTGGATTCCCACAATAAGAAACAACAATTCCAAGAGTCATTGCAGGAGGCTCTATTAGAAGCACTGAGACAGTTACCAGCACTGACATTTGGTTGGTTGTAACAATAGTTCTAGAGGCAGGAAGTACAGCAACTGTCACACATAATTGGGGATAGGAAAAGAAGAGGCATGAAGGGGAAGAAGAAGGGCAGGAGCCAGGGGAGTTCCATGCAGGAGTTTAAGTGATCCCTGAGGGACAGGGAGGGAGGTTCTCTGAGGATCAGCCAAGAGAGAGAATGAAGTAAGCAGTCCATAAACTGTCAGTGATTGCTCTGTGGCCTAGGGGTTTCAGACAGGTTTCTAGGAGATTTTTTTCTAGGGCAGTTCCTTCTCACACACTCTTGGCCATCTAGGTAGGAGTAGGGCAGAAAGAGTTTTTTTCCTTTCCCCATTTTGTGGGGAGGGGCTCCCCTTGACTTCCAAGTGAGGATGAGGCATTTCTAAATAAGTATTGGTCTTATCTCCAGACACAGCATGTGAACATTCTAGCTTTAGAGTCAACTTGACAGTGCTTCCCTTTTGTAAGGGGTGGTAACATATCGAAGCATGAAGACAGGAGAGACTAAAACATGGAGGTAGTTGGAGAGGGTATGGCAGAAATGATAAAGTATATTTCCATACCAAATCAATATGCAAATTGCATTATAAATCAAAGTTATAAGTTGGGCCTCATGTAGTAAGATAAAGTTTAGGATATATCAAAGAGTCATCCAGTTTAAGAAACAACAAAGGATCATTTAGGAAAACATATTCTCACCCCAATTCTCAAACAGATTATTAGTGAACAGTTAGAAAAGGTGAGTATGATCATAGAATGATAGCATGGGTTCTTCAAGACCAAATAAGAGGCAGGTGCAATTACAAAAGATAAAACAAGTAATTTTGATTTTTAAAAGCTTTTTGACAAACAAAATTAAAACATCTAGTATAAGAAGGGAAGTGGTCAAATAGGGAAAAAATCTTTTATCAAATTTCTTTGATTTCTTTAGTATCCAAGATATATAAACAATAATAAACATATATAAAACTAATAACAATTCCTTAATAAATAAATGGTCAGAAGACATGAACAAATAGTTCTCAAAAGAATTGTAGGATATTCACAATCATATGAAAGAATACTCTTAAATCACTAATAATAAGAGGAATGTAAATCAAAACAACTCCAACATTTCACCTCACATACTACAATTGGCAAAAAATGACCCCCAATTTGGCAATTCTCAATGTTAGAAGAATTATATGATGATAAGCAAACCTATGATGGACATGCGTTTTTCACAGCCATTTTCAAAATTATTTGCAATTATTATGCAAATAAAGCAACTTAAATATCCATGTCCTTTGAACCAGAGAAGCCACTAATAGGAAGTACCTATATACACAAAAATATCTATAGTGATATCAAAGAATTGGAAACAAAGTAGATGCCTGGTAATTGGGGAATAGCTAAATAAATTGTGGCATTTGAATGTAATGTAATTAGTCCTGAACTATACAAAGTCATACGTGTATATGAGTATAAAAAAAGCACAAAAAGAGCTATATAAATTAATGCAGAATGAAATAAGTAGAACCATGGAAATAATATGCATGGTGACTACAACAATGCAAATAGAAAGAACTATGACACCAAAAAAATCAAAAGTTATAACAAAATTATAAAGATAAAACATGACTCAATAAAGAGATATGAGAAGACACATTCACTCCAACTCTTCGTGGCGGTGAGAAATACATAGATGGTATATATCGCATGACCTTTTCAACATATCAGTTCACTGTGCTGATTTTTTTTCCTCTAAAAAAATAGTTTGCTATATAGAGTGACTCTATAAGAGAGAGGCATATTTGAGATAAATATAATGATGTAAGAAAAATAGTTATCAATAAAAACTTATTAAGTAAAAAAGAACAGGTCATGCCAGACTAAGTTTATTTCCTTTTTTTAAAGACAATTCACTAAGAAGGAAACAAATGTTTATTTAGCATCTACTCATTTATTCTTCAGCACAACTCAGGACGGTAGATGCTATTATTCTTCCTATTTTGTAGTTGAGGAAATTAGATGGCTTGGTCAGGATCACATAGCTAGTATGTGTCTAAGGTCAGATTTGAATTTAGGTCTCCCTGACTCCATCCTGAGCATTCTATGGACTATGCCATCTTGCTATGAATTTTACCAGAGCATTTGATGACATGTCGTGCTCACTTTTGTGGTTGGAATGATACAAACTAAATTATGAATTTAAAGCTAATATATATGTTTCAATGATAAATTGAAAGGAGGTTCCTAATGGGGTATAGTTAGTATTTTCACTTGGCCTTATGCTATTTAACATATTTCTCCTTGACATTGGTAAAAGGCATGTATGATTATGAAATTGGAGGGATTGATAAGACATAAATTGAGAAAATGAAAGTTGTTTTGTATCCTGAAAAGCTAGAATATTAGACTGAATCTCACATGAAGCTCCTTTTGGGGCTTACCTCCCACTTATGAACAATCCCTTGAGTTGGAAGGGACTAGCCATAGATACAAGGTAATCTGTGGGACCACTAAGTTATAGCTTACAAGCCTTCCACCACTATACTCCTTCCCTAATAGTCAGTTGGTCAATAAATTACTCAAAACAAAGAAGATCATCCGATCATAGATTCAGAACTGAAAGAGAACTCAGAGAACATCCAGTTTTATTAACCAACTCGTTTTACAGACGAAGCTACTTAGGTCCAGATATGGGCCTGTCCAAGGTCACACAAGTAGCAAGTAGCCAAGATGGGAGAGCAGCAACAAAATAAACAATTACATCCTGGGAAGTTCTTTTCCATAAATACATGTCTTATTAGTGGGAGATTTTCTACAGAAATAGAGTTCTCTGATAGAGAGACCCATGAAGCCCAGCCAACTCAAACTTCTGATACTTAAGCTTAAACTTCTGATACTTAAGGATACTTAAGCTACTCTCAGTGAATGCATCATTTTTGCTGTGTGTATCATCTGCATTCTGAAGTCCTGCTCCTTTCCAGGACTTGACCAAGACTAACTCTCTCAACTCACAAAGTTTTCTCATGCCTTGGCTCCCTAAGACTGCTTGCTGCTGCTGCTCTTGTCTTGGCTCTGCTGTAAGATGACATTTCCAAACCAACCAAAGAGAGGAAAAGAAAAAAAAAAATACTTCATCTATAAGCAAAGACAAAACTCTCTTCTCACCAGAGATCAAATTCCTCAAAGTAGTTTCTTACTTCTTAGGAGACTACTCCTTGACTTCTTAGATCCTCTCCTTACTAAGTGTGGTGGGGTGAGTAATTATGCTATGCAATATGACTTAGGAAAGGGCTAGGAGAAGAGAAAGGCAAAGAATAATTTCTTCCAAGGAGCTAGGTTCCTTCTTTGCCTTCAGAAGTCATACTCCTCAAAGATGCTTCCTGCCTCAACTCTCAATTGACTTTCTAAAGAATATGGCTCCATGATTTAAAGAGTCACCAGGAGTGAAACATTGTGGGATAAAAAAAAATTCCTAAAAAGTGATGTCATACGGGGATATTGGTTAACCCTTGCTACCCAAGGTCCATATCAATGTGAATCCACCATTACCCCATGATTCTAGACACAGCACATTGTCATTGATTAATGTACTACTAGTCAAAGACCAAGAGCTATTCAAAGCTATATTTTAATTGCCAGTGAGGATCAGGGAGTCATGAAACTCTTCTCTTACTGTGGCATGGCATAAAAGGGAATGAGGAGAAGAGAGGTTAGAGAAAAGGGAGAGAAAACAATGTCTAGTGTCTCAATCAGTTAAGCATTATATGCAAGTAACCTAGGAGCTAGACTGAGGCTAAACCAGGTTTCATTGGCTCTCATGGATTCTTGACCAACAAAGGGCTAACTGCCCCCCAAGTTCCACCAATTTTGATTAAAGAACTTCTCAATAAAGGAGTAATGGTCTGTTCTTTAAATCCATCAATTTTAACTAAAGAGTTCTTTCATACCTTCTAAGATGTTTAGAGTTTAGAAACTAGATTTATCTTTGGATTTTATTTACAGTCTTGAAACTGTGTTATGTGAGTCCCTGTCTTTTGGGTTGTGATGATACTGTTGCAACATTTTTTTCTATACCTCCTTTAGGCACTGCCAAGGAAAGCAGGACATGGAAGATGAATGCCTGCTAGTTAGGTAGAACTATCAAGGTATTCTGTTACTCAAATTCCTGGAAGTCTGGTCTAACAATAAAATTGACCAAGGAGGATAATATGGCTCATTAGCTAACTCTACCCACTTTGAGGTATTGTAGGAAGGAAAGAAGTCAAGAAGGTAAGAGTGCATGGGAAGCAGCTATGATGAGAACATCAGCACTAGACTTAGTTTACATAATTATACATATGAAGGATAATAGAGAAAATCACTCTTGAAGATCAATTTGGGATGCAGATAGAGCCTGCCTTTTCATTTCTTCCTCCTTCCCCTTTTCCTTGCCTTTTTGAGAAGGCAAATCTGCATCTTGGTCCAATGAGCTGGGAGGGAGCTTATGCATTTCTAAACATGGTGTTTACTTTTTTTTAAAAGTTTGCCCCTTAAACAGGAATTGTGATAAAAGCTATTAACTATTGGCATTGCAAATATGTGTATATTATTTTGGAAATGCAATTAAGAAACTATTGGGTAGAATTCTAAGAATGAAGAGAGATGATTTAAAACTGATATGTTTTTGCCAAAATGTGGTTTCTAGCTGGGTGCTCAGAGCTATCTATAGAAGACAAATAGTGATTTATTCTTACAACTCCTGTGGGGCAAAAACAATATTACACTGGGGATCCTTTAAGTCAGAGGTGTTAAACATATTGGCTAATGGCATGTAGAGAGAGTGCAGTTTGGATCAAACTAAAATATAATTGGGAAATATTTAATAAAGTAAATAAAAGTATAAATCAAACAATGTTAATATATGGTTTTGTGAGTCAATATTTTGTAAGGATCCTTATGTATGACTTAGTAAGCTTTGTTTCTATTTGAGTCTGATACCTTTGTTCTGAATAAGTTAGCATCAGTGTCTGCTACAATTAGGTGGTCTAGAATTGTAGTAGATAACCATTCCCAAGGAGAGGAGCTGAAGGAATATTTAAAGAGAAAGTTATACATGTAAACAATGGCTTGCCTCACAAAAAAGTGAGGAGTGAGAAAGTAATTGGGGCCCTGCCTATTGGACAGCATAGCACCACACTATAGATAGATTATGAAATGACCACGGGACCCCAGCTTCCCATGAAATGATTCTTTCAAGAGTTTTATTTGTTGATCACCTTATTACTCTAGAAAGTGCTGAGGCATTATTTGAACTCATATTTTCTTGATTTCAGGTCTGCCCCCAAGGCAGTGAGTATTTGTAAAGAATATACTTTTTGTTGTTGTTGTGTTTTGTTTTTTAAAGTACAGGTTAAACTAGATGAGCTCTGTGGTCTCAAGCTCTACAATTCTATGGGATTCCATATCACTTAACAACTTTCCACAATGACCTAGCTTGGTGCCCTTCCATCTAGCTTTTTCTTAATTTTGATACTTGGGTTTTCTGCCTTAATTTATCCTGTGAGGCTTGGTCTGCTCCCTTAAGTATTCTGCTCAACCTCAGCTTCTGGTTGTTTTATGTTTCTTTCTGCTTCCTTCTAATTAATTTTCCTATCATTCCCTCCACTACCCAGGTACTCTCACTATTATCTCTCATTTTGAAATCTTTGGCCTTGAACTTGCTTATCACAGGGAATTCTCTTGGAACTCTTACATGAGTTTTGGCTGCTGTCCATTAAACTTTCATTTCACCGCTCTACTTTGGCAAGATCCTAACAAATATGATGTGTCTTAAATGGGATGATTCAAAGAAGAATCTCTCTGGCTCTTTCTATAATTCAATCCTCAGTTTAAAGGAGAATTTTAGCCTACCTTAAGAATTAGCTGCATAAAGAGTTCAGTAGCCTGTGTTCTAGGGAGTAAGGGAAAAGCAGGTCAGGGAAGAGAGCTATCTTGTTATAAGAGGTGGCAAAGCCTTTTAATTCCCTCCTTTAAATAGAAGAAATGTGGTAGAGAGGCAAAGAGAACACTGAAGTAAAGACATCTGGGTTAGCTTCTCTATTTCCTAGTTATGTAACCCTAGCAAATTCACTTAACCCTTCTGGACATCAGTTTCTTCATCTATAAATCTATAAAAACTTTTGTGTATGTATGTGTGTGTGTGTGAAAAAAAACACTTTGAAAACATTAAATTACTTTAGAACTTGCTCCTTCTCCTTCCTGCCCTCTCTTTCCTTTTACCACAGTAGTAAAAAAAATGAAAATATGCATTAAATGACCCAAAAGGAATTATTCTGTACTAGGTGACTGCAGGGTTCTTCTCTGTCACCTAGAGTCAGATAAAAACACTTTCTACTTGTGAAGAATCTTTGAGTTCTGAGGCCCTTCTAAGGGCCTATTACTCTACCTCAGGAAAAGAGGGTAGCAGTTTGCACTAAATTGTCTATGCTGTGTAATCCAGACTAAAAAAGAAAATACACCCCTAGAGACAAACAAGCAGCATCTGAAAGGCAGTCACAGCTGCAGCAGCAGAATTGGGGAGCTTCCTGACATTTGCAGAATGTAAAGACCTAGAGAAGGGGATGCTGATGCAATAATCTAGGAAAAAAGAATATTTCCAAAACAAAGAGATACCAGTTTGAAAATTGGAGGGATATTTGCAACATTAGCAAGAAGGAGTCAAAAAAAAAGTTCTCCTGAGCACATAGGCCCACGATGTCCTGGGTCCTTAATTCCTGGCCTCGCAGGAAAGAAACATGTCACTGCTGTGTTGCTGCTTAAAATGGAAATGGAATTTTTCAACCCAACCTCCAACTAAGTGAAGTGACCTTTACATACCGGTAAGTCTCACTTTTGTGCTTGGATATCTGAATAGGCTTCTTAACCTGTCTCTATTCCTGGGATAATGTATAAAAAGCCAAAAAAGAACAGAATTTCAAGAAAGAGAACAGCACTGCAAAGAGGGACAAAGAAGGTGAGAACAGATGAAGAAACTTTTGAAAAGTCATAAATGGAAGACCAGTTTTATTTCTAAGGTAACTTGGTAATTAGCACACATACAAGAAACCATATTTTGATTTCTTTTCCATTATGCCATTTATAAATCACCATGTCTCTTTGAGCTATAAATTCTCTGATTTGCCACAATGTAATGACACTTGAAATAATCTTCTCTTATGGCTTCCCTGCATATCATTTTTTAAAAATTAAGTGTTTGGGGATTCCCAAAACATTAGTAATAAAAATAAGTTTTAACTATTTTATTCCTTGAAACAGTTAAGCATATTAGAATTCAAGGTCTTATTTCTATCCTCTGTGACATCAGGTTTCAGTACAAGTCATTACCCTGATGTCACAGAGGATAGAAATAAGACCTTGAGTTCTAATCCTGCCTCAGTCCCTTAATGAACTGTATGGCCCAAGGCAGGTCACTTGAACCTCTCTCTGATTCATCTGTAACAGAGGATGATAAGAGCACTTACATCTCAAGATTATTGTGAAGATAAAAATGAATCAATATGGAAATTCTTTGGAAAGCATACTAGACATGGAACCAGAAAAACTAGGTTCAAACCAACCCTCAAATACTTACTAATTGGGGGGCAGGGGGCTTTCACAAATAACTTAATCTTCTTTTTTCCATCTGTTAAGATGCACAACTTACCACATAAAGTTGTTATAAGGAAGACACTATCATAATACGAGTTTGTCTTACTAATGCTTCTCATCACATCTCCAATATAGATGGTGTTTCACTTCCAATGACTCAAACAGCTTTCAGATATATAATATTAAAACTTTGTTTTTCTTTAATAGATTGCATAGGATTGCACATCAAATCGTAAGCACCAAACATCTCTGAGCCCAATATCCTCACAACTTCCTTGAAAAAGAAAGCAGATCAATAAGACTTTAAACAGAAAATAGAGGAAGAGGAAGAAAAATACTGAGATCAATTTAAAGTGATACATTTAATAGGACTGTATCTATGTCACAGAGAGAAGATAGCACAACAGGAGACCCCTGCTATGAGGCAAAATTGAGGAACAATACATGACCTCGTATTTCTATATACCAAAGTACAGAGTATGGTTAATAAAGAAGTTGAATTTGAGATTTTAATCCAAATATGACCTTGTGGAGAGGTCATTGAGGAATGAAGAGATGGGACTCATAATTGAAAAACAGCAATGAAAAGAGCTTAACTTGTTGAAATGAAATATGTCTGACAAGAAGGTTATCAAAGTAGTTGTATGTCAAAATCATATAGAGTTTTGCAGAAGTCCATAAAACAGAGGGGTGAAGCAAATGAGCATATCTGATTGAGGATAAAAAAGAGAAATAGAAGAAATATTTTTACGAAGTGTACTACACTCTAGTTACTCATCCAGACAGAGAAAATAAATAAGTTCCTCCTGATACAAATGCTAAAACTGGTGCTGGCAGCAAGATGGCACAGTAGAGAGAGTACTAGACTTAGAAACAAGATTTATCTTCTCTAGTTCAAATCTGGCTTCAGACACATACCAGCTGTATGACCCTAAGTCACTTAACCCAGTTTGCCTTAATTTCTTCATTTGTAAAATAAGCTGTAAAAGAAAATGTCAAGCACCCTAATAACTTTGCCTCCCTCCCCCCCCAAAAAAAAACTCGAATAAGTTCACAAAGAGGCAGATGCAACCAAAAACGATTGAATAATGACAATAAAAGTAAAAGAGTTCTTAGGGTTTCCAGAAATGTGACAGAAATGTTACTAAAAGCAGAACAATCTTTTGAATATAAACTTTTTGAGAGATAGTTAGGCATAGGAAAGTTCTTCTAATCAGGAAGGTTTCAGTACAAGTCATTACCCTGATATCACAGAGGATAGAAATAAGATCTAATCTTAAGATTAGATATAATAAATTAGATAAATAAGATATAATAAATTAGATAAATAAGATATAATAAATTAGATAAATAAGAGTCCTAATCTTGCCTCAGATCTTTAATAATTGCATGACACAGGGCAGGTCACTTAAGCCTCTCTCTGATTCATCTGTAAAATGAGGATGATAAGAGCACCTACTTCCCAAGGTTATTGTGAGGATAAAAATGAATCAATATTTATAAAGCACTTTGTGAACCTTAAAGTGCTATATAAATACTTATTGTTGTTGTTTTTGTTGTTGTTGTTGTTGTTGAACAATGGGTAGAATGCTGATCATGGGGTCAGGAATGCTTGAGTTGAAATCTAGCCTCAGATATTTACTAGCTGTGTGACCCCAGACAAATCATTTAAATCTATTTTACTCAGTTTCCCCTATTATAAAACACATGTATAATAGCATCTTTGTCTCAGAATTGTTGTGAGGCTCAAATGAAATATTTGTAAAACCTTAGCATAGACCTTGGAACAAACAGATGCTTGATAAATGCTTGTTTTCTTCCTTTCTTTACATCTTCAATGCTTAATATAATAAGATAATACATATAATAATAATTACATATTAATAAATTTTTGCAGAAAGTGTCCTTAATAAAGATCTCATTTCCCAAATATATAGAGAACAGAGTCAAATCTATAAAAGAGCTATTTAGAGTTGGTAAATGTTCAAAAGATATAAATAAGCAGTTTTCAGATAAAGTAATCAAAGCCACATGAAAAAAGTTATAAATCAATATTAATGAGAGAAATGCAAATTAAAACAAATTATGAGATATCAACTCACACATCAGATTGGTTAACATGACAAAAAAGGAAAATGACAAATGTTGGAAGGGATATGGGAAAACTGAGACACTAAAGCATTGTAGCTGTATATGAGAATTGATCCAACCATGCTGGAGAACAATTTGGAACCAGGGAGTATAAAATCAACATACCCTTTGACCTAGCAAGGTCTTTACTAGATCTGTATCCCAAAGAAATAGAAAACAAAAAGTTAAAAGGACCTATATATACAAAAATATTTATAGCAGTTCTTTTTCTAATAGCAAAGAATTGGAAATTGAGGAATGACTATCATTGAGGAATGACTGAGTAAGTTGTGGCATATGAATGTAATGAAATACTATTATGCTATTAAAAATGATAAGTAGGATATATTCAGAAAAATCTGGAAGGACTTACATGAACTGATGCAAAGTGAAGTGAACAAAAGCAGAATATTGTACACAGTGGCAGCAATACTGTTTGATGATCAACAGTGAATGACTTAATTATTCTAAGCAATACAGTGATCCAAGGCAATTCTGACGAACTAATGATGAAACTATAGAGAAAGAACTGATAAGAGTTTTAATGTAGATTAAAGCATACTTTTATTTATTATATTTTTCTTGAGGGTTTTTGCCTGTGTTTTCTTTTATAACTAATGTGGAAATGGGTTTTGCATGATTGCACATATATAACCTATTTCCAATTACTTACTTTCTCAATGAGGGGGAGGAAAAAGAGGGAAAGAATTTTAAACTTAGAATTTTGAAAAAAGAAATGTTAAAATTGTTTTTACATGTAATTGAGGGAAAATGAAATAATAAATAATTTATAAAAAATGAATTAATATGTGCCAATAACTGACTGTTTATGAGTTGCAGAATGGTTGTTGATCTTCTTAAGATATTCCTCACAAAGAGGATTCACAATAGTGAAATCCTTGCTCTAAACTAAAATTTTATTTTTATTTTCAGACCTAGGTCCAAATATAAGGACAGGGACAGGGATGAGTACTAAAATTCATAAACAAAACAAGAAAATACCATTTCATCCACATTAGTAAAGGAAGGAATAAGCAATTATATAGTATCTATTATGTATGAGGTACTGTGCTAAGCCTTTTACAAGGCTTATTCCATTCAACAACTCTGCAAAGTAGGTGTTTTTATTATTCTCATTTTATCATTGATGAAATGGAAACAAACAGAAATTAAGAGATTTGCTCAGCCTCGAAAAACTAGTAAGTATCTGAGGTCATATTTGAATGTTTTCTAACTCTACGTCTAACTTTCTATCCACTATACTAATCAGTTGCTAAAATACAAGTTTTCCTGACTAGGAATCAAGCTCAGGTATTTGGTGGTTCAAAATTGAGTTCTAATCACTAAACCACCAAGATTTGAGTTTTTTACATCAATGAAATTATAAATCTGGATCACCACCACCACCACCAATCCCCCTCCAACCTCCCCCCCCCAAAAAAAAACTAGTCTATTTCAGTAATATATTTTTTCTACTTCTAATCCAACAAGTAACAATTTAGAGAGAGTTTTACAATATAATTTGAAATCTGGATTGTAAAATCAGGGAATTTAGGAGAGAGCAGGTAATGAAGAAATGGAGAGCAGTAGATTTTGAACATTAAGAAATTTGGGAGTGAAAGAAGAAAAATAAGAAAGTAACAAGATGGGTAACCACAAGGCCAAGGAATGCTTCTTTTGGAGACAGAGATGAAGAGGGTAGTTGTGAGGAGTTGGGCTCCTCAGGAGTCAGGAAGTGATGGGATCAGAGGCACAGATGGAGAAGTTAACTTTAAAGGAAGGGAATTTTGGATTTCCTCTGGGACAGAAGGGCAGGATACAAAAATAAATAAAGGAGAGAATCTTCCAGTGAAGTTTGATTTAGGAAGAATGTTTTAAGAGGTCTGTGGCTTAGGGCATTGATCCCCATCTCCCTACAGTGTAGAAGGACAGTCCAAATGTCTACAATGTAGATTATTGCATTCATGCAGTATTCAGAAAATAAAAAAGATATCACACTAAACATTTTGAATTTCCAGAACTCAATTTCCATTGAAAAAAAAAATAAGAGCACTGAGAGATATTAGTGAAAATGGCAATAGAAAAAATTCTTCTTCCACAATCCAGCCAAGATCTAAAAATGGGAAACAAGTTTAATAATAATTAAGGAATCCCAAAAGAAACAATTGTAAATGCCTTAATCCAAACAAGAGCTACACAAAAAGCCGAATCAATAAGTATTTATTAAGTAGCATTTATTACATGTCAGGCACTGGGCTTAGCTCTGGGAAATACAAAAAAAAAAAAAAAAAAAAAGGCAAAACCCATCCGTTCTCTGGGGAGCTCACAGTGGAGGAGACAGCATGCAAACAATTATGTCCAAGCAAGATATAAACAGGAAAAATAAGAAATAATTTCAGGATGAAGATACCAGCATAAAGGGGGATTAGGAAAGACTTCTTGTAGAAAGTGGGATTTTTGCTGAGAATTGAAGGAAAACAGGAGGAAGATTTGAGGAGAGAGAAAATTCCAGATATAGGAAACAGCCAGAAAAAAAGTATAGTTTTAAAAGATGGAGTATCACATGCAAAGAAAAACAAAGAGAAGAGTATTGCAGAATAGGTGTAAAGGAGTGAGATGTAAAAAGACTGGTTGGGAAAGAGGGGCCAAGCTTATAATAGGCTTTAAAAGGCAATCAGAAGATTTCATTTCAGATCTTGGAAAAAATAAGGAGCCTCTAATTTATGGAACTGGAGAGAGGGAGGACACAATCAGACCTGCATTTTAGGAAGATCACTTTGACAGCTTAGTGGGAGATGGACTAAAGTGAGGAGAAACTCACAGCTAGGAGACCCACCAGCAGACTATTGTCATAGTGCTGGCGTAAGATGATTAGGGTCTGCAACAAAGTTACCGCAGTGTCACAGTAGAGAAGGAGGGATATTGTATAAGAGATATTACAAAGACATGATCAACAGAATTGGGAACTGATCTAATATGGGGAAGAACCAATAGCCTGTGACATTTGAAAATGGATCCCCCTATAGAAATCAGTATGAGCTGTAGTAAATATTCTAGAAGTCTACTAGCACTCTAGGCAGGGATATTCCAGGGTTATTAGAAGACTACCATAGTATTAGGATCTCAGGAAATGAAGTTGCCAGGTGGGAAGGAGAAGGGAAAAAACAACCAGAAACCTAATCCAAAATGAAGGAATCAGAAGGAAATCATTAATGGAGAAAGGATCAGCATAGCAGATGGATTTTCCAATTTGAAAGGGCCACAGGATTAATTGAAGGTTCCAAGATAAGGAAGTCCCAGGTGCTAAGATAAAATCCAGGCTAAGGCATGGTGGCAAAATTTGAAAAATCAGAAGCAGAACCAGCAGGGTAATGAAGATTGGCTGAACTGGATATAGGCCCAAAATGGAGACCCTGGGAAGAAGTGACCAGTTGGAGAAGGGGACCAGCATAGTGGAGAGATGTTCCAGGCCAAGAATATCAATGGATGTTGCAGGGTAAGGAAACCCCAGGCACCGAAGAAGTCAGAAATAAGAGCCTAGGAAAGGGAGGTAAAGATCAAATAGAGCCTGACCAATCTTTCCAAAGTTTGAAAAGAAGAGAAACCAGACCCTGCACAAAATACCAAATCAGGACACAAGGTTGGAGATAGAAGTACACTAAAGAAGACATTAAACATATCATAGAAATGGGATCAAGAAATGCCCAAGAAAGTCACTCAGAGGAAGAAAATAAGCCCAATACTATAAGGAAAGTCTCAGAGAAAAAAAAATAATAATCTGATCACAAAGACCACAAAAAAGCTAATTGAAAGTAAGGAAAAGTTTTTGTTTTTGTTTTTGTTTTTTAAAATAAGTTAAGCACTTATTTAAGTGCTTGAGGAGAAAACTGAAAAGAGACTAAATAACTGAGAAGAAAAGGTAGTAAACAGGGGTCTCCTGAAAATTAAAATGGAACAGACAGAACTTAATGACTCTGAGAGATGCTGAGAATACAACTGATTAGAATACAATGAAAACTTTGAAAAATATATTCTAAAATGTGAGATATCTACAATAGTATCAAAGTCAACTGGCCTGAAAAACAGATTATGGAAAGATCATTTAAAAAGCCAATCAGAAGATTTCATTTCAGATCTTGGAAAAAATAAGGAGCCTCTAATTTATGGAACTGGAGAGAGGGAGGACACAATCAGACCTGCATTTTAGGAAGATCACTTTGACAGCTTAGTGGAAGATGGACTAAAGTGAGGAGAAACTCAAAGCTAGGAGACCCACCAGCAGACTATTGTCATAGTGCTGGCGTAAGATGATTAGGGTCTGCACCAAAGTTACCGCAGTGTCACAGTAGAGAAGACTTTTGAAAAAATGGGACCAACCAAAATACCTTTTTACCAGGTTTCAATAATTCATAAATTAAGACTTCTCAGATTTATTACAATCAGAGGGCAGAGTGAAAATAGGAAAGTGTGTGTGTGTGTGTGTGTGTGTGTGTGTGTGTGTGTGTGTGTGTACTAGTCATTTCCTAAAGGAGACCCCCAAGTCAAGAACTCTGAACAAGGTCATAGCTACAATTCAGAGCTTCCAACTGAGTGGGGGGAGGGGGAGGAAATGCAACAATGATCTAAGGAAGAAGCCCAAATCATATATAGTCATGTGAGAGGAAAAAATGCTCCAAGTCATTAGTAATTAGGGAAATACTTGTTAAAAACAATTTTGAGGTTCTGTATCATGCTCATTAGATTAACAAAGATGGCCAAAAAAATGATAAAAACTGAAGTGGTTGTAGGAAAACAATCAAATTGATGCTTTTTTGGTGACATTAGGGATCAGTCTGATCATCCATTAAAGCAATTTGGAATTATATACAAAAAGTTACTAAATATTACTTTGATGTAGTTATACCAAGAGGCTTTTATACACCTCAAAAGAAAGAGCAAAAAAGGGGGAAAAGATCATGTATATAGTATGTACCTATGCATATATAGAGATTTATTAATTCATTTATTTGTTTGTTTGACTATTTGTTTGTTTATGCTAGCTTTTTGTGACGGCAAAAACAAAGAAATGAAGACCACATCCATCATTTGGAAAGTAGTTGAATAAATTGCAGTATATGAATTTAATACAATATTTCTCTGTAAGAAATAAAAATTTAGGGGAATTTTCAAAGATATGGAAAGAATTGTATGAATTGATACAAAGTGAAGGGACCAGAACCTGAGAACAAGTCATACTGTGATATCAATATTATAAAAATGAATAATTTTGAAGAGCTATATCCACTTATGAAGTAATGAGCACATTCATGAATAGAGTTTATATAATAACAACACATATTGTTTTTAATGTTGGAAAACTATAAAAACTCTGATTAACCCAATGACCATTCTTAAGGACTTATGATGAAACATGCTGTTCATTACAGAGTCTTGATGAACTTAAGAAAATGTATATTTTTTTGGACATGGCTAAAAGAGGAAATTTATTTTGCTCGACTATGTATATTTATTCAGAGTATTTTGGTTTTTTTAAACCACTTTTCTTCCCAATGGATGAAATATCTATCATTGCATTGGGTCCAAGATTTAATCAAGACTTAGTCATGTTTATATGTAAACAACATCTCATAGTTATTGTGAAATAGAGAACTAAAGAAAAAAGAACTTGAAGTGAAGTGAAGAAGAGAATTGAAGAAAACTGATGGACACAATTTTATAGTCAAGAAAGGAGCAAGAAAGTAAGATTCAAAGTAAGAGGAGAGAAGTTCTGGGTAGGATACTCATGTGTGGCCTTAGGCAGGCTTGTGTCGGTATAGGGAAGGGGAGAAAGAACACTGCCAATGTTAGTGCTATAGTGACAAAAACTAAACTTTTATTGCTTCATAAATTATGATGTAGGCAAGAAACATATCTGGTTCCTTTCTTCTTTTGTCACCCAGTGGACTCTAAATATACAAATGTTCCCAACTTTCCTGAATATAAGTGATTTAGGCATCTCCCTTTTTTTTTTTTTTGAGCTACTGCAATTCTGCTTGGCTCATAGAGCATAGCATCTTCTTTGATGTAGGAGGTCCTGTCTCTTATGTCTCACAATCAGTTCCAAAGTTCTTCAGAGAGATCTTGAGAATGTCCTTGTATTACTTCTTCTCATCTCTGTGTGAGTGTTTATCTTAAGTTTTAAGTTTCCATAAAGCTGTTAGGCTTTTTTTTAAATGGTATCAGATACTCTTTGTGTTTGCTAATGTAGTGGAGGACCATCGTGATGATCATGAGAGACTACATTCCTGGTTATAGATATCCATAAGTGTGCCTTTTGGGGCAGGCAGGGATCCTGGTATTATCTCTGGCCATCACTGAAGATCACACAATTTGAGATGGTACTAAATCTCTTAATATGGAGGCAGAAAAGCTATGAATCAATTCTTATACAAAAGGGAATGATCTACCCCTTACTATCTCTTTCTTTCTAGTTTTACATCATGAGAGACTGTTGTAAGCTTCTCCTGAAGAGTTGGGTGGTGCCCCATTTCTTCTCTCCAGCTTCCATATCACAATGAGGACTTGGCAGCAAAAGCACATATAACATATATTTCTTGGACAAACCTGAGCCTTTTGAGTGTGTGTGTGTGTGTGTGTGTGTGTGTGTGTGTGTGTGTGTGTGATATCTTGATTTTAGGCAAACAAGTAATTATCCCCAGACAAATTTATTCAGGATTGGAGGTGACCTTATGAATTCAAGAAATGCTGTGGTTTTGGGTCTCTTTGGGTCAGAGCTGAATAGTGGCAGGGGAAGATTCCCTGAATACTACTCTAGAGTTCTTAGAGAAGATAGACACTAATAAGAGGATTGGCCTACGCTTTGCCACCTTACTAGCAGACATTTAAAAAGAGTTATTTGGAATTGCAGAGCCAAGGTGAAATAAAAAATGCCTAATTAGCAGTCTTCAAATTGCTTCTTGTTTTGTTAAGGTTTAAGCCTTAGCCACCCAGCAAGATTATTATGGTGGTTATAAATAATTACTGAACATTGTTTTAACTTTATTTTTGTCAAATATATGTTTCTAAGTGCCCAAGTTTCACAGTCATTTTGTGTGAATCTGTTTAATATCATACAATGAAGAAGATTTTCTACTCTGCTTTTTGGGGTAAGTCCTAAATGTGACCTAAGAAGTGAAATCATCCCCATGGTACCAAGGGGGGACTGGATAAGCCAGAGTGTGAGAATAGGAACCTAATCACTCTTTAGAGACAAACTTCCTCAAGATTGAATTTAGATCATACGCCTAATATCAGAAGAAGAAGGAGGTTCAGTATTCTGCAGCACATATGGTGACATGAGAGTGGTACCTCAAAGTTAGACTTAAATTTTAACTTAATCATTTAAGTATAGCAGAAAAGATGTTACCACCTTTTATTCATTAGAAGCATTGTGGTTCTGGATCTAGAATCAAAGAACATGAGTTAAAATTCTGTTAATTATTAAAATTCTGTTCATTATTGATTAGAGAAATGCAAATTAAAACAACCTTGAGATATCATTTTACATCTATTAAATTGGCTAAAATGATTGAAGGTGAGATCCAGCAAAGGTTTAAAGGGATGTGGGAAAATTGGGAGATTAATTCATTGTTGAAATTATGAACTGGTCCAACCATTTTGGAGAGCAATTGGGAATTTTGCCCGAAGAGTTGTTAAAATGCCTATACTATTTGACCCAGCAATATCACTAGTAAATCTATTTCCAAACATAATTATGTTCTAAAATGTTTATAGCAACTCTCTTTGTGGTGGGAAAGAACTGGAAATTATTCTGTTACCCATTAATTAAATAATGACTGAACAAGTTATGGCTTATGATTGTGATGGAACACACTACTGTGCTATAAGAATGGAAGAAGTCAGTGATCTTAGGAAAAACATGCAAAGATCATGAAATAATAAGGAACAAAGTGAACAGAACTAAGAAAACATTGTATATAATTAATAGCAATGTTTTTTAAAGAATGATTGAGCAAATAAGTTTTTTGATATTACAAATATTCAAATTAACTTTATGGGACATATGAAGAAAGAAGGTATCTTCATCCAAAGAAAGAATGATAAATAAAAGCATAAATAGAATAGTTTTACACACACACACACACACACACACACACACACACACACACACACACACACACATACACACACATACACACATATATATGTGTATATATATATATATACTTATTTGTATTAAATAGTAGCCATTTACATGGTAACATACATTACATGGTGATATATTTAAGTGGAATAGCAAGTTGTACATAATAGCTTTGCAATGTCATATGCAATCATTCTTTTTATTATGTTATGTTATAGAGTTGCTTATTTTAATTCACTAATTAAAAAGAAAATAAATAAAAATTTACAAAAGGAAAAATTCTAGCTCTGCCACTTACTACTTAGATGATCTTAGGCTGGTACATCAATAATCATCTTGACTTATGTCTTAGCACTGGACTCTGATGACTAGAGAAAGGTGAGGCTGTTGACTTTGCATAGATCTGCCTCACTTCAATTCAATTCACTCACTAGTCAAGACATCACACTGTGATTAGATGAACAACAACAACAGATGACCTTGGGTAAGCTATTTGGGTAAACCTCAGTTTGGTCATTATAAAATAAGAGGATTAGATTGGATGATTTCCAATGCTATTTCTGGTTTAAAGCTATAATTCTAGATGAAACTGTATGGTATAAAGAATATTGAATTGAAAGTGAGAAGTCTTGGCTCTAGTCCAAGCCCTAGCACTAATTATTTATGTGACCTTAGGGCTAGTTACTTTTCCTTTGCAGGTATTCATTGACTTGTTCATTTATCAATAACAAGCAGCTTAAATTATGGTGGCATAATGTACAGAGTGCTGAGCCTGGAGTCAGGAAGATTCCTCTTCCTAAGTTCAAATCTGACCTCAGATACTTCCTAGGCAAGTCACTTCACCCTGTTTGCCTTAGTTTGTAAGGATGCACAAAACAAGAGAAGGGAATTGTAAGGGTCCTTTAAATGGGTGGCCACAGCACAACAGGAGATTTGAGTGGCCCAGAAGTAATCTCTGTGGATATAGGACTACCCTGTGTGTGGGATCCTGGCCATATTGAGATAGCTTCGTAATGGGTGACAGCTCTCTCCCTGGTTGGCTGTGTGTGTGACCTCACAGGCCCTTTATAAACCCACTGCAGACAGCAATCACTCTCTTTAACCTGGATCCCTAGCCTAGGGTAACCTAGCCAAGCTGATGGATAGCCCAGAGAGGTAAGGAGTTTGGTAGTGAACACGTGGGTCTTCAGACCAGGTGTTCACGAGTTAATAAGTCAGGGCATTATGTGAGTAGGTATAATAATGGCTTTTAAGATTACATGTGGCTGTTCTTGAGTACGCTACAGTTATTAAACTATAGATTCAAGAAATTGTGGCTAGAGACCTTTGAAGGCCTCAGAGGAGGCAAGCCAGGTAGTGTTGACACTGCAAAGGTCAGTGGTCAAAGGTACTCTGTGGGACTAGGACAGACTGGTAATAATAACTGCCAGGAGGGCATGTTACAAATGGCGCCCAACGTGGGGTGCCAAAATGCTGGAATTCTGTCTTCCCAGAAGTCAGCCGGAGTCAGAATCACTAAATGTCTTTATTCTTGATCTTTTACGGTCAAGGTCAGGGGGTTATGTCTAGCAATCTCACACACACCTTCCTCCCTCAAACACCACAAGAGACTAACTCAGCATCAGCGTCTCAATTTCCTCTTCCTCCTCCTACTCCTCTCACACACGTCACTTCCCCCTCTTTGTCCCAATCAAGTCAGCACAGAACAACTGGGGAGGGTCAAACCTTCAAATTAATATGGAACCATCCAATTGGCAATTAGTCTCATGTGCTCCATTATCCAAGTGCATTTGCTCAGTTCTAGCCCTTTACATTAGTTTCCACATCTGTAAAATGAGCTGGAGAAGGAATTGAAAAATCACTCCAATATCTTTGCCAAGACAACCTCAAGTGGGATCATGAAGGGTTGGAAATGAGTGAAATGATTGAACAACAGCAACAACAAATTTACTAAGAGTCTTATTATGTGCAAAGCACTGTGCTAGTCACTGGAAAGAGAAACAAAAATAAGCAATATATGCTGTCTACTTTTATGGAATGCAGAACCTAAATACATATCTATAAATAAATAATAGCCAAAAATCAAATTGAAAATGATGAAATGATAAGGAAGTTAAAAGTATCATGTGAGATGCAACTAAAATTTCCAACAAAGGATATCAGAGGATTTTTTTTCTAGAGAAGATGGCATATGAGCTGGGTCTTGAAGGATCAATCATTTGACTATTAGCACCTCGTCTGTAAAATGAGAGCATTGAACTCAATGTTCTCTAAGGCCTCTTTTCAACTCTGAATTTATTTTAATCTTCTGCAAAGAATCTATTCCTTGCCTATTATCTGAACATCACTTTTTTTTTTTTTTTACTTTTTAAAGTACTTTTTATGTTTCCTCTATTCATTCTCTATGATAACTTTTCTCCTCATACATATATTTAAAGGCACAGGAAAGGTAGTTATCCAAAATCACATGGCTACTGATTAGCAAACCTGGGACCAGACCTGTTTCCTCATTGCTTTGACGTACTGGTCTGTCACTACTTAGCCAGATAGATTTAGGGTCTGGTGAGTGGTAGACTCTACTTATTCTAACTATGCTCTGAAATATTTGAATTTTAGACAGAAGAATGAGAGCTATTATTCAAGTCTTGCTTATCAACCTTTGTCAGCACATGATCAAATCAAGGTAAGAGAATTAATTGCTAATATATCAAAGGGTAAGTATAGGTTCTTTTCTTTTTCTTTTAAAATCTGACAGAAGACTTTCTGGTCATGTGTAAGAATGGTCTTTTCCCTGCCTGTCAGAGCTGTGTTTAGAATGAGATAATGCAGTCATTCTGCTGGGAAAAGTTGGCCTGACCTCTTTTCTAGTTGACTGAGAACCAGGCTGTGAAACATTATTCCTCAGTTCCTTTAACTCTTGCAATCAGACTCATGTGGTAACTGCCCACTACCTCCATGCTTAAAATTGCTTATCCATCCTAAGTGAGCATTAAAATATATGTATGTAAGTATAATATTTCCTGACATACTTCTCTTTATCTTGGGTGAATTGATATATTCACTGCTATCGGTACCTTGACACTCCTGCTTCAAAATTTGTTTTCTTCTAAACAGATCGAAAGAATTTCCAAAATTTGACCCTCTGAAGGATCATTTGAATTAGGCTTTTATAGTTTTGGAGCACCAAAGGTGCAGGCTAAATTCCCAATTTGAATTTAGTACCAATTATGTTTATGTAATGGGGTTGTACTCTGATGGGAATACTTAGCAGATCTTGCAATGGGAGAGTGAAGCAAGAGTGATTGTTATACATGGACAAAATAATCATTTTAAGACCCAAGATTAGAAGGCTTGGAACAGTTTCTGGAGTGCAGGATGAAGACTGCCAGGAAACTTGCTTGCTAGAAGGTAAGACATTTTACAATTAACCATGTTGCTATATTTAGAAGGAATCACACTATATCAATTCCAAACCCCAGTCCCCATTAACAATCTTAGATTTCCAGTTTTGTTTTATTTTGGGGTGTGATTGTGCACGTGTGTGCACATGTGTATACCTGTGTATGTGTGTGTGATATGTGTGTATACAGAATATATATGTATATGTGTATATTTGTATGTATATGTAGCCAATTAGAATTAAGTGACTTACCCAGGATCACACATAGTATCTGAGGTGGGATTTGAACTCAAGTTCTCCTGACTCCTAGCAACTGCTCTATTCAAAACACCACCTAGCTGCCCCCCCTTTTTATTTCTTAGTGGCAGCAATTCAAAGGCATAAAATATAGACACTGGTAGAGAGGGACCTTCCAGATGAAGAAATATCCTGTATAATCGCAAGCTGTCACCCTTTTTGGAACTTAACATCTTAGAGATGCTTAATGAGATCTTCTGTCTCTCCCAGGATCACACAAGTATTTGTATCAGAGGCAGGACGTGAACCCTATTCCTGGCCTTGAGGCCAGTTCTCTATTCCCTATCCCAGGCTGCCTTTCAACTCAAATGTTCTTAGAATTAATGTCTCTGGAGTCTACTGAAAGGTAAGTGACCAGTGGGTCTGACAAAGAGAATTCCAAGAATGAAGGACAGGCAATGAAAAGGCAAAGAATAAAATGAAGTTCAAGGAATGGTAAGGAGGCCATTATCACTGGAACACAGAATATGTGAAGGATGGAAAAACCTGGGTACAAACCCTTTCTCAGCACTTCTTACCTATGTGACTGCCAGTAACGTAACATCTCTGAACCTCAGCAGCAGCATCTGTAAAATGAAATTAAATATGAGCTCTCATGTACTTTCTAGTTTGAAATCTATGAACCTATGAGTCTATTTTGTCCAGATTGTCACGTTTGGGGGCAGGAAATGGCCTAGCCAGGAAGCTTTTGCTGCACCTGTACTGGTCTATAAGTCCTGAAAAACCAGGCTTCCTCTTAAACTGTTACAAAGTCAATGACACATTTCCTTTCTCACTTTCTTTTGTCTACAGCACCAATAACAGCAGAGGAAATAATGTTTCATGTTTCACAGTGTTAGAAAGTGTCTAACCTGGTAACACAGCCCCCAGCTTTCCCTGTCAGAGAGAGGATCCTCTTTCTATCACAATTCTGCTTTTGATCTTTGACTGTAATTAACTACCCTCCAGAAGGATGTTTGGACTTAACTTCTCCACCAACTCCACAAAGATTTTATTGGATCCCTAAATTATTTAAGCTAATGGAATCCTATCTGCTCCTGACAGAAATCAGCGGCTGATGCTTGATAGGATGAAGACTTGTGGGTGGATGTGATGGCCGCCTCCTTCTGCTCTGTTTGAGTCACAGGTTAGAGAAGGAGGCTTCTCCAAGACCTGTCAGACGATTCACATTTCCCCTGTGTGCTGTCACTGTAGCTCAATAAACCACAAGACACATAAATTGTATGCTGGGGGTTGTTTTGTTTTGGTTTACTTCCTTTTTTACCCCCAGTGGCTGTGTAAGATTGTGATTTTTGTGATTTGGTAAATTCTTTTTTTTATCCTAAATCCCAGAAGCCATTCATGTACCAAATTCCTAATTTTCTTTCCTATGCCACCATCATGATACCTTCAACTTTTTCAGAGGCCACTTGAAATCCATTTTCTTCCCTTCTGCCTTCACTCATCTGCATGATAAACTCACCATGGACAGGTCCTGCTTGCTTTCATCTTTGTATCCATAGTGCTAAGCATAGTATATATTGAATGTTGTAAGCACTTAAATGTTTATTAAACTGATTAGTCAGCAGAGGATCAAAAAGAGAAATTCAGACCCCAGCACAGTTCTGCAGAGGAAGATCAGTGAATAGGCAGTAACTCTAGGGAACGACTCCCAAGCATCCTGCCCCAGTGGAGATGGTCATTAATGACTGAATACTTAGAAGTGGTCTTCATCATTATAGACCCTAGTATGAGGGAGCCGACCAATAACATTCTTCAACAGGAGGAAGAAAATTGCAAACTCAATTAAAAATTAAAAAGAAATTTCCAACACTGCAAGCCTTTTTGGTCTTAGTAGTTGGGACGTCCTGCATCCCTTTGCTACATAAGATCTCTGTATCTTTCTGAGGATTCTGTTCAAGAGGAAATGCAACATTCTATTTTATGTTTGCTCCATGGGGGGACATATCTGCAAAAGGGGCACATTTGACTGGCTCTGCAGAAGGAAACAGCATAGATATACCAGGTAGTATAGTCATGCAAGGGAAATTCATCATTGGTGAGTCACACCAGATTCAGCTGCTTGGTATATTTCCAGCAATTGATATCTTCCTCTTGCCTTTAATGACATGCTTTCTTCTGAGACTTTGACCACTGATATACAACTTTCATTTCTTTCTCTTCTGCATTTCACATATCAAGTGAATATATTCATCACAAATTTGTTTCCTCCTTCTAATCTTCACCCTAATTCAAGCTTGGCATTCCTAACTCAATAAACTTCAATGGTTGCCTATTATTTATGGAAGCTCATAACAACTCCTCTGTTTGGCAGTCAAAGCCCTTCACAAATTAGTGGTAACCAGTTCATGATTCCTAACCATTTAGAGAAAGATCTAGAAGGATTCTTTTCTCTGTGATGGAAAATCTCAAAAACCACCTCAAAGAAATGCTGATTAATAGTATCATCACAGTAATTAGCCTTATATATCACCCATAATGATGGCACCAAAGAAAAATAGAAAGATACAGATGTGTGTGTATTATCAAATTTCAAACAAAGGACAAAAGTGAGCCAGTACCTATGTCATGGGCACAGGATGCCCTGGATTGTTAGACAGCCAATGGTTCAGTCTTGGGCTTGTGTAAGGGATATTATTATGTTCCTATCTCTGAGGAAGACAAGCAAAAGAGTGTTTCATCTGACAAGAGACAATAACAGAGTAATTATGAGACTGGGCAACTTGCTTATTTACAAAACAGCCCAGAGAATTAAAGGGGTTATATCAGGACTATTCATGATAATTATCTTTTTCTCATAGGAGAGTTTGTTGGACTTTCTTTTCTTTCTTTCTTTTTTTTTTTTTTAATAATAATAGTTTTTATTTACCAGATATTTGCATGGGTAATTTTACAACATTGACAATTGCCAAAACTTTTTTTTTCCAATTTTTCCCCTCCTTCCTCCCCCCAGATGGCAGGTCGACCAATACATGTTAAATATGTTAGAGTATAAATTAAATACAATATATGTATACATGACCAAACAGTTGTTTTGCTGAACAAAGAGAATCGGACTTTGAAATAGTGTACGTTTAGCCTGTGAAGGAAATCCAAAATGCAAGCGGACAAAATTAGAGGTATTGGAAATTCTCTGTAGTGGTTCATAGTCATCTAGAGTTCTTTTGCTGGGTGTAGCTGGTTCAGTTCATTACTGCTCTATTGGAACTGATTTGTTTCATCTCATTGTTGGAGAGGGCCACGCCCATCAGAATTGATCATCATTTAGTATTGTTATTGAAGTATATAATGATCTCCTGGTCCTGCTCATTTCACTCAGCATCAGTTCATGTAAATTTCTCCAGGCCTTTCTGAAATCATCCTGTTGGTCATTTGTTGGACTTTCTAATGAACAGGTGGGGAAAATTGGTAGATTCCCACATAAGTAAAAGCTGAGGAAAAAAGAGTGTCTACAAACTGTTCAAAGATTTTCTGACCCAGATTAGTTCTAAAAGTGATGCAACCAAGGAAAAAATCATATGAATTAGTATAGGGCAGGAGAATTGAACACAGACATTTCTTTCCTACTCAAAGTTCCTACAGAGACAAAAAGAATACACATTCAACGCACAGAGCTCAAATATCCTAATAGCCTGTGTCATATGGCTGCCAATCCAGATGTAAATTAAACAAGTCTGTAATGATCCTGATGGACAGTACATATTGTCAAGATATTAGAAGACACCCTGTTTTCCATAGCTAAGGTTCAGCAAGCAGGATATACTCTGAGCTTGGTATAACAACAATCCTCAGGAAGATCTCACCCTCTGGTAGAATTCTATAATTATTATATTGCTTTGACCAGCACCAGGTGTTCTCTGAGCTCTGATAAGCCCAGACAAGCTAAGACAAGTACCCATGTTCTGGTCATGAAGCCCTGCTAAGAACCAAGTTGTCTCATTGTAGTTATTACCTCTCATTGGGGGCACCAGACAAGCTCAGACAAGTACCCATGTTCTGGTCATGAAGCCCTGCTAAGAACCAAGTTGTCTTATTGTAGTTATTACCCCTCATTATCAGGGCTACAGCTCACTGCATTGCTATTGGTATAATAGCACAGAGCCATGTGTCCCTTCTATAACAAGGAGTGGGCACCAACACGTGTCTCCACTTGCAAGCTATTTCCCTCACTTTGAAATTTAACTTCTTTTTGATTTCTGACTCTTCTTTCTCTAGCCTGCTCTATTCAGCTCTGACCACCCACAGGTGGTTCTGGTTCAGTCTCATTGACAATTTCAACTACTCACTCTTGTATAGGAGTAGAGAGATGTAACAGTGAAAGGAGAACTAGACCTTTCAGATCACTCACTAAGATGAGTTACGAATTTGAAAGTAAACATAAAGAAATAATTACACATATCTAGGTGGGAATACTAGGCCCATGTGAAATGTGTTTTTCATGCATGTGAATGGAATATGCTTATTTCTTATTTTGCTATTATGTTAATTTGATTATGTTTTGTATTACATTCATTCCCTAGAATTGTCTGCAATTGATCTGCATGTGTACTAATGTTTATGATTAAGCAATGTTTCAATTATAGGCTTATTGAAAGCATAATTGTAGCTAGTTAACTTAACTTTGTTAGTTCAGTATGTTGATTTGCTTTTGACGGATTACTGTGTACTATGGATATGCATCTGGTTTTGAAATAGGCCTTTGTTATGTCCTCTATGTAGTTATGCATGTTGTCATTCCAGGTGATGTTCTATACAGTTGCACATTTATTGCATGCATTGTTAATATGCATCTATTTTATTTCACTTTCAATAGTAACAAAGTTTGATTATATGGCACATGAGGAAAACCATCCTTGTTTTAAAATAGTGGTGTTTGCATTTATATTGTATAGTTGCAGGTTTTAAATTTGCCCCAGCAGATCTTTGCAAGAGACTACAGAGTTTAGGCTCTTGGCTCAAAGGAACAATTGTGTGGGACTCTTCATCCACAGAAAATGATTACTCAGTAATACCCTGCATCAAAGGCAAGTGGAGTTGGTGAGAAAGGAAAGATCTTGAGTTCTTTAATGTCTACCTTTGAAGAAAATAGTGACCAAGCCAACCTTTTTTCATGTCACTAAAGAGAGAAAGACTGGGGAAAAAGTCAACATCAGATGAGTTGAGAGTCTCATATCTTTCTCCCTAATTTGCTACATTAGAGACTCCAGAGAATTTCTCCTTCGTTAAGATCTGAGACTCTTTCATGTTCGAACTGAGTTATTTTACTCCCAAGAGGAGAACTTCTTCAGTCTATTCCCATATATATATATACTTTCTCTGATTTCTGATTTACTTTTGACTTGGATAAATTGGTTTCTTTGCTATTTTCTATGTATATGGCTTTTGGTGAGAAGGGAATCAAGTCTTGGATAAAGAGTTTCAGGTTTTCATTCCCTGTTAAGAAACAGTAATCAGGAGCTATATGTTATGCCTAAAAATCGCATCCCCTAGACTAATAATATTTAAGAAGGATATAATCCTAACCTGGGACCCTTACTTTCTGAAGAGAGACCCTGACCCCAGTCTCCTGCTTCCCCTCCTGGCAGGAATCAGGCTTCTTTGGAAAATGATGAAAGAAGGAGATGCTAGAGGCATCTACTCTTACCACCTTGCAAGTCATATCTAGACACTCATGAGGACATGCATGAGCTATATGGACACATATCATACCCCCTTCCCCCATTTATCTGACCATTATTAGTAAAATTTTTCAGCTAGTTGTTTTATGTTTGTGACAGGACCAATATTCACCCAGATTTTTCCTTCTCTTCTGATTCCCCTCCTTTAAAAAATGGATTAGGCTAGTTAAGGCAATTAACTTAAGTGTAGGGCAAAATTCAAATTGTGCTTCCCTTCATATAGCTTCCTGAATGCTTCTGACTGGGTTGACAAGATTTTTTGATCACATAGAGGCATAAAAGGCTATTGAAGTCTTTAAAACATAGTGTATGTCCCAAGACCAAGAGTCACCACATCCTTCACTATTAAACAGATGAGTTTCCATATGGAGATGAGGAAAACTGCTTTGATAAAAGCCTTGTTATACTACAGTTAGGATGTTCCAATGCTTTTGTTAACTATTTATTTATTTATTATTACATACTCTTGGAAGGCCTCCCCTAACAATGGTCCATAATTGTTTTATTGTATTTTAATCCTCAGCCTGAACCACTAAAACTGACTTGAGTTAGAACTGGCCTAGAAAAGGTGGCAAATTAAGAAAGGTAGAAACAGCATCATCTTTGTTTATCCTTAATGGTCTCTCTGATTTCTATATTCAGTACCTAAAAGGGGGGAGGGGAGGGAGGAAAAGAATCAAGCAACTTCTCTTTATTGAGGCTTCAGGTATAATTCCCATAAAGTTGTCTCTCATCATCTGAGCTTCAGGGTTGCCTGGTTTTTCACAAATTCTTAAAGACATATTGCTTCCCACTTTCAAGACTTGACACGGTTCTGAGATGATAACAATGAAAAGGAATGGCCTGGGTGGGAAAAGCCTTCCTGTTACAGAATATGCAAGGGAGCCCATACAATTCAGACAAGGCAGAGGAGATGCTGTAATACCTCTATGAAAATGAAAAGCATTAGCAGCCCTGGCACAGAATGTGGGCGATTAAAGGCAGAGGGGAGACACATGATTTATAAATGTAATCATTCATCTCCTGGTTTATATAGGACCTGCACTGTGTACTTGATTAAATAGCTAACCTAGGAAAGCAGACATAATAAGATAACACCAAGGGCTACGGCTTTCTATGGCTTCCTTCTATTCTAAACCTCAGAGATTTCCAGGATTTTTTTTTAAAAAGGAAATTAGAGGAAGGAAAAGTCTTTGGCTTGTTACGAAGGGGGTGAGAGTGAAGGGGGAGAAGAGAAGTACAGGAAATATAGAAGGTGATGAGTTTTCTTTGCCTACTGGTCTGCTTGTTTCTTTTCTTTTCTGCTATGCCTGGATCAGCGGCCTAGGGAAACAATCATAATAACAGCAAGAAACATCTTTCAGTTCCTGGGCACAAGACCATAACGAGAAAATTAATTAGGCTTCTGCTTTCAATGAAATATATCATGGCATATTCATCAGGTTTGGGACATAATGACACAGAGAGAACATCACTCATGGGAATGTATTTCCTGTAACAAAACTTCAACCTGCATCTGGAAAAACAAAGCATTTCCTTAGAGATTCATCTGCCAGACATCTGAGGTATATTGAGGTAAAGGAATAGGGGTGGGGAAACATCAGAACCCAAAATAACAGAACAGCGGAGTGTAGGAAGATGACAAAATTATGACACGTTGAATGGTGACAGACACAGAAGTTTATTTTATCACTTCATAAGAAAGCAGACCTCCAGAATAACATTTTGTATCAGTAACAAGGAATATTTATTAAACGTCTATTACAAAAGTTCTAGGTTTCAAATCAGAGGGCCTAGCTTCAAATTTTAGTTCTGCCACCTCTGTGATCTTGGCTAAATCACTTAATCTTCTCAGGCCTCAGTTTCCTCATCATTAAAATGAGGAGGTTGGTAGCTATGGCCTTTTTCTGGTTTTAAATCTATGACCATATTATCCTATCAGATACAATATAAGGTGCACGGGGGTGGGGGTGGGGTGCAAAGACAACAGCAAAAAAGTCCCTGACCTCTAGTAGTTTACATTCTACTGAGGGAAGACATGCATACAAATAAGTCAATATACAAAATAAAAAGAAAACTTTTTTTTTTTTTTTTTTGAGAAGAACACTAACAACTGGAAGAAACAAGCAAGGTCTTTCAGGTTTTATACAGTGCTTCCTAAGTATAATGAGCAACTTATTCCCTTCTTGCCTTCCCGATATACTGGGGGATGGGATAGAAAGAGGGGAAAGATTTGATGGTGTTTCACTTGAGCCTTGAATGCCTTGCTATGGATTCCAATAAGCCTAGATGAAGAAGGAAAGTATTTTAGAAGATAGTCTCTGCAGAGGATAGGAAGGGAACTGGATGGTAGCATTTGGGGTACTGCAAGTAGGCTAGTTTGATGGGAATATGGAGTTTGTAAGGGGAAGTAATGCATGGGAAGACAAAGTGGAGAAAATCATGAAGTCCTTTAAATACCACATAGAAGAGTCTCTTTTATCCTAGAGGTAATTGGGAGCCACTGAAAATTTTAAGAATTAATCTGTATTGATATCTTTCATTTTTTACATCACCTATATTTCCTATTATATTCCCATCCCAGAACTATCTCATTAAAAAAATAAAAATGAGGGGCAAGAAGAACTGCTTCTAAACTAACCAAAATTGGAGGGAAAGGGAATTTTGACATTAAATGAAATATTCTGTATCTTTAATTTCTAGCACTGCAAAGAAACAGGGGAAGTTATCATCTCTTATCTTTCCTTTAAAGTAAAGCTTGGTCATTACAATTTCAAAGCATTCAGGGTTTATTAGAGTTGTTTTTATTATTTTTAATTTTTAATTATTCTTTTTATATTTTCATGGTCCCTGATTTTTAAAAATTATTTTTATTATTCCACTTATACTTTCTTAGTTCCTGATACATCTTCTTTTTCCTCAAGAGTATTTTATTTTTCCAAATACATGTAAAAGATAGTTTTCAACATTTATTTTTGTAAGATTTTGAGTTTCAAATTGTCTCTCCTTCTTTATCTTACCTCTGCTTTCCCCAAGATAGAAAGCTATCTGATATAGGTTATACATTTTAAATACTTTTAAATATATTTCCACATTTGTCATATTGTGCAAGAAAAATCAGACCAAAAGAGAAAAAATATATAAGAAAGAGCAAACAAACAAAAAGGGTGAAAATACTATGCTTCTATCCACAGTTAATCTTCTTAGTTGTCTCCCCAGATGCAGATAGCATTTTCCTTTCCAAATCTACTGTTTTGGATCACTTCATTTCTGAGAAGAGTTAAATATATCATAGTTAATAATCACAAACTTGCTGTACTAAAAAATCAGTTGTATCCAACTCTTTGTGACCCTATTTGAGGTCTTCTTGGCAGAAAATACTGGGTCCCAAATACCTCCTTTTTAAAATGAGGAGATTGGACTGGAATTCCAGTGTCCCTTTTAATTCTATTGATCTTAGGATCAGAGAAGTGTTCAGTAAAGATCCTACCATTATTTTTAACTGAATGAATGAATGAAGTATTTGCTAAGTGCTAGAGATATATAGAAAAGTAAAACAATCTTTGCTTTCAAGAAGTTCACACTATAATGGAAAAGACAACACATCCAGAAGTTTTAGCTGCAAGTCATACAGAAAATCCCATGATTCTGAAAAATCCCTTAGGATGTAGCAACCAAGTAGATGGTAATCCTTCTTCTTTAATGCCATTTAAAGTTTCCTGCTCAGTTTCCTCAATTGCAAAATGAAGGTAATAATAGTACCTACATCACAGGGTTGTTGTGAGAATCAAATATACTTAGTACAATGCCTGGCATGTAATGATTTATGTTATTTCTACTGACAAAATCATATCAGTCTTTGGTGATAAAGATTTTCTTTTCTGGGTCTTCTAAAGATGTGACTATTAGCATCCACAGAAGCAACAAGCAGGCTACAACTTCAACAGGTGTTGATTCTCAGAATGCATCATTATATTTCTCACCTCCTGTATCCAATCTGTTGCCAAGGCCCATCAATTTTACTTTTGCATTAACTCTTGATTAGTCCTTCTTCTCTCCTCTTATACTGTTGCCACTCTAGTACAAGCCCTTATCATCTTATGCTTAGACCACTGCAATAGTCTGCTGTTGGATCGGCTATCCAAGTCTCTCCCCTTTTCAATTCATCCTCTATTTGTTGTTGACAATTAAGGTGATTTTCCTAAATGGCAGTTTTGATAATATTGGTTGGTTTGTTACTGTCTTTCATTCTTGAAGAGGAACAAATCGATATCACTGTTGGAATCAAGTTAGTATGTTTAACTGTGGATGTTCAGACTAATATAAGGTCAGAATGCTCTGCCACAGATTGGACATAGTCCCTATGAACATTTGGGATAGATTGCCTAACTTTGTGCATTTTGTTTCTTTTGAGCTAATTCAATTTGCTGTATTCATAGAGCACAACACCTTCTCTGATGAGGGAATATCATGCTGAATGGTCCTGTACCACTATCTACTACATCATACAAACTTTTTAAGAGGGACCTTGAGAGTGTCCTTGTATCAATTTCTCTGACCAATACTAGTCTCCACCTCAATATTAATTCCATTGGCTGCCCATTGTCTCCAGGATCAAATAAAAAATCCTCTGTCACTCAAAGCTTTTTTTAAACTATTTCCTTCCTACCTTTTTATATTCTTTCTCCTTTCTCCATTCTGACTACTGATGTCCCTTACCTCTTTTTTGGTAACACTTTTTAAAATTACAAAACATTTTCTTAATAATAATGTTGTGATATTTTTGTTATTATTCAGTCATTTCAGTCATGTCCAACTCTCAATTACTCCATTTGGGGTTTTCTTTGCAAAGATACTGGAATAATTTGCCATTTCCTTCTCCAGTTCATTTTTACAGATGAGGAAATTGAGGCAAACACAGTTAAGTAACTTGTCCTTAGTCACACATTCAGTATGTATTTGAGGACAGATTTGAACTCAGGAAGATGTCTTCCCGACTTCAGACCCAGCCCTCTATCTACCATGCCACCTAATCCTGCAAGATAGGGAGCTGAAGTATTACCAACCCCATTTTATAAGTGAAGAAACTGAGATTGGGAGATTTGCTTATAGCTCATGCAGTTGATTAAAAGGGAGCCTAGATTAATGAGGGAAGAATTTGAGTAATATCTTTTTTTCTTGATCTTCAAGTTGTAGTCAGAGTGTGTACTTTTATCCTATACTCTCCAAAGCAAAATGCACAGAAAGATAAAAAGGGCAGAGCTCCCTTTTACGGAACAAATAGTATATGTCTACAACTTGGATTGGTTTGTCCTTTAAGTGATATATGGGAAAAGTTTAACATTGAGACAGTGAGAATTATACAACACAACTAGTCTAAACCACTGTGACAGTACTGGTCTATTGCACCCCTTCTTGCTCTTAGATCTCTGCTCTTTTTCCATATTCAATTCAATTCAACAAACACTTATTAAAACACAGTACAAAACATTGTATTAGGGGAAGGCAAAGAAAAAGAATTAATCCCAGGTCTCAAAGAGCTTGATTCATGTAAAAGGTGACCTTAAGAAAACTTAATCTCTCTGGTTCTGGATTTTTTGATGTATAAAATGAGTTAGACTAATTGACATAAAATATCCCTTAGCCTTTCCAGCTCTAAATCTGTGCCCTAAGATGTTCTATAACACTACTTATTCCCTCTTTTTTCCACTGTCACTTTTTCTTTTGTCATTAATATCTTCTCTCTTGGCTTATCTATTTGTATTAAAGAGTTTTCTTCCTCCCAAGAGCTTTAGTAATTTCAGTCTTTTGTATCCTCATATCTCCTTATCATTCACTTTCTGGTTCCTTCCCCTTTGATGGTTGGATCTCCCTGAAAACTGTCTCAACTTCCTCCTCAATTCTCTTCATCTTCTTCCTTGCTGGTGAAATTACTTTTTGATTGACCTTAGCCTCTACCCAAGTGACTTCTAGAGAATAGAAATGGTCTCAGGTAAATGCCAGTACTTTTTGCTTCAGGACTGTGGGAATCCTGCCAACCCCTCCTCCTTTACACATACATACACCCACCCTGGTTACTGTCCTAGTTACTCTGTTCCTGAGTTTTTTGGCTAAGCACAGATGCTACAACCTCTTCAAGCTTTCCCTTTTCTGTACTTCTCTTCCTCTGCATAAGGGGAAAAGGAAGCCAAGTTGAATATGGTTGCTTGTTGTCACAATGTTGCCACTGTGGGATGACAGCAGGAGTTGAAATGAGGAATGTTACAGGATGGTATACCAACACAAGCTACAACAACAGCATGGGAATTGCTGAGTATCCCTGTTACACAGCTTTGACAAAGTGTTGGGACTGCTGGGGGAAGAGGCACTGAGTGAGTCTAAGGAATAGGGATTAGAGACCAGAGCTCTCTATTAATAATTCATCAGACTTCTTAGTGTTTTAGCCTGTGGAGATAAATGAAATTAGTTTATCTTCGCATGTAATTTTTGTTTCTGAGAGGTCATCAAGATGCAAGAAAATCTGAGTCCTCTTGTCGTTGGTCATGTAATCTTTTGTGTTTTGTTTTAAGGATAGGATTTTAGAGCCAGAAGGACTTTAGAAATCATCTAATTCAACCTCCTATTTTATAAATTTTTTCAAGATCTGATAGACAATGTAAATGACAAGGAAGGGATTTGAATCCAGTCCTTCTGACTCCAAATATAGTACTTATTCACTATACCACCACTGCCTACTAAGAACAGTTTAACTTCAGCTCCAAAATCCCACTGACAGCATAAAGATGTGCCTGAAATAAAACATGGAACTACCACTACAACAAAAACTGCTAAAATCACAAATGTTTGTGTGTGTGTGTGTGTGTGTGTGTGTGTGTGTGTGTGTGTGAAAGAGAGAGAGAGAGAGAGAGACAGAGAGAGAGAGAGAGACGACAGAGAGAGAGAAGACAGAGAGAGACAGAGAGAGACAGAGAGAGACAGAGAGAGACAGAGAGAGAGAGAGAGAGAGAGAGAGAGAGAGAGAGAGAGAGAGAGAGAGAGAGAGAGAGAGAGAGAGAGAGAGAGAGACAGAGAGAGACAGAGAGAGACAGAGAGAGACAGAGAGAGACAGAGAGAGACAGAGACAGAGAGAATTATGCTGGATAGGATATATTGAAGAAGAATACTTCTTTTATTTAATTATGTTTTCTCCTGGACAAAATAATCATCACAAGGCAAAAAAATCAAATGTAACTGAATTCTGTAGGCTAATAAAGTAACTTTCTCTTCTTATATGACTGAATTTGGTATGCATCCAAACTTATAGCTTAAAATGTGTTTGTTTTGGAATGAGCACTTAGTAATTCACTTTTTAATTGAAGTCTTTTTTTTCTGAATTATAGGTTCTTTTTACTAAAAAAATGTTTTTAAAGTTATAATATATTCATTTTAGCTGATAATGAAAATTTCCTACCTTGATTTGTATTTACACAAATAAAAATTTATCCATTTCTGTTCTGTTTTATGGCCCTTCTAAAAACAAGCAGAAACTTCTCTCTTCAATTAAATAGAACTAGCTGGATGTCTCTATGCTCTACTATTTACTATTAGAGCTTTTCCTTCATATCTGCTCCAAAAGGAAAGTCAGGCTCAGACACACATAGAAGTTGAGAGAGAGGACTAAAGAAAGGTGGAGCAACATGGACTAGTTAGTGTCAATTTATTTGGTCTCCTTGCAATTTATCAGATGCTGCTTTAAAGACAAAAACAATAACAATAACTACCACCACCTCCAGAATTCAAATGCCTTCAGTCTGTTTTCAAAGGCTGCAAATGATATAACTGAAAAACATCCATGTAAAAGAAAGGGATCCTGAAGATAGCCCTTAACTATATTCACTACAGATGATCTACAGCCCTGGAGCTAAAGTCATGGGCATAATTATAGCTAATGGAGGCATGTTGGAGCAGGCCACTCCCTACTTTCCCCTAGGAATCAGCAGTGGTTATCACACACTCCCAGCAGGCTTGTTTATTCCCAGGCAGTGGCAGACCTGCTTCATTAGGACTTTACACTCCCCTGGCACTATCCTCCTCACACCTCTCACTCCTCTCACACCTTCCTAGCCCACCTCCTTCAAAGGTTTCTTTCTCTTTCCCACTCTCTTTTCTTCCTTCTCCTTCATACCGCATACAATATCCTTAAAGTCATTTTTTTCATCATGTCATCATGCTGGTGCAATGATTAATTCCAAAAGAAAAATCATCAGAGCCTGATTTGGGTAATAAAAGGGAAACCTATAAAATACCCACAGGAGCAGGAAGAATATACCCCTTCCCTCAGAGGCCCCAAAGCCTGGCAAGCCTAATTTAAAATAAATCTGTCTCCCACAGAGTGGCCAGTCAGTTCAAAATCCAAAATGAGAGGATATCAAACTGATCTCTGCTAATAAGTAGCATCTTCACCTCTCTTCCATTTCTAGTGATTTTTTTTAAGGCTCAGACAGGGTGGTAATTTAAATAGGGCCATGAGACTGGCGAGCCATTAATGTGTGTTTTTCTTCAATAAATACCTTAAAAACTTATTAATAGTACTCCAGTTGCGTGGAGGGAATGCTGGGCTATTAAATGCACAGCTGTAGCAGATTCTTCTCTGCTGTTTTCTCAAGCTAAGGCATGTTTTAAACAAAGAGAGACTATTCTGGGTGGATTGGAACGAAGCTTGGGGCTAGGACTTTAAGTAAGCAGGATTATTTTTGACCAAGGTAAAATGTCTGGAATTGAAGTAAGTGGAACAAATCTTACAAAGAATATAGGAACATGGAAAAAAAGAAGGCTGCATTAGGCAACTTTTTTGCAGTTCTTTCAATTCTGTGGTTCAGTGGCTCTTAGCTCAAACTCCCTACTCAAATCCTGCCAGTATTATTCTTTTGGTAGAGAGAGCCATAGAGATACATTAAGGCAACTTTGAGAATCACATTCAGCCTTTGACAGGGAGATTTGCATGAAAATTTACCTAAAGGTCACATAGCAAAATCCCCAGTCAGGAAACATCATCTTCAACAACAATTAAATACCTCACCCTGTCCCCCTGCATATGTTGGTGGCAAAAATAACTACTTAAATACTTAGACTATTGGCTGGCCTGGCTGTGTCAATTATCTGAAGAAAATAATAACAGTTCAGTAGGCACTGGTTTTGAAAGGGAAGGAAATAGTGTGAAATTTTAGATTTCAGAGCCACGAAAAAGTGGATATCAAGGGATTTTACATATCATCAAGAGAAGCATTTTCCAAGGTATTATTTTTGTCTACCATCCCATTCTTTATCATGCTCATATTTCCTGAAGTGGTAATGGGAATAATTTAGTCTTGCTTACGAAACAAAGCTTGAGGACTTGGCGTCCCCCTTTTTCCCATCTTCACATAGCTAGTTCTGCTCTTTGTCTCCAGCATAGAATAGAGCAGTTATTAAATTCAAATAGAAAAGGAGGCCACCAAACCATATATAATCTCTATAGCCTGTATATGCCTTAGGAAATCAAATATATTCTATGTGCAATTGCATTTTTATTTATTTTGTTAAATACAGACTTGATTTTATTGCACTTTACTGCACTTTGCAGATATCACATTTTTTTACATATGGAAGGTTTGTGGAAACTCTATTAATCAAGTCTACCAGTGCCATTTTTCCAACAGCATATATTCCCATTCATGCTTCTTCCCATCATCCACAGATTACTTATGTATGTGGAAAGCACTTTCTTTTCAGATAATCTATGGGCTGGACAAATCTCCATGCAGAATTGATCAACCATTTTGGTGGAAGGTGGGAGGTTGGGTCTGAAGAGTCACCCATAGCTAAAACCTGATGCCATTCAAGTGGCAACTCAAAAATTAGGAGCCAATTGTATCCCAACAGGTTATCTATCATAAGGAGCTGTAAGGAGTCATGGGAAATGGGAATAAATCTAGTCTACTAAATTCTTCTCTCTTAAAAATTCCATACCTTCCTTTGCTGTCATCCTTTGAGAAACTAATTGTAGAAAAAACTCATTTTTATAAGGCCAAGTATGTAAAAGTCTCCATTTTATCTACCTGAAAAGGGACAAATTAGTTTCCATATGGAAGTTTAATTAATTCAGCTGACTTTACAAGAGAAAATCCTTAGAATACTGAAATGATGAAACTGAATTAAACCTATTAACAATACTCTTATTAACCACTTTTTTCCTAATGATTCTTTGGAAATGAATTAGTTCATTCCAATAGAGTAACAATTCATTTACAATTTAATTTTTTTTAAATTATTATTGTAACTGACAAAGTTCATGAAAGTTGTGAAAACCTGACCATTTCCCCATAGAGGAAGTCACCACCCAGAAAGTAGTATTCTTGGGAGCATTAAAGGAAGTTTAATAATGGAAAAGACCAAGGCTTCCTTACTACCTATAGTTCAGTTCTCTCTACTACTTTCTGTTGTTATTCTCTTTCTTTATGACCCTAATCTTAGCAAAATTTAACAAACTCTCCAAAGAAATTTCTGGATCAAAGATTCAGAACCTCCCTTGATGTTGTCCTTTTTTTTTTTTTTTTTTTTAATCTGCTTTATAATTAGATCTCTTAATCACTCTTTAGCTTTCAAGGCACAATTTTTGAAGATCAAAAGTTCATTCATCTCTATATCTAATTCATTGATACACAAGGACAATCTGTCTTCAAGCTATATTGTAAATCCATCTTATCCAAACTGTCAATAAAAGGGTGGGCATATGTGTATATATGAGTATGTACATGCTTTTACTATGTATATCAAACTCCTCAAATATGCATCATGGCAATTCCATAAGATAAAAGGGATCTTCCTCCTAATTCCATTGAAAGGGTTCTTATTTATTTTAAAGAAAACTCTTGCCACAAGAAACCAAAATCTTATATCTGAACATCTTATCACGTAACACTTCCCTTCTTTCCTAATAACTTTTTCTCATTTAAAAAATAAATTTAACCATGAGGCCACTGTAATGTAAACTCCTACCACTTAAAATAAATATTCTAAACAAAGTCTAATCTAGGTTAATCCTGTGATTCAGGAAATGCATGAGCTATCAATGAAGCAGAAGATGCAGTAAAAATAACTTTGTAGATTATAAAAAAAAAAAGCACAATTTATAGGTAAGAACACAATTTCTAATTTAAAAAGTAAATAACAGTTAAAATGCTACTTTGCTTCTACTGTCACCTCAGCAATTAATCATTTTAGGTCAGAAAAGCATTCCCTGAAGGATCATAGAAACACTAGTAAAATTTCTAACACTAACTATCTTTGGAACTGTGCTATTTATGAATCAAGCAGCAAGGAAGTCAAATGGCCTCCTATTATTTTTAAAGGACACAAAACTACCTTCCTTGTATTTGTTTTCTTTATATAATTCCTTTTTTATTCTCTTTGTATCTATTCTGCATATACTTTTATATGTATTTCTTACCTTTAGAATAGAGATTGTTTCAGTCCTTAAATTTATCTTCCCAATGCCTAGCACAGTACGTAGTACATAAGTGCCTAATAAATACTTGTTGACCATTTGAGTACCGGGCCCAAGCCATGTTTTAAATTTTTCAGTTCTTGATGTTACTTCTCTCTAATTTACCCAGAATACTCTAGCTGTGTCATTTGAAAGGGGAGATGAGAAATTAGTCATTTTCACTTGTTTCTTTCTCAAAATCCTGATAAATGACTTACATGGAAATGTATTTTGCATGACTACACATGCACACTAACCTATGTCAAATTGCTTGCCTTCACAATAGGGGAAGGGAAAGAAGGGAGAGAATTTGGAACTCAAAATTTGAAAAAACAAATTAAAATTTTAATTGGGGGAAAAGTAAAATGTTAAATAAGATGAAAATCCTGATAATTCCAATTAAAACTAAATATTGTTGTTCAATCATGTCCAATTCTTCATGATCCCATAAGGGGTTTTCTTGACAAAGATTCTAGAGTGATTTGCCATTTCCTTCTCTAGAGGATTTAAGGCATATAGTGGTTAAATGACTTGTCCAGGCTCATACAACTAGTGAAAGTCTGAGATCTGTGTGAATTCTGTTCATCCTGACTCTAGGTCCAGGACTATCCAATGAGTCACCTAGCTACTTCCACCTATGTAATAGTAACTTTAATCCAAGTTTGAATGGTCATTTGAATGGTCAGGAATGAGCATTCCTAATTTTAATCATGGTGGAAGACGGCATATTTATTACAAGAGATTCTTAAAGAAAAAGAAAACTAGGAACTGAGTTAAGTCTTCTGCTGACCTACCATATGATGATGATTGAAAAATTCTTTAACCAAAGATATGAACAATTTTCAGATGATGAAATTAAAGCCATCTATACTTATATGAAAAAAATGCTCTAAATCACTATTGATTAGAGAAATTCAAATTAAAACAACTCAGAGGTACCACCTCATATCTCTCATACTGGCTAAGATGATTAAAAAAAAAAGATAATGATAAATGTTGGAGAGGATGTGGAAAATGGGGACACTAATGCATTGTTAGTGAAGTAGTGAAAAGATCCAACTATTCTGAAGAACAACCGGGAACTATGCCTAAAGGGCTATAAAACTGTGCATATCCTTTGACCCAGCAGTGACACTACTGGGTCTATATCCCAAGGAAATCATATAGAAGGAAGAAGGTCCCACGTGTGCAAAAATGTTTGCAGCAGCTTTTTTTTGTGGTAACAATGAATTGGAAAATGTGTAGATGCCCATCAGTGGGGGAATGGCTGAATAAGTAGAGGTATATAAAAATAATGGAATATTATTGTTCTATAAAAACAATAAGCTGATTTTAGAAAGGCCTGGAAAAAATTTACATGAACTGATGCTGAATGAAACAAGCAGAACCAGGAATACATTGTACACAGTAACAGCAAGACTACAATAATCAATTATGAAAGACTTGGTTCTTATCAATGGTTCAGTGATCCAAAACAATCCCAATAGACTTTGGACAGAAAACGCCATCTGCATCTAGAAAAAGAACTATGGAGATTGAATATAAATCAACACATGCATGTGTTTTGATTTATATTCAGTCTCCATAGTTCTTTTTTTCTGTTTTTTTTTTCTCCAATGGTTTCCCATGATTTTTCCCTTTTTGCTCTGATTTTTCTCTCCCAACATGACACTAAAATAAATAAATAAAATAAAGCATTAAAAAAAAGAAAAGTTCTTTGAAATATTGAATCCTAGAGTAAGTGGTTGACACTTCTACTTGCCCAAGTTTTAAACTTCTGTTCAGTTTGAGGGGAGAGGGGGTGGAGAAGAACTGTTTACTCTTTTCTCTTCCCAAATATAACTGTTACACAGGGATCAATTATTTTTAAATTTTCCCTAAACATAGAAATATTTCCAGGAATGAAATGCTGCCAAAGGAAGGGGAATTAAACCAAGCATGTTCTTCTGAAGTCACAGACATCAAGAAGCACTTTCTTTTAGGCCATTAGAGTTAATAGAGTAATTATTACGTTAGCTTATTTTTACATAACATTTATCAGTTCGATTTAATTCAAAACATTTATTAACCACCACTTAATTTGACTCCCTTAATTTGGTGATAAGTAAGCTTAGACCTTGAAACATTAAGTAATTTGCCTAAAATGGCAGAGCTGAGATTAAAATTTAATTCTTCTGCTTCCAAATCAAGTTTTCTTTTCCCCAATACCACAATGCCTCTAGTCCAAATGAATAGGAGGATATCACACACACAGACACACACACACACACACACACACACACACACACACACACACCTATATTATATTAATCTTTGTATCAGATGCTCATATATGACTTTAAAGGCCCGATTCATTTATATTTCTCCAGTTCATCATCACCCATTCATTATTTTATGATACCAGTGTATTGTCACCAATTTCTTCTGCAAACATATGATTTGAAAGGTTCAAAGAATGAACAGATTAATTTAGAAATCAAAGAACACAAGTGGTGTTCACAGTAGGACTGCTGAAAATAAAAAAAAAAGTAAAAAACAAAAAACAAACAAACAAAAAAAACCCCTGTCTTTGAATAACTTCTTCCCAAAGACCTAGAATTCAAGTCATCCCAGCAGATGGAATTGTTTCTAATGTTACTTCTCAGCACCTGTCTCCTTTCAAGGCTCTCCCTTCAAGAGGGTTTATGGTCATTCCTTGACAGCTTCTTTCTGCCTTCACTAGTCTTCTATAGTTACCAGAGACCTATTAAAATTTTAGCTTAAAAAAAAAACCAAGGATCTTGCACAAGCCACCATCCCTCAAATCCAATTCACTTGCACATCACAGCATTGCCTCTCTGATGTCATGGTCCTCTTCAAGAATAAAAGCCAAACAATAGCTATCAGGACATGGAAGACCTCATCACCCCTAGACTGGAATTTCATAACTAGAAATGGTCTATTCAGGGCACCTTAGTTTTAGATAAACATTTGGCCTCCTTATGTTAAACTTCATGCTGTCATTCAGTCTTTGTGACACCATTTGGGGTTTTATGGGTAAAGATACTGGAGTGGTTTTATCATTTCCTTCTCCAGCTCATTTTACAGATAAGGAAACTGAGGCAAATAAAGTTAAGTGACTTGTTCACTCATACGACTAGCAACTATCTATGGCTGGATCTGAACACAGGAAGATGTCTTCCTGACCTCAAACTCTATATTTTATCCACCATGCTACTTAGCTGCCCCTGAACTTCATAGAAATATCCAAAAAAAAAAAAAAAAAAAAAAAAAAGGTAGGGGGGGACTGATTGAAATTTTTCCCTCTGATGTACTTCTGCCAATCTCTGACATTACACAAGTATGCTCAGTGATTAGGAGTACACCCACCTTATTTCCCATCAGATTCAGTCAGGGTCAATTTAACACCTTATCTTTCTCTCCTGAAGTCCAGGAAGTATTATTAATCCCTGGGAGACCAGTGCTAATATTATCTTCATTTTATAGAGAAGACAAACAGCGTACTTAATCTGTGGTCACACAGCTAGTAAGAGTATGAGGCTGAATTTGGACACATCTTCCTGACTTCAGGACCAATACTCTTATTTATTCAAGTCTCCTAGCTTCATCTTTAATTCCCTCACCGTTCAAAGTTTAAAAAAATTGACTACTGATTGTGGAAGAAGAGGGAAAGAAAAATATGTAATCCCTGCCCCACATGGTAAATGAATAATCGTAGTATTATAGATCTGAGGAATCTATGAGACCACCTAATCCAACTCCTTAATATTTTATAGAAGAACCTAATTTCAAAGAATTTTAAAATTATTTATTTATTTTAAACTTAAATAGAAAATAGGAAAAGAAAAAAAAATAGAAAGCAATAAATTTCCATTTCCAGAAAGCCTATATAATAGCTATGACAAATTGTGTTCAGAGCTGTTCATCTTTTCTTTGCTTTCTTGTAGCTTTTCTTTTGTATTCTGCTGTGAATTTTTTTCTTTATTTCCCCCCCCTCCCCACTTCCCCCAAGAAGGTTACAATGAAGCATGGACACACACACACACACACACACACAAATACATAGATATCTATAATCCTAAACCTCCATACACACACACACATATATACATAGATGTCTATAATCACACAAATATTCATATGCATGTATATAAGACTGCACTATGCTTGTTTTGTCCTGTTTTTCTGAAGGTGGATAACATCTTCTTTTCTAAGTCCAAGTCTGCATATTTCTCTAATTCTACTAACTCATCATTTCCTATATCACAGCAATATTTCAACTTTATACTGTCTATTTATTTTAAATAGTCTTAAACAATATTGATTAATATGGCTGACATATAGTATCATTACCCTATTTTTCTCTTTTGATTAAATTTATTTTAGCTTTAACTTTGTCTCAGATCATAATTACCACCCTCTTTTTTTTTTTTTTTAACATAAATTCTACTCCTAATCTTTATTTTATGTTTATATGTTTGTTATCTCTTATTTCCTAAGCCTCCGGACTCATCTACTTTACTTCTCCTCACACCTTTGCCCTCCCATTAGTTAACCTATCCATTCCACTAAGGATCCCTCCCTTATCCTTTCCCTAACACCCTAATCCACTTTATCCCATTCCCATTAATCTACATATTTTATTCCATTCCAGTTAATCTACTCCCCTTCTTTATCCCAGTCCCTTTATCCAATTCCTCACCTTCTTATTTCTTTATAAATTTAGAAGACATTTTCTTCTAAAAGACTTTATTCCCTTCTAAATGTATATGATGTTCTTTCTTTAAATCTTATCTGTTTTAAGTAGGATTCCCTTGAAAAATCCTCCCTTATGCTCTTCCCGCTCCCTATCCTCTTACTCTCTTATTTCTTTTTGAATTTAGAAGACTTTTATATCCTTCTAGATATACATGTATTGTTCCCTCTTAACCCATTCCTGATGAGAATGGAGTTCCAGAATTGGCAGCCTTCCTTCACAATCTAATTTCTCTGTGTCAGCTCTTCTCACACCTCATTTTTATAAAATAATTACTCTTCTTATCTTTTCCTACACAGTTTTGCTTTTTAAAATCATTTCATACTTAGATCTCTCCAATCTTTCTTTCAAAGTATCCAATTACTAATGACAATCTTAAATATATGGTTTACATTTCCATGTATAAAGTGTAAACCAAAGACTTTAAATAACTTCTTAAGTCCACAAAGAAAATGGTGGTCCGAATTTGAACCCACATCCTCGAATTACAAATTCTGCATTCCTTTCACTTTTATCTTTCCTCTTCTAAAAAGGGTATGAATAAGATAAGTTAAAGTGAAAGGCAAGTCCTAATTGGCAAGCATGATTAGGGAAGACTTCCTGAAGCAGGTAGCATTTGAATTGGCTTTTGAAAATAGGGAGGGAGTAAATCTACAGACACAAAGAGGAATTCAAGTTATATTTGTTCTTCACAATTCTGTAAGGTAGGTTGTACAAGTACTATTAGTTCCGTTGTGCAGGTCCATCACTCTATCCATTGAGCTACTGAACTGTTTCCATTTAAGTTTTTGTGAGTTTAATCTAAATTTTAGTGTTCATTGTACATTCCTGATCTTAATCAGGGTGGAATGTGGTATATTTATTGCAAGAGTTGCTTTTACAGAGAGATTGAGTGATTTGCCCAAGATCAGGCAGAACTATCACAATCCCAGACCTTCAGATTGAAAATACAGTGATCTTTTTCTTTCTTGTACTACTGTTTTGTTTGTTTGTTTGTTTGTTTTTGTTTTTGTTTTTGTTTTCCTAGTCCTAGAATTTCTGATTCAGTGAACCACTTTCCTCAGCAATTCCAAGTAGTTCAGAAACAAAACAAGACAAAAAATCTGAATCCAAAGCATTCACTTAACAAACATTTATTTTATGCCTATTTTTATGCAAGGCATTATACTAAACCTTGGGGGGGGGGGGAGAGATACAAGGTTTGGAGTCTGGATTTAATGAAGTCTACTCTCTAATAGGTGATAAGACATAAACTAAAACTAATATAGCCTTAGCCTAATAGAGATTAAGAATGAGGAATTGATAATCCTGTTATATATGAACAAGATTTTGAAAAGCTATATAAGCTCTATCTTGCAAGAACAAGATTCACTATTCACTGTCATTCTTTTCCCAGTCTTGTGTGCTAAAAGGTGCCCTAGATACTTCAGAGAGCAGTGTATCAATTTTTCTTCAGCAGAGTCACATAACAGGACTCTTTCAATTGTATCTCTCACCAGGCTTCTCAGAATGCATATGTCAGTCTGTGGCATACAACAGAGCTTCAAGCCTGCAAGTGAAAAGGATAAAAAAAGAGTCATCTGTAAAAGGGAAGGAAGGAAGGAAGGAAGGAAGGAAGGAAGGAAGGAAGGAAGGAAGGAAGGAAGGAAGGAAGGAAGGAAGGAAGGAAGGAAGGAAGGAAGGAAGGAAGGAAGGAAAGAAAAACTATTTAAATGTGGATCAGGCAAAAACACCGAAAATAACAATAATTCAAGTTGAAACCATAACAATTAAGAAGGAAAAGAACTGTTTGTTTTTTAATCATCCTTCCCAATGACTCAAATAGGTAAACTGCATATTAAAGAAAACCCAAAGATTTGAAAATTCTGAAGGGAAATCTTTTCTTGTTTAGGATGTAATGAATTCAGTCTTCAGAGACCAGAGTCTGGTTTGTTGAGCTCTCTGAACTGTCAGCTGAATAATTATCTGCAAAATGTGTGTGGAGGTGAACTCCCTATGATTCAGTTCTTTTCCTGTTTTGAAACACAAGGTTAGTAACCTTTGGAACAAAAGATAGCAAAATCAAGGACCAAGCCTCCTTTCTTTCCTTTTTATTGATATTTAGGGGAGGGCTTTTTTTTTGCCTTAAAAAATAAAACATTGTCATCTGAAGGTCCTTCCCACATGCCCTTGGAAAGTATCTATGTAGTATGCAAAAATAAAAATCCCTTGGCCATAGTCGCAAGGGAGAAAAGTTATCTAATCAAGTAAGCAGTCTTGTATTTTGTACTGAAGAAAAGCATAAGGCAGGAATATTGGGGGAGGGAGAAAGTCAAGACAAAATCAGAATTCCTTTTGCCTAATTACTGCTAAGCCTGTTTGTATATTCTCTAGGCTTTATCTTCTCATCTGCCACTATCCTCTGCAGATCCTGATTCTATGACCTGTCCTATTGATGCAACCTAAGAACCAAGGACCTTGTCATTTAGCCAAATGCTACTACATTAGGACTTAGGAGCATTACATCTATTCTATAGTTAAACCTTCTTTTATGTGTTGTCTCCCTCAATTAACATATGAGTTCCTTGAGAGCAGGGACTCTCAATTTTTCTATTTGTATGCCCAGAAGTTGGAAGCAGTTAGGTGGAACAGTGGATAAAGTGCAGTACCAGGAGTCAGGGAAACTGATCTTCCTGAGTTCAAATCTGTGACCCTTGGCAGGTCACTATTCCTGTTTACATCAGTTTCCTCATCTTAAAATAAACTGGAGAAGAAAATGTCAAATCATTCTAATATCTTTGCCATGAAGATCCCTAATGAGGTCACAAAGAGTCAGATATGACTGAATAACAACAACCACCAGAATTTAGAGCTGTGCTTCTCACATAGTAAGTCCTTAACAAACTTTTATTTTTTAATCATTCATTCCTCCTTTCATTCATTTGGCTGCTGAGCCCAAGAGGCTAGATAATTGTGCTTACTCCCTTTCCACTAAGGGGGCCATCTGCTCTGTATCCATGCATGTAGTAAGATAAAATTTAATCCTATGAGACCCTGACTTCTGATGAAAGGAATTAGACTCACTTTTCTCAAAATTTTAGGCTCATTAAACCTCTATCCAACACTCTAAGTACAATATATGTACAGCTTAGGTTTGGACTCATTTCTAGATCTTCCCAAATTTGGAAAGTACAATGTACTCAATATACTATGTGAATCACATAGGGATCAAGTATCTATTTGCTACATGTATACACAAAGCCAAAATAGAAATTGATCAAACATCTTGAAATAAGATTCAATAATAATTTATAAGTATCATTAAAATTTCTTGGAAAGCTAATGTTTAAAACTCATAAGAATAAAAAGCAATTTATGGGCCTAATGCATATTCAGCACAAATTTCACCTTGACTCTGAACTGTCTAAACAACTGTTCATGTTTTCTGCCAGTGTTATTTTCTCCAATGAAAAAAACCATCTTTTATCACCAGTTATCTTCAAATTAGAATATGTCCATCTCCAAAATAATGTTCAGCCATCTATTCAAGAAAAGGAATGCCAACTGGAAAGATAACAGACTTTGAGTCTATGACCCATGAGGGAATAGCCCATAGGTAATAAGGAAAGTGTACCACCCATTCTCCCATCCCACACAGAGGAGTATCATAAAATAATAATGTCATTTTGATTTTTAAAATCCAATGACTTTTTTACATCTTTATCTCTCTGGTTCCACCAGCACAAATCAAATGATAGTAAGTTTAGTAACTGGGAATACTTCTTGGTGTAAGTGAGTCAAAAGAAGAAAGTGAGCTGGAAGATATCTCTTCTTTTAATTGGCAAAAGACCCTGCTCTCCTGCTGCTATCATGGAGAAAGGCAGAACTAAAGCACTACTCAGGGTTTTCACCACACTAAGTCCTTTTAGCATTGCTTCTCATGGCTACAAACAAGCAAGAGCTACTTTAACAGATGTTCTAGTTACAAAGAAAAAAATCATTATTAATTAAGTAAATGCAAATTAAAACAACTCTGAAGTACCACTGCAGACATATTATATTGGCTAATGTGACAGAAAAGGAAAATGACAAATGTTTGGTGATGGGGAGAAGGCAAAGGAGGTATATGTGAGATAGACAAACTAAGGCATTGTTGGCAGAATTGTGAACTGGTTCACAGTTTTGGAGAGAGATTTGGAGGGCTATGAAACTGTATATACTATTTGATCCAGAAATGCCACTACTCGATCTGTATCCAAAGGGATTAAATAAATGGAAAAAGGACCTTTGTGAAGAAAAATATAGAAGCTCTTTTTGTGATAACAAAGAATTGGAAATTGAGGGTATGCTCATCAATTGGGGAATGACTGAACAAGTCACGGTATATGATTGTGATAGAATACCATTTTTCTATAAGAAATAATGAACAGGATGCTTTCAAAAAAACATGAGAGGGGCAGTTAGGTAGCACAGTGGATAAAGCACAAGCCCTGAAGTCAGGAGGACCTGAATTCAAATCTGGTCTCAGACACTTAACACTTCCTAGTTGTGTGACCCTAAGTAAGTCATTTAACCCAATTGCTTCAGGGGTGAAAAACATGGGAAGACATATATGAATTGCTACAAACCAGGAGAACATTGTACACAGTAATAGCAATATTGTAATAATGACCAACTATGAAAGACAACTACTCTCAAGACTGACCCAAAGGACTCATGATAAAGAAAAAAAAAACCTTAAAAAACCAAAACTATCCACCTCCAGAGAACTGATGAACTCTGAAGATTAGAGTATAATATACATATAATATATAATTTTTAAATGTTTTTCAACATGGCTGATATGGAAATATGTTTTTAATGATATCCCATGTATATTTTTTGCTTTCTCACTGGGTGGAGAAAGATGAAAGAAAGAGAAAATTTGGAACTCAAAATTTTTAAATTAATTGTTAAAATAAATAATATTTTTAAAGGAAAAAAAAAAGATACCCTGTTTAACCCCTGATAAATATTAACATATTTTCTGATGAACAGGCTGATTTTAGAAAACCTTGGAAAGACTTATATGAACCGATGTTGAATAAAGTAAGCAGAACCAAGAGAACATTGTATACAGTAACACGATTATGTGATGCAGGACAAAATAGTCTATGACTATAGTAATTTAGCATTTGACAAACCCCAAAACCCCAGCTTTTGGGATAAGAATTCACTATTGGACAAAAACTACTGGGAAAATTGAAAATTTTTTTAAAATTTTAATAATATTCTTTATTATATGAGGTATTTTTTACAAGAAAGTTGGAAATTTAATATGGCAGAAACTAGACACTGACCCACACCTAACATCATATACCAAGATAAGGTATCAGAATATCAAATATCAAGGAATGATATCATAAACAAATTAGAAAAACATAGGATAGTTTACCTCTCAGATCTGAGGAGGAGGAAGGAATTTATGACCAAAGAAGAAGTGGAGATCATTATTGATCACAAAATAGATAATTTTGATTATATTAAGTTAAAAAGTTTTTGTACAAACAAAACTAATGCAAACAAGATTAGAAGAGGAGCAATAAAATGGGAAAACATTTTCACATTTGAGGGTTCTGATAAAGGCCTCATTTCTAAAATATATAGAGAACCAATCTAAATTTATAAGAATTTAAGTCATTCTTTAGTTGATAAATGGTCAAAGGATATGAACAGACAGTTTTCAGATGAAGAAATTGATACCATCTCTAATCATATGAAAAGGTGCTCTAATTCATTATTTATCAGAGAAATGCAAATTAAGACAACTCGGAGATACCACTACACATCTCTTAGATTGGCTAAGATGACAGGAAAAAATAATGATGAATGTTGGAGGGGATGTGGGAAAACTGGGACGCTGATGCATTGTTGGTAGAATTGTGAATGGATCCAACTATTCTGGAGAGCAATTTGGAATTATGCTGAAAGAGTAATCAAGCTGTGCATACCCTTTGACCCAGCAGTGTTTCTACTGGGCTTATATCCTGAAGAGATAGTAAAGAAGGGCAAGGGACCTGTATGTGCCAAAATGTTTGTGACAGCCCTTTTTGTAGTGGCTAGAAACTGGAAACTAAGTGAATGCTCATCAATTGGAGAATGGCTGAATAAATTGCTGTATGTTATATTATAGAATATTATTTTCTATAAGAATTGATCAGGAGGATGATTTTAGAGAAGCTTGGAGAAACTTACATGAACTGATGCTAAGTGAAATGAGCAGAACCAGGAGATCATTATACACAGCAACACCAATATTATATGATGATCAAATCTGATGTTCATGGCTCTCTTCAACAACGAGATGATTCAGACCATTTCCAATGGTCTTGTGATCAAAAGAGCCATTTACACCCAGAGAAAGGACTGTGGGAACTGAGTATGGTTTACAACATAGCATTTTTGTTGTTTGTTTGCATTTTATTTTCTTCATCATTTTCTTTTCTGGTTTGATTTGATTTTTCTTATAAAGCAAGATAATTGTATAAATATGTATGCACATGTTGGATTTAACATATATATTTAATGTTTAATATATATTAGACTACTTGCCATCTTGGGGAAGAGGGTGGGAGAAGATGGGGAAAAATTGAAATGCAAGATTTTATTTTACAATGGCTAATGTTGCAGAATTATCTATACACATGTTTATTCAAGGTAATTCCAATAGATTTGTGATAGAAAGTGCCATCAGCATCCAAAGAGATTATGGAGACTGAATGTGGATCAAAGCATAATATTTTCACTTTTTTGTTATTGTTTGTTTGCTTGGGTTTTTTTCTTTCTCATTTTTCCCCTTTTGATCCAATTTTTATTATACAGCATGGTGAATTTGGAAATATGTTTAGAAGAATTGCACATGTTTAACCTATATTGGCTTGAGAAGCTTGACAAGGTGGGAGTGGGGAGAGAAGGAGAAATTTTTGGAACAAAAGGTTTTACAAAGGTGAATATTGAAAACTATTTTTGCATGTATTTGGAAAAATAAAATACTATTTGAAAAAAAAGTATTCATATATTTTCAATTAGATTAATAAGACAAGATGTGTCTGGAAACCTTAACAACAACCCCTTCTCTATCTTACTTCCCACCCTTTTAAAAAAAACATTAGAATTTTGAAGACAAAAAACACTTTGTAATAGATTAATTTTCCATTCAAACAATTAATCTGCATGCATACATCTCCTAGATATTTTAGGAAGACAAAAAACATCACAAATACCACATCAAAGTTTCTGACCCAGAGAATGTTTCAGAAGTCTAGTCTAATAGAAATGGAAATATACAAATGCTATGTGAAAAGTAGCACTTTCTGTTATCTACAAAATAAGGTTATAACACTGAAAAAACATTGACAATCCTCTATATAAATTGACTTTAATGATCTTTTCAATCTTCACAATCTATTGGCTGTTCTCTGAACAAAGCTGTACTAATATACTTTTCTTTGCTCCTGATCATATCTTTTCTTCTATCCAATTCCCTTCTCCCCTCTTTAGTCTCTCCACTTCAATTTGTGAAGCTTTTCTTAGGTATTAAAACTTATAATAACATTTTCCTTCCATGAATTCATAGCACTTAGTTAAACATGCTTCATTCATTTAGTATTTACACAGTGCCTCAATGTTATGGAAAAGGTGCTAGACTAAGTCAAAAAACTTTGACTCAGATCTGCACTAAACTACTTATTAGTTACACTGTATTAAACAAGACTCTTCAATAATATGGAAATAATAGATGCTCTGCTTTCCAATGACAGGAGCATCAAAACAGAATTATATAAAATTACTTTGGAAACTGCTATACACATGTAAGATAAATTTTATTATTGATCCAAATTGACAGCAAGCTCTTTGAGGTCATAACTGTCAGTTTCCTCTTCAGTTCCTAGCATATAGTAGACACTCAACAAATAGGTTATTGAATAAGTTTTATCCTCTCAGAAATACTTCTTCAGTTTGTGCTCAAACTTACAAAGTAATTCCCAAGCAGGTGGATCTTCACTTCATATTATAACTCATAAAACTCTCAACGAATTCCCATTAACAGTGATTCAAAAGATAAAGTTAAACAAAAGCATTTCTTTGAATAGCATAATAAGAAAAGTACCTATGAAACAGTCTATCCATAAGCCTGGGGCATATAGTACCCGTAGAAAGAAAGAACATGAAATATAATAACAATGACATACACATTTTGGGAACTTGTGTGGCCAAAGTATTTCACTGCTGCAAAAAATTATGGGACCTTACAGTCCTTCTTCTCCTTGAAATACTTTTTCTATAGCCTAGCTCTTGATTGTCAGGTCCACCTCGATCTTAAACCCAAAGCTGGCTTTCTTTAGTCTTGCCTGCCAAAGGCTGATTCAAAAGCCCATTCCAGCTTCAAGTGATGCTGTATATTTCTGGTGAGTATGCCTCTTTCAGATGTACTTCAAACTCTCTTTAACTGATAGTCTGATTATTTATGGGGATTTCTTTCTTGAAAAGTAGCTCTACTACTAAATATCATGGCTGATGGGAAAGTGAGAAAAGAGAGAGAAATCTCTTCCTCTTCTCCCTTGTCATTTCCTCTTCAGAGTTTGGCTTCTTTCTCAAGTGCTGGCTTCTGCCAGAACTAAGTCAAGCTCTCCAACTTTTAAGACAGCCATTGGTGTTGTGGCCAGTCATTGTTCCTTTCCAACTCAATCAGAGAAAGAAGTATTCATGCTTGGAAAGGAACCATAGGATGTTAAGAAATTCTGACTAACTTAACATAAGCATATTAATCAATCAATATTTATTAAGTGCTTATTCATGTCAAGAACTGTGCTAAGCAAAGGGGATACAAAAAGAAACAAAGGACAGTACTTGTCCTCAATGAGTTTACAATCATAAATGCAATCTAAGCTAGATTTAGGAAAAGTAGGAAATAATTAACAGAGGGAAGGCATTCAAAGTAAAAGCGGATGGGGAAGGCTTCATGTAGAAGGTTGGATTTAAATTGGGTCTTAAAGGAATCAAAGGAGGTCAGAACAGGGAGGAAGGAGGAAGGAGAATATTCCAGTCAAAGAGCATGGCAAGAGAAAATACCAAGAACCAAAAGCTGGAGGGTCTTGTTTGTGGAAGAGCCCAGAGTCTGATGTCTCTGGGTCAAAGTTATAAGAAGGCTAGAAAAGTAGGATGGGGCTAGTCCTTATGAAGGATTTTGAATGCCAAACAGAGTACTTTGCATTTGTATCTGGGAAAAAATAGGAAGCCACCAGAGTTTATTATAGAGAGGGTGGGTGACATGATCAGCTATAACTTTAGGAAAATTACTTTAGTGGCTTAATGGAGAATAGATTAACCATGAAGCATAATAACTGAATTGATGTTTTAAAAAAGAAGACAGTCTGTGGATTCCATTCTTTAAATGTTTCACATCTGACCATTGATATTTTTCCTTAGGATAAAAATAAACTATATTTAAAGATAGAAACAAGTAGGAACTCTTTCTTTGGATGCTGGGGTCTAACAGAGTGCCTGAAATTGCATAATATCATAGAAAGAACTTAGGATTTGTTAGATAACCTGGGATCGAGTGCTGGTTCTGTCACTTGTTAACTTTGTGTCTTGGAGAAAATCCCTTTTGGACTCTGGAGGCCAGTTTTCTGATTTGTAAAATGAGAGGGCTATACTCAATGTTTTCTAAGGTCCTTTTCTATTTCTAAATCCTATAATCTATAAAATGGTAATAATGATTGCCTGCAATACCTGTCTCACTGAGAGATTTTTAAGAACGAAAAAATAAAATGTATGAAAATTGTTTTGTAAACTGTAAAGTGCTAATCAAGTGTCAGTTATTATTATTATTATGGTTGTTGAATAAATGCATGAACCAACCCTTTAACTACATGCATCTAATAATCATATTTTGAACCTAACATATTCAGCCTCTTTCACCTACAGATTGCAAAGTGCCTTCAAGCAAAGACAATACATGCCATTATCTTACCTTTACTGAGCTAAGTGATTAGCTCAAGGCCAAGCAGAGAGGTGATGGACTACAAGTGCAGAATGAGAGATATTTTCAGACAAGGCCCATCTGTGATTTTGTTTTGCTTGACTACACTTATTTATTATAAGAGAGGGCCTTATGTTTGGGGGAGAATCATGAGATGAAATAACAGTGAAACCCCCATAAGTAGAAAAGAAGATCAATAAAATATTTTAAAAGACACAGAAAGAATAAAATAATATTTAGAAGGAAACACATATAAGCAGAGCAATGCTAATATCACTATTCCAAATTTAACATAAATCTAAAAAATAAGCTCTATGTTGTAGTCATCTACTTTTTCTTTCTTCATATAAGGACATGCTCATTTGCAAAGTTCATAATGATAACACACACACAAAAGGTTTTCATCCATTCAAGGAAGAGGACAGCATGGTGACTCAGGGCCCTAAACCTGATGTCAGGTAGACTAAGGTTGTCTTATATCATACAAACTAACTGGATGACCATAAGCAACTTTCAGAGTCTGGATTTCCTCATCACTAAAATTAATATAAGACTGATAGTACCTATCTCATGTGTTTGTTTTGAGGTTCAGATAAGGTAATATATGTAAATTGCTAGATGAACATCATCTCTTACTGTTATTATTTTTTTTTCGAGATGTAGCTCTTTACTTCCCTGGAAGGGACATCGATTTTTTCTGTTATTGCTGTTGAACACCTACCTTGGGAGTGCACGCGGCTTTTCCCAAACTGTTTTTGCAGCTCTTGCAAAATCTCATAGGATCATCAATTTAAGAGTTTGAAGGCACTTTACAAGCCATCTATCCAATACAGTCATTTAAAGACAAAGAAACCAGAACCCAGAGAAGTTGTGTAATTAATTCAAGGTCATACAGGTAATAATTAGCAGAGCTGAGACAAGGGGAAGGATAACAAAATGGTGAAGAAAAATGTCAAAGGATTAGGAATGGGAGAATGGGGGAGTTAGATAACTAACTGTATGCTGTGGAACCATAGGCACATGTCTACTATCTGAGTTTTTGGTCACTGATTTGTAAATTTTGGCTAACATTCACTACCTACTTCATGGGGTTGTTGTAATCAAAACACTTATTTCGGAAACTTTAAAATGTTATAGAAATATGAATTACTATTTCACAATTTTGCTTGTGCCTGATCTGATCACAAAGAAAGAACTTGGGAAAGTCCCATTAAAGAGAAAATAACTCCCTCAGGACATTAAGATATGTAAGAGTAACACTATAGAAAAGCCCCAGATTTCACAATCAAATCAGGGGCTTCCGCTAAGAAAATAAAATTTAAAAAAAGACAGTGATTTCCAAATTCTTTCTTGGCAAGATAGAGATTTTAGTAGAATGATTTGCTCATTGCTATGTCCCTGCCCAGTTCTATTATAATAACCATCTCTTTTCCCCAATTCCCACCTTCCTACTCACACTCCATTGTCAGAGCAGGATTTCTTCTGCTCCCTTTCAAGCCCTTCCAGAAAACACACCTCTTCCTTTAAGTTCTTTAATTGAAGTCATATCCCATTGAAATATTACCCCTCCCACCCTCTGAAGTACAATATCCAAGTATCTTTCCAACAGAGATGAAGCCACCTACTTGGCTGCTGACTTTTTGTTTGTTTGTTTGATTGAACTGGTTGTCTAATATAGGCCAGAGGCCCATGGGGCAAGGGCTATACCCTCTTTTCTGTGTTGTGCAGAGCCAAGTTGACTTTTGGCATTCTGCTAAAAACAACAATAACAATAATAATCATAGTATGTCAGGAGGGAGTGTGGAAGGGTGTGGTTGGAACTAAAATTAGAGACTTAAAATAAGTGCTAAGAGATGGCAGAAAAATTAGTGGACTCCCAGTAGTGTGTGTGTGTGTGTGTGTGTGTGTGTGTGTGTGTGTGTGTGTGTGTGCCACTTGAAAGTGCTAAACATATTTTTTGGGAAGAGCAGTCAGATGGAGCATTATGACTGGAACCTAAATATGGAGATGTTTAGATTAGACAGAAGTAAAGCATCTTAACAGCAAAGGCAAACTGTCAAAAGAAGGAACTGCTGGCTGGGCTAATTATGGCTAACTCATTAGAGATGTTCAAAAATAATCTGAAAGGATTTCAAGAGTGTATAAGAATAGTGGAAAGTCCTCTGTGATTGGGGAAGCTGTATTTATTCATTTATGAAACTTCTTCTGATCCCCATCTGCCTAGATTTGAGATTTCTCTATGAGTACTGACCTTTCCTCCTTCCCCTTTCTTTTATTCTCTCATACTAGTAAATATAGCTGGTCTTGAAGTAAAGAAAACTAGGTTCAAGTACTGCTTCTGGCAATTAAGTGGTTAGATGACCCTGTACAAATTACTTAAATACTGAGGGATGCCAGGTAACTCTGTAAACCCACAATTTGCTGAGAGCATGCTGAGTTGTAATAATAAAGGCGGTTTTCTTCTTCAGGTTTTCATGAAACCATGAGGAAAAAAAGGAAAGAAAAATAAGGGAGGGAAGAAGAAAGAAAGAAAGGAAAGAAAGAAAAAAGGAAAGAAGGAAGGAAGGAAGAAAGAAAGAAATTTCTTCAGAAAAGCCCTCTAATACAGCTAAATAACAATAATACTACCCTTATTTTGAGGATGAAGAGAATGAGGCTGAAAGAGAGGTGAAATGATATTCCTTCAATTCTGTAAGTATTGAATATAAAAACCTACATCCATAGCCAGGTTCCTTGTCTCCAAGTGCAGTGCTCTCTTCCATAACTTATTGCTCCACCACATCTTTTTCACAAGCTTAGAGTCAACATCCAAAATCAAGGAATCATAGAATGTAAAAATTGGAAGAGAATTTAATCCATCTCCTTCATTTTACAGATGAATAAACTGAGATTCAGAGAGTTGAGTGATTTGCCCAAGGCCACATAATAAGCCAAGATTTCTGAAATCTCTTAGTAACTAAAGATTTGGCCAAGACACTTTCAGTCTAAGATACCTTACTCCAGTTTAAATAATTTGCTTTCTAGCCTATGGCAAAAAGTCCCCAGTTTATGTGAGTGTCCACCAGTTTTATGTATACACAGACACATACACACACACATATGTAATTAATATAAAATTATTTCTATAGGATTTTTTCACACTGAGAGCTTTGAAGTCTAGCGTATCTTTTAGTATCCTGGACAGCGATTTAATCTTTGAATTTAAAATGTTGAATTTTATTTATTTACAACTAGTCACTCATTGTGGTCTTCCATCTGCCTTTACCCTGCATGAAATAACATACATACACAACAAAGCAGTAATGACTGATCACTGATTTTTTGCATAAAACAAAATTAGGAGAAAAAGGCTATTTAAACAAATGGGTGGAGGGATAGAAATTATATGGAAGTATTGGTTAGAAGATGGTAGTGTGGAGAAGAGCACGTAAAGTGAAACCTTGTAGCAGTGTATTTGTTTTTGTTTTGTTTTTTAATCAGCTCTTCATCAGTCCAAGTCCTAGCTCCAGTTATTTATTTCACAGAGTGAAGGCTTGACTACTGAATCCAGCTTACTGGTTTAAGTCCCTAGTGCTGAAATTCATAGCACAAAATGCCAGCATGGACCCCATCATCCTAGAGTTGTCATTATTTGCAACATGCTCCCCTCTTAGTTCCATCTTCCCTTTTTCCTTCTTCCTGGAATCCTTTCAAAAGCTCCCACCCCAGCAGAAACTGTACCCCTACACCAGAGTCAAAAAAAGAAACCATCTCTCTCAGGATTGGGAAAACTACTGTCCCATAGTTAGGTCTCAAAGCTCATTTCAAATATATATGTAAATACTCACTTACATTGATGATTTCCCCCATAGCCTTCCCTCTATCCCCTTTCAGAAAGCCATTGAGCTCATCATGGTTCAGAAAACCACATAGAGAAGAGACAGAGAAACAGAAACACACACACAGAGACAGAGAGATCCAGATACAGAGAGAAGGAAAAAGGGAGAAAAGGAAGAAAATAAAAGGAAGGAAGGAAGGAAGGAAAAGAAAGAAAAAAGAAAGTAAAGGGGGAAGGTGAACAAAACCAATAAATATAATGAAAAAATCTGGCATTATATGCAACATTCTATGGTCTTGAGGATACCCACCTATGCAAAGGAGCAATGTAGGAAGGAATTTCTTCTTATATCTCTTTTTTTTGAAGATGAAGCTTAATCGTTATGATTTCATAGCATTCAGTTTTGGTTGTTTTGTTTTGATACTGTTTTTTTTTTTCCATTTACATTGCTATAGTAATTGTTTATATTGTTTTCTTGCTTCTACTTACTTAACTTTACAATTCATACAATTTTCTTCATACTTTTCTGTATTCCTCATTTTCATCTTTTTATTACACAATAAAATCCCATAATATTCCTGTACCACAATTTGTTTAGCTATTTTCAATTCATTCACACTTAGTTTTTTTCCCAGACCCTTTGCTCTCTGTCTCTGTCTGTCTGTCTGTTTGTCTCTGTCTCTCTGTGTCTCTTTTTCTCTCTCTTTTTCTCTCTCTAACACACACATATACACACAAAGTGATGCTATAAATATTTCAATATCTATGAAGCCCCTCTTTTTGTCATTTATCTCTTTTGTGTATATACTTAGAAGTGGAATCTTTGAATCAAAAGGTATGGATATCTTAATCACTTTATTTGCATCATTCAAAATTGCTTTCCGAAATAGTTGAACTGATTCTCAGCCTTGTCAACAATTCAGTAGTTTATTTTTCTCTCCACAAACTCTCCAACATTAACTATTCTCATCTTTGCCAGTTTGTTAGGTAAAAGTCTTATGATCTTTTCCATTGGTAAGCGATATGTTGTCTAAGTCAGGCTTTCTCAAGCCTGAATTTCCAGACAGAAAATGCATCATAACAGTCCCAAAGGCACAGAGGGTGCGGCAATCTGAAAAATTCCAATTAATGGAATTGTCCATCCTTTTTTATTTCTTTTTTTTTTTCCTTCTTTTTCCTTTAATGGTTTTGAGCCAAATGTTTAATTTACCCTCTCCCTTGGCACCCATCACCACCATTACCACCATCAGAGCCAGATGCACCATGCAAATGTTGGAATAAATAAGTAAGGCTCAGACAAACAAGCAGGGAAAACACAATTAGGCAAAGCAAACAGAGAAGAGGAAGTGGTGAACATCCCACAAGGGGAAGGTCAAAGTCTTAGGGAGCCCACCTGCTATGAATTTCATTGAAGCCCATTGAAAATCATCCGTGTGGGTCCACTCAGTTCCTGTTAATAACATCCATATGGAAATACAGACATGAAGAAAATCTACAAATGGAAACGTTAGAGCATGGCGAATCAAAAGAGTAATGAACCCCAAAGGCAGAGGGAAGTGGTGAGTTGGACATGTGTGTGTGTGTGTGTGTGTGTGTGTGTGTGTGTGTGTGTGTGTGTATTGTGAGTGCACAGAGGGAAAAGATTCCCTCCTTCTTAGACCATGATAAATTTCTGACTTTTCACACATGTGAAAGATTGTGCTGTAGATGGACCACACTGCCAACAGAAACTGCTGCAGGGATCAGGAAACCAAGCTCTCCAAACAGAACTTATTATCTTGCAATCTGCAACCTGACTATTGGCAGAGTCAGCCATCAGGAGCTACAGTGACCAACTCAATCCCTGAAGAAAGGAAGGAGAGGGAAAGGCCAGGATTTGGATGAGCACTTTCTTCTCAGGGGCTGCACAGATCACTGATGGAAAGAACAATCTCTCTGCACAGTATCCTCTCACCCCACCCGCAGCCTGAGTATAAACAAGATAACAGATTCAGAGCTGGAAGGAAAAGGAATAAGTCTACTATATAACAGGCTCTGTGTTAAGCATTTACAAATATTATCTCATTTGATCCTCATGACACAACAAGATAGGTCCTCTTATCCCCATTTTATAGTGGAGGAACCTGAGGTAGAGCTTAAGTAACTTTTCCAGAGTCACACAGCTAATAAGAATCCAAAGCCAGAAGAAACTTAGAAGAGTGTTGAGTCTGACTCCCTTATTTTATAGATAAGATTGAAACCCAGAAAGAATTGCTTTGACCAAGGGCACAGAGATGATACAGTGACTATATAGATAATATAGGATCCAAATATAGGTCTTCTGACACCAAATCAGTGATCTTTCCTTTAGGCTGTTTTAAGCAGCATATGTCAAGTTCTCCTGCCTCAACAGTTTAGACTTGTCCTAGTCTTCTCCAGAAAGAGATAAGCAGGTTTATGACATGGTATACAAGTTGTAACCACTGCTTTGGGATGATACCCTAATAACAAATTTTTACATACTAAAGTAAGAATTGAATAAACTACATAGTCATTGATAAGCGGATCTTAATCACTGAATCACCTGACTTTTTCTACATTATCACTGCACTCTCTTACCCCTGACCACCTTTTAAGCTCCCTTTTAGATATGGTCATCTCCCATTGATATATAAGCTTTTTAAGAAGAGATACTGGTTTTCTTTCTTCTTGAATTTTAGTATCAGAGTTTAGCACATGCCTCATTTTAAAAAATCATTCTTTTGTCTTATCTAACTCTTTATGATCCCATATGTAATTTTCTTGCCAAAGATACTGGAGTGGTTTGTCATTTTCTTCCCCAACTCAATTTATAGATGAGCAAATTGAGGCAAATAAGGTTAAATAACTTACCCAGGATCACACAGCTTTCTGAGCCCACATTTGAACACAGGAAGATGAGTCCTCCTGACTCCAGGCCTCAAACTCTATACACTAGGCCCTCTAACTGCTCTCAGTTCCTCATATATACTATTTAATAAATGCTTTATTTATAACGATCCACTTCAAAAGAAAAAGAGAACTATCACATAGTTCACTTGTGTGTAGGGTTTTAAATTTTATAAATCTCCTAGTAAGATTAGACAGTGTATGTTTTTAATCCCCACTTTAAAGATGGGGAAACTAAGGCTCGGAATAGATGGTGAATGTTAGTGCAGAATCTTAAGCTACATGTCTGGAATCCAACTCCAGTACTCTTTCCATTCTGCTGCACTGCCTCAAAAGTCAATTTTGTTTACTTCACCCTAAACAGAAGGAACTGCTAAAACACTCCCAAATTCTTTTTTAAGACCTCCAGGAAGGAGGAGCCTAATAGCTTTCAATGTAACCCATTCCATTTTTGTACATCTATAGCTGTTAGAAATTTTTCCTAAATTGTCTCTGTAGCTTTCACCAATTGGAAAGTGGGGCCAAAGAAATTGTTATCAGGAGGAAATCAGGATTCAACATCAATAAGAAGATGGAAGGAACAGGAAAGACAAAGATTTAAAGTAATAAGTGGTCTTTTCCCTATGGAACAGGCATTCCAGAGAACACAGAGAAAGGGTTAGTTAGCTTTAGAGAGGAAGTTTGGAGGAATTAGGTTAAGGGATATAGAATAAGAGAGTAGTCAGTGGGTGAAGATATGTTAATAATTGAAGAATGAATTTTTCATTGTCCACAGGGGGTTTACAAAAACTTATATCTGGGCATAAGGCCACAGTGGACAATTAGAAAGTGGCCAGAGAGAGTGACTAGAACATGATGTAATATCATGGGTAAGACAATCCTTTACAAAATAAACTTAATCCTTATGTAACAGTCCTTCAAATATTTAAATACATCTCTTCTATGCCCACTGGATCTCCTTTACTACAAGGTAATTATCCAAACTCTCTTAAATCAATTCTCTTTATGCTCTTTCAGGCAGTTCATTATCCAAGTTGCCCCACTCCAGCCATACTAAGTTTCACGACATCCCTCCTACAATGAGGGATCTAAAATTGAACAAAATACTCTAAATGTAGTCTAAACAAGGCAGGATTATCTTTTCTCTTGTTCTTGATGATAATAACACAACCCAAGATATTGCTACAATTCAATCTCCACATAACTACAAAAGTAATTTTCTAAAAAAAAAAAAAAAAAAAGATCTGATCAAGTTGCTACCCCTGCCAACCAACTCTTGTGGCTTTCTATTACTTTCAAGATCAAATACAAACTCCTCTATTTGACATTTAAATTTCTTCATAATCCAGCCTCTTCCTAATGTTCCTGTCTTCTTACACATTATTTTCCTTCTTATACCCTCTAATCCAACCATTCTGACCTATTCTAGATTTACTTCCATGTCTTTGCACTGACTGAACTTCATACCTGGAATTCACTCTCTCTTAATCTTTGCCTCTTAGAATCTCTGAATCCAAGATTCAGCTCAAGTGCTACCTTCTATATGAAACTTTTCCTAAATTCCCTTTGGCTGTTAATTCCTTCAATCTCATAAAAACTGTAATGATTTTATTACATATACTTAGTGAGAGTAGAGATGCTTATCATATATGTCCTTGTATTTTCAATGTTTAGGAGATTAATAGACACATAGTAACAGATGTTTGTTGATTGATTAGGTTTTGTTTATTGGTTTGGGGTTACTGTTTTTTATTTTTATGTATTTATTTTTTGGGGACAACCATAGCACAGTGTTTATTCATAGTGAGTCCATTAAAAAAATATTTTTGTTCATTTGAACTTTGCAAATATCAGCAAAAGTAGGTAAAAACTATGAATATTCATTATGTAAAAATTGTTAAAGATTTTAAAATTATATAATATATTCATATTAATTCTAAAGTTGCTTTACTTCCCCTGAGTTTCCTTGTATTCTGTGTAGTGCAATTTTAATGTTTCATTGATATTCTTCATTTATTTTGCAACAAACAATCTCATTTCTCTACTCTTCCCAAAAAATAAAAAAATAAATCCTTTGTAACCAATAAGCATAGTCAATAAAGCAACTCACACATTATCTATGTCTTAAAATGTATTTATCATTCTTCCCCTCTAGTCAAGGTGTACTGGGGATATTTCAAACTGTTTCATGAAAGTCAAATGTTAAATTTTCAGTGGAAGCATTTTTACACTTAGGAAATGGTCAAATGATGCAAATCAGGGATTTATTTGTTGTTTTGTTGATTTTCTAGACTTAGGAAATTAATAGAGAAATGTTAATTCAGAGCAAAATTAAAAGCCTGTCAAGAATTTTTTTTCTTTCAGAGAGCCAGTTAGCAAACATTTACCAGCGTATCACTCCCTCTAGTCCATCATCTCTCTGTCAAGAAGTGAGAAACAAGCTTCATTATCCAGCCATCCTCTGGAATCATTATTGACCATTATTTTAATTGGAGTTCTTAAGTCTTTCACCAGACATCTAGGTAGTACAGCAGACAGAGTGCTAGACCTGAAGTCAGTGAATTCACTCACACGCTCCCTATTTGCCTCAGTTTCCCCATTTGGAAAATGCTGTGGAAAAGGAAATGGTAAACTACTTCAGCATCTTTGCAAAGAAAAGCCCCATAAAAGGTCAGACATGACTAAAAAGTGACTGAATAATAAAGTTTTTTAGAGTGTTTTTCCTAACAAAGAAAAATCCATTTCTGCCCACTTCACTTCATTTCAAGTCATTTAAGGTCCTCTCAGGCTTCTCTGAATCTGCCCAGTTTGACTTTGTAATCATTAGGATTAAATTTTTTGGTCTTTATTTAATTTTTAAACCTATTTTCAAAAAATCTGAATGATTATAATTTTTGTTGTGTTGAAATTAGAAAAAGAAAAAAAGTTGATATTTCTATATTTATAAGCATTTTATATTCTAGTGCATGTTCATTTTTAAGGTACCATAATCTTTGAGACATGTGTGCACTCTATTTTATTCTCATTCAGTAATTACCAGACACTTATCATGTATGACTTTTCTAAAGTTTATTCAGATCCTTAATTTAGGATTATAGAAAATAGTATTAGAAGAAACCAAATAGAGGTCATTCATCCAATTTCAATAAATAATAAAGCCAGGATTCAAAATTTGTTTACATGATTCTAATTTAAGCATTCTTTTTCACATACTGCAATATCTCTTTCTTGACTATGTTTCATTGAATTATTACATTTTTCTTTAAGCATAATGTATTTTACCTGTTACGCCTATTTTTACCATTGCTTTCTCTAAGATTATGTCTGCTACCATTTTATTTTGTTTTAGCTTTTACAAAGTGAAATTTACTTTGAGCATATAGTAAGAACAGAAATAGAAACATTTCCCCCCAATACCTCAGGGATATACCCTTTCATGTTGATATGATACATAGTTTCTAGATAGCATTGATCCCACCAAATTTCAGGTATATATGTAACATGACTGCTGTATATCCGTGTCTCAGAGATTGGAAAGCTAGGTTTTGAATATTGCATATGGCTCTTCAGGGCATTGATGATGGGCTCATTGAAAAACCTGAATTGGACTTCTAAAATCTCAAAAACCCTATTCTCTTGTTCTTTCAGAATTCATGTCTAGATCCTCCAGATTAATTACCTTTATCTAAAATCTCTGCTTCCAATACAGAAACTAGTATTTACCAAAGCACACATTGATCTGGCCTGAGGGAGAAAGGTCCCAAATTCTTCCCTTTAAAGCATAGTTGTACCCATATTTACAGAGAAATTGAAGGTATTAGAAAGAAGGGTAATTAACCCTACTCATTTGCAGTTTCAAGTTATATGCTTTGACTCCACTGTCCATCCTTTCATCCACTTGCTTGGACCCCAGTCACTGGTTCTTATATTTTATTTATTTTTATTCCTCCATTTTTGATGCATCCTTTCAAATTCAAACTTGTATCTGAATTATGAGAAATAGTAAGATCACTTCCTTCGTCCTCATTTCTTAACTAAAGTATTTTTCCTTTCTTTTTCTTTCTGCTCTTAAGACTATCAACACCCCCACACACACACACACCCTACTCCTTGCCTCTCAGTCTTAGAAAGTAAATTATTCTTAGTTAAAAAACTTTGTTTTATCTTTTGAAATATTGCATTCCAAGAATTTCTCCTTTTCATAATCCTATCTGCCAAGACTTGCATGAACCTGACTACAATTCCATAGTATTTAAACTATATTTCTGACTGCTTGTAATATTTTTTCTTTTTGACCTGAAAATTCCATATTTTTGACTATCATATTTCTAATATTCACTTGGAGTTTTCTTTAAAGAAGTAACTGATGGATTCACGTAAGCAATTATTATTTGTGTAGACAGATAGAGTGTTTAGAGCAATACAACCAGAGTCAGGAAGAATTGAGTTTAAATTCAACTTCAGATACAAAGTAGTTGTGTGGTCTGGGGCAAAGTAGATAGCCTCAGTTTACGTCATCAGTTCCCACATCTGTAAAATGGGGAATGACAATAATATCTGCTTCTTAGGATTGCAGTAAGGATCAAATGAGATGGTAATTGTAAAGTCCTTAGTACAATGATTGTACTAAGCACATAATAAGCACATAGTAATGCTAGTTATTTTTATTTCTTGAAATACAGTATTCAGTGCCCATCAATTGGAGAATGACCAAGTAAGATATCATAACTTAAGGGAATATTATGATCTTTAAGAAATAATGAGCAAGCTGATTTCAGAAAAGCCTGGAAAGATTTACATGAACTGATGCTGAGTAAAGTGAGCAAAACCAAGAAAACATTGTAAACAGTAACAAGATTATATGGTGATCATCTGTGATGGACTTAGTTCTTATCAACAATGCAGTGATTCAAGACATCCCAATAGATTTGGGATGGAAAATGCCATCTATATCTAGAGAGAGAACTATGAAGGCTGGATATGGATTGAAACATAGTATTTTCACTTTTTTTGGTTAGTTGGTTGTTTTTTTTCTTTCTCATGATTTTTTTCCTTTTGGTCTGATTTTTCTGGTACATTATAACAAATGTAGAAATATGTTTAAAAGAATTGCACATATTAAATCTATCTCAAATTACTTGCTGTCTTGGGGAGGGAGGAGGGAAGGAAGGGAGAGAGGAGAAAAACACAAAAGACTTACAAAAATGAACGTTGAAAATTATCTTTACATGTATTTGAAAAAATAATATACTATTGAAAATATCTTTTAAAATAAATACAGTATCCAGGATTTTAAAAAATTATTTTCTTCTCTCAATCTGATGATTTTCAGTTGCCCTCTCACCCTTACCTCTTTGCCAATTCAGTTGTTTTTTGTTGTATATACTTTATATCTTCTTCTATTTTTCATTCTTTTAACTTTGTCTCATGAAGTCATTGAATTATGTTTGAACTTTTATAATTTTCATGGATTCTACTCCTTGGATAAGATTTCTACATTCTGTTATAAGCTATTCATTCTTCTTCAATTATTTTTTCTTCTGAGTTCTAATTTCATTCAAATTTTATTTCTATTTTTTAATCTCTTACTTAATTTTCCCAAGTATTTTTTGTCATCCTATGGCCAATCTATTATTTTTTTTCCAAAAGGCTGTACTTATAGAGATTTATTCTCTTTTTTCCTTCTAGAAGTTCTTGACCTATAAAGTTTCTTCATATTTTTTGCCATCTTCTTTTTTCCTCATATTTCTGGCTCAGCTCCTATTTTAGAGCTTTGTGCCAAGGCCAGGCTGTATTTTCCCCTACATTCTTGGATGAGATGTTCAAGTCCTATTTTGTCCTAACCTTTCCTCTCTGAATTTTTGCCACTGCTTCCTACTTCCCTTGGTGTGGCACTGACAGACTTGAGTATCCCAGGTTTGAGTATTCCTGATTAGGGAACCACCACTATAGTATTCCATAACCCCTTAAGGTTTTCCTTGTCTGGGGCTTTCCCTAATGGGGTTCTTCCTCATTAGGTAGCTACTGTAAGCTTTTGCTTTGCTACAATAAGCAATTATAGTAATGACTAGGGTTTTGCCATTTTAGATAATATTACTTTATATTAATTTGTGGATTGACAGAGTCCAATTCATTTATCTTAAATGTCAGTTCCCTTATCTGAAAATGGGGATGGTAGGTGAATTAGGCTTTTCAAAGTACTCTGGAAAAGTATGTCATTATAGTTATATAAAAAGGAGAAAGATTCTTTTTTTACCCTCAGTTTTACCAATAAATGATAATTTATTACCTCAGATGACAATAAATCTTCCTCTAAACTTAATATAGCATTTTATTTTGTATCTGTATGATTATAATAATGTATATCTAGTGTTTTATCTTCCTATAAAACTACAAACTCCTTGAGGACATAAACTTTGCCTTACCTAATTCCTCCATCCAACTCCACCCTCCATGCTATGTTGGCATACTGGGCACTAAATTAATGTTTGTTGAAGTTGAATCTCACAAAGATTAGTCCAAATTTTTCTGTGAATGTGTTTCCCATTTACATTAAATGAATACCTAACAAATAGTTAAATAGACACCCTTTTAGGGTTCAATTATAAATAGCTCATTATTTGAATACTAATAAAGGCTATTTAAAATTGAAATTAGTTTTTTTTTTTAAACAATTGAATCCTTTTTCCTATTCTTAATTTATATAGCAGAATTTCTCCTTCCCCCTCAAGTTTTCAAGCTAAATTCTATGCTAAGGGTACTGAGCCAAATGAGCTCTAAAATTCTATAATCCATGATCTATGATCTTGGTGTTGGTCTGAATTAATAAGGTTTGTTAGATTTGTGATTTGTACTTCCTATGTGCTTTATATCTATATCAGTGCTTATGTGCAGAAAGGTGTAAATTAAGAGTACCTTTTTGTGTTTTCTAAATTTGCTCCAAGCACATGAAAAACTTTCCATCATTTACTGATGTTATATAAGGCATATAAGGTCTATCAAGTTTTCTTTGTTAAGAGAAACATTAAAAATCATAATTTTATTCCATTCTCATCATGTCCATTGACATCTCTATTCCTTGCTAACACTGTCTCCCTTTGCATGGAATGAAGGTGTTCCTGCACTTCTTCCCACTTTATTCTTTCTTTATTGCATTAATTTCTTCCTGTCCAGGCTTCCCAGCTAAAAGTGGTCTCTCAACTCAAATTTCTTTTAGTATTTTGTCAGATGCTCTTCTTTGCACTTATTGAATTCTTCTTTATATAAGCATTTATTAAGTGATTACTATATACAAGACACAGTACTAAGAATCCAGAGATTCCAATGGTAAAAGTTAGGGTGAAGAACATTCCAGTTATGGGGGAAAGTCAATAGACAAAGATGATGACACAAAGATGGGAGATAGAATATTGTATGCAAGAAATAGTAAATAGGTCACTATGTCTGAGCCATAGATTTCATAGAGAGGAATATAGAATAAGACTGGAAAGATGGGAATGGACCAGGCCCTGAAGATAGTTCTTGATATTTGATCCTAGAAGTAATAGTGAACCACTGGAGGGGAAATGGGATGGGCATAAATAGATACATATTAGGAAATTCATTTTGACACTTGAATGGAAGATGGATTAAAATGGTGAGAGACTTGAGGAAGGAAGACCAAGTAGAAAGCTATTTCAATAGTCCAGAAAAGAGGTGATAGGAATCTGAATGAGAGTGGTAACTACCTGAGTAGAGAAGGTGATATAGATAAGAGCTATTACAAATAAAATCTGGCAATTGACTAACTGTGTGGGAGAAATGAGTTAGGACTTGAAAATGATACAGAGGTTACAAACAAGGACAATGGAGTCTTTGACAATAATAGGTATGCTCAAAAGAGGCAAGGTTTTAGGGATTGGGTAACAAGTTCTTTTTTGGATAAGTTAAGTTTAAGATACCTATAGGAATAGAGTTCAAAATATCTAATAGGCTCAGTAGAAAGACTAGAGCTGGATAAAATAGATCTGAGAATCACCTTTGTAGAGATGATGATTGCAAAATGGTTGATAGGATCATAAAGTAAGATAATATATAGAAAGAGAAAAAATAGAACAGGTCCAAAATAGAGCCTTTCCAGGCTCCTGCAGTTTGAAAGGATGACATGAATAAAGATCCAATAAAGGAAGATGAGAAGGAACATCAGACAAGACAGGTAGGAGAACCAAGAGCAGCATCATGAAAACTCAGAAGGGAGAATGTGATCAAGAGTATCAAATGTGGCAGAGAGGTCAAGAAGAATTGAGAAAAACTCATTAGATTTGGCATATAAGAGATCATTGGCAATTTATAAGAGTGCTTCTGATGGGGTTGGGGTAGCAATTCCTAGTTCTAAAAATAAGGCATATGTGAAGAATTCACGAGGGCATTCTCTTTATCAAAAGCAACTGTTATTTACAAGGAGTTCTAGACAAAATGAAAAGGTAAAATAGATACCAAGAATGGTGAACATGAAATAGATTAGAAAAGCAATGGAAGGAATATTATAGTTAGCAAGGAAAGGGGTTTTTACCAATTAACAAGGGGGAAAAAAGGTTTTCTAGTGGAACTCACAATTAACCAGAGAAAGAGAATATGCTAGGAGGTGGGAATATGCCATTGACTAGCTGGCTAAATCCATAGAAGATTTAAGCAGACTAACCCTAAAAGAGATTAGCAAGGGGAGAGGATTATACCATTGATTGGTTAGCTAACTCTAATAGAGATTTAGTATCCTAAAAGTTAGCTCTAACAAGGAGAAAGACAAAATAGGATGCCATGACGTGACAAGCTAACCCTGAAAGGGATTTAGCAAAGATGGTGTAGGTCATGGGCAAATTTATAGGGGAAATGTAACTTTAGGGGTTTGACATCATAACTTGGACTTTCTGTTTGGTTACAGTAAATTGGGGTTTCCAAAGACCTTCACTTGGGGTAGGACTGTAATGAAACTCCACTTGAACAAAGGCCTACTTAAGAACAAAAGGTTATTTTAAGACTGAGATGATCCTATTAGTACCCTTCCCTACTTGCTTCAGGGAGTATTATAATCAGTGCTTCAGACTTCTTCTGCTACAGTCCACTTTGATATTCAGGACTTCATCAGTTCCACTTAAATAATGAGCTCAAAATATATATTTCAAAGTTTAGAAGAGAATACAAAGAGATAAAGTCAAAACTTCAAGCTTATAGCTTTCCAAAGGGGTTTAACAACAAAGATGAAAAAAATATTTATAATAATATCTAGAACCAAATGGGCAGGGGCAAGGACACTTGTTTTTTTTTTTTTTTTGTTGTTGTTGTTGTTGTTGTTTTTTAATGGAGGGTAGTAGAGAAATACATTAAATAATTTTGTTTGCTGTCCTTGAAAAATTAGTTAATTTTTATCTGTTCTAAGCTTCTGCAGTGCTTATGTCAGGGTTCTAACATCCCCAAAGTCATAGTTGGAGCGTAAGGGCCATAATTTTAGTGGTAGAAAATCCTTCTAGAAGACCGTTCAAACATTTTCTATAAAGTGTAGAATGTGACAGGAGCACCTACCATACATATTGAATTTATTCTTGCTCCCAAAGAGAGGGATCTTGCCCCCAAGACTTGATTCCTCCAGAAGATTACTGTCACTTAGGGCATAAAAGAACTGCCCCCAAGGAGCCATTTCATTTGATAGATATTCCAGTGTCAACACAAACTTCTGATAGGACAAAGTTTTTTTTTTGTTTTGTTTTGTTTTGTTTTGTATTTTTTTTTATTAAAGCTTTTTATTTTCAAAACATACATGGATCATTTTTCAATATTGATCCTTATAAAACCTTGGTTCAGTATCTGTGTCTCAATTCATTCCATGCTTCAATTTATACTGAACTGTGGCTTGTGATCAATACACTTGCTCAAAAAACTTTATTGAATGTATTTCCTTTTTTATCTCCTCTGACAGATGAGGAAAGTGGTTAAATGGGGTTTAATGACTTGTCTAGGATCACGAAGCTAGTAAGTATCTGGCTAGAATTGAACTCAGGAACATGTCTGGTCAGAAGTTGGTATTGTGATGAGTGCAGGACAATATGGTACAATATGAGAATGAGGTGGAGGTGGATGGGATGGTAGAGAATGTCTAGAATTCAGCCTAAATGGAATGTTTGAGTTATCCAATCAGAGGGAGAAGTTACAAAGAAGTTTCAATGTGTGAAGTTCAGGACTTGAAGCTGGTGTGACTTTACAGCACGAAAAAGTTTCTGAGACATGTAGACAAAGTCCAGAATTCAGACTTTTAGGGTCCATGCTGAGGCTGCTGCTACTGAAACATATTGAATTGGGTATTAGAAGGAGAGGGCCCAGGTGGTTCTGGACTATATCAGAATTATCTGAGTTCTCCCATCCACTGTATTTTCCAAATCTAAATAAGTGACCTGGACCCTGGATTTTCTTAGGGGTAAAGTTTCATCCCTTGTTCTGCATAAGGGCTACCATCCTTGTATCCAGACAGTACTGAATCATTTATGAAGTGGTGGACACTTCACAGATGAGTGAAGTATTTTGGTATGAAGTGGCAAGATAATGAAGCCTTTTCAGTTATAAAAGAGTAGTCCTTGAAAGCTCAGGACCTCATCACAAAAAAAAAAGATGCTGGCAATGAAATATTAAACTAACTATAAAAGATTTGGCCACATCAGGTTATCTCTTTATGAGGAGTAAATTAGTCCCCTGAATGAATCATAAAGGAAATGATGGAATAGGATGAAGAATGATAGGCAATACCTAGGGTGACCTTAAAAATTAATTCTCTGAATCCAGGAGACAAATTCAAAGAGGAACACAGCTCCTGATGGGACAAGCCTCATAAGCTATTGGCAGTAGAGCAGAAGCAATCACTACAAAGAAAAGATCCAGGACTCTGGAAAGGAAGGTATTCATCCAATTAAGTATGAGATATGCCAGGACAGAAAGAAGCTGTATTGCTGAAAACCATCCTCTTCCCACTCCCTACACTGCAGAGCCCAAAGCAGTAATCTAAAGCTCCTTCTTAGTGGCCTAAAGCATTTTCCTCTGGGCAGGGTGGAGAAGTTTACTTACCTTCTTGTTTTAAATATTTAATGTAGTCTTATAAACAGAGTTGTGGAAGAAAAATTCTGTACTCTTAACCAATGTCTTTTAGAGATAATCTATTAGCATAATATTTGGAGAGAGCTCATGCTAATGGAAATTTTCTCTGACCCAAGCAATGTCTACTTAAATTTTAGAGTAAACATGAAAAAAAAGACAAAATTCTACAGCAAGATTTTTTTTTAAAGATACAATTTAAGGGTTTAAATTTACCAAAAAGAATTATAATAATGTGGAACTGAAACCACAATTTTAAGATGGTTTGCCTTCCAGGAAATCTGAAGAGCTACAACTTTTGGACCATCAAGTATAAACAAAAGGCTGGCTCTCTCTCTCTCTTTTTTTTTTTTTTGAGGCTGGGGTTAAGTGACTTGCCCAGGGTCACACAGCTAGGAAGTGTTAAGTGTCTGAGATCACATTTGAACTCGGATCCTCCTGAATTCAAGGCTGGTGCTCTATCCACTGCACCACCTAGCTGCCCCCTAGGGCTGGCTCTCTTGATAAATTATAGGATGTTTCCTTTGATTAAAAAAGGGATAATCTTTTTTTTTTTTTATAAATTTTTTTGACAGTATATATGCATGAGTAATTTTTTATAACATTAAATGTTGTATGAATGTATTCATTTTTCCAAATTATCCCCTCCCTCTACTCCCTCCCCTAGATGACAGGCAATTCCATACATTTTACATGTGTTACAATATAACCTAGATACAATATATGTGTTAAATACCATTTTCTTGTTGCACATTAAGTATTAGATTCCGAAGGTATAAGTAACCTGGGTAGATAGACAGTAGTGCTAACAATTTACATTCACTTCCCAGTGTTCCTTCTCTGGGTGTAGTTATTTCTGTCCATCATTGATCAACTGGAAGTGAGTTGGATCTTCTTTATGTTGAAGATTTCCACTTCCATCAGAATACATCTTCATACAGCATTGAAGTGTACAGCGATCTTCTGGTTCTATTCATTTCACTCAGCATCAATTGATGTAAGTCTCTCCAAGCCTCTCTGTATTCCTCCTGCTGGTCATTTCTTACAGAGCAATAATATTCCATAACCTTCATATACCATAATTTACCTAACCATTCTCCAATTGATGGGCATCCATTCATCTTCCAGTTTCTAGCCACTACAAAAAAGCTGCCACAAACATTTTGGCACATACAGGTCCCTTTCCCCTCCTCAGTATTTCTTTGGGATATAAGCCCAGTAGCAGCAAAGCTGAATCAAAGGGTATGCACAGTTTGATAACTTTTGGGGCATATTTCCAGATTGCTCTCCAGAATGGCTGGATTCTTTCGCAACTCCACCAACAATGTATCAGTGTCCCAGTTTTCCCACATCCCCTCCAACATTCATCATTATTTGTTCCTGTCATTTTAGCCAATCTGACAGGTGTGTAGTGGTATTTCAGAGTTGTCTTAATTTGCATTTCTCTGATCAGTAGTGATTTGGAACACTCTTTCATATGAGTGGAAATAGTTTCAATTTCATCATCTGAGAATTGTCTGTTCATATCCTTTGACCATTTATCAATTGGAGAATGGTTTGATTTCTTATAAATTAGGGTCAGTTCTCTATATATTTTGGAAATGAGACCTTTATAAGAACCTTTAACTGTAAAAATATTTTCCCAATTTGTTACTTCCTTTCTAATCTTGTTTGCATTAGTATTGTTTGTATGGAAACTTTTTAGTTTGATGTAATCAAAATGTTCTATTTTGTGATCAATAATGATCTTTAGTTCTCCTCTGGTCATAAATTCCTTCCTCCTCCACAGGTTTGAGAGGTAGATTATCCTCTATTCCTCTAATCTATTTATGATCTCATTCTTTATCCCTAAATCATGGACCCATTTTGATCTTATCTTGGTATATGGTGTTAAGTGTGGATCCATATCTAATTTCTGCCATACTAATTTCCAGTTTTCCCAACAGTTTTTTTCAAATAATGAATTTTTATCCCTAATGTTGGTATCTTTGGGTTTGTAAAAGACTAGATTGCTATAGATGTACCCTTTTTTGTCCTTTGTACCTAATCTATTCCACTGATTGACTGGTCTATTTCTTAGCCAATACCAAATGGTTTTGGTGATTGCTGCTATATAATATAGCTTTAGATCAGGTACAGCTAGACCACCTTCATCTGACTTTTTTTTCATTAGTTCCCTTGCAATTCTCGACCTTTTATTCTTCCATATGAATTTTGTTATTATTTTTTCTAGGTCATTAAAATAGTTTCTTGGGAGTCTGATTGGTATAGCACTAAATAAATAGATTAGTTTGGGGAGTCTTGTCATCTTTATTATATTCGCTCGGCCTATCCAAGAGCACTGAATGTCTTTCCAATTATTTAAATCTGACTTTATTTTTGTGGCAAGTGTTTTGTAATTTTGCTCATATAATTCCTGACTATTCTTTGGTAGATGGATTCCCAAATATTTTATACTCTCAACATTTGTTTGGAATGGAATTTCTCTTTGTATCTCTTGCTGTTGCATTTTGTTGGTGATATATAAAAATGCTGAGGATTTATGTGGATTTATTTTGTATCCTGTAACTTTGCTAAAATTCTGAATTATTTCTAGTAGCTTTTTAGCAGAGTCTTTGGGGTTTTCTAAGTATACCATCATGTCATCTGCAAAGAGTGATAGTTTGATTTCCTCATTTCCTACTCTAATTCCTTGAATCTCTTTCTCTGCTCTTGTTGCCGAGGTTAGTGTTTCTAGTACTATATTGAATAGTAATGGTGATAGTGGGCAACCTTGTTTCACTCCTGATCTTACTGAGAAAGGTTCCAGTTTATCTCTATTGCATATTATGCTTACTGACGGTCGTAAATATATGCTCCTGATTATTCTAAGGAATAGTCCATTTATTCCTATAGTCTCAAGCGTTTTTAGTAGGAATGAATGTTGGATTTTATCAAATGCTTTTTCTGCATCTATTGAGATGATCATATGGTTTTTATTAATTTGATTATTAATATGGTCAATTATACTAATAGTTTTCCTAATATTAAATCAGCCCTGCATTCCTGGTTTAAATCCTACTTGATCATAGTGTATTATCCTGGGGATGATTTTCTGAATTCTTTTTGCTAATATCTTATTTAAAATTTTAGCATCAATATTCATTAAGGAAATTGGTCTATAGTTTACTTTCTCAGTTTTCAATCTACCTGGTTTAGGTATCAGTACCATGTCTGTGTCATAAAAGGAGTTTGGTAGGACTCCTTCATCCCTTATTTTTTCAAATAGTTTATATAACATTGGGGCTAATTGTTCTTTAAATGTTTGGTAGAATTCACATGTAAATCCCTCTGGTCCTGGAGGTTTTTTCCTGGGCAGTTGATTAATAGCTTGTTCTATTTCTTTTTCTGAAATGGGACTATTTAAGCAATTTATCTCCTCTGTTAATCTAGGAAGCCTATATTTTTGGAGGAAGTCATCTATTTCACTTAAGTTATCAAATTTATTGGCATAAAGTTGGGCAAAGTAACTCCTTATTATTTCTCTAATTTCCTCTTCATTGGTGGAAAGATCCCCCTTTTCATTTGTAAGACTAACAATTTGATTTTCCTCTTTCCTTTTTCTGATCAGATTTGCCAAAGGTTCATCTATTTTATTGATTTTTTCATAAAACCAACTCTTGGTTTTATTTATTAATTCAATAGTTTTTTTACTTTCAATATTATTGATTTCTCCTTTTAATTTTTGTATTTCAAGTTTGATTTTTTTGGGGGGGGTTTAATTTGGTCTTTTTCTAGCTTTTTAAGTTGCAGGCCCAATTCATTAATCTTCTCTTTCTCTATTTTGTTCAAATAAGCCTCTAAAGATATAAAATTTCCCCTTATTACTGCTTTAGCTGCATCCCACAGATTTTGGTATGATGTCTCATCATTGTCATTATCTTGGGTGAAATTATTAATTGTTTCTATAATTTGCTGTTTCACCCAGTCATTCTTTAAGATGAGATTATTCAGTTTCCAATTACTTTTTGGTCTATTTACCCCTAACTTCTTACTGAATGTAGCTTTTATTGAATTGTGATCTGAGAAGAAGGCATTTATTATTTCTCCCTTCCTGAATTTAATTTTGAGATCTTTATGTCCTCATATATGGTCAATTTTTATATAGGATCCATGAACTGCTGAGAAGAAAGTATATTCCTTTCTATTGCCATTCAGTTCTCTCCAAAGGTCTATCATACCTAGTTTTTCTAATGTTCTATTTACTTTTTAAATTTCTTTCTTATTTGTTTTGTGGTTTGATTTGTCTAAATCTGAGATTGCAAGGTTAAGATCTCCCACTATTATAGTTTTACTGTCTATTTCTTCTTGCAACTCTCTTAACTTTTTCTTTAGAAAGTTATATGCTATACCACTTGGTGCATATATGTTTAGTATTGATATGGCTTCATTGTTTATGCTACCTTTTAGCAGGATATAGTTTCCTTCCTTATCTCTTTTAATTAGATCAACTTCTGCTTTTGCTTGATCTGAAATAAGGATGGCTACCCCTGCTTTTTTGGCTTTACCTGAAGCATAATATATTCTTCTCCAACCTTTTACCTTTACTCTGTATGTATCTCCCTGCTTTAAGTGTGTATCCTGTAAACAACATGTAGGGTTCTGACTTTTGATCCAGTCTGCTATCAGTCTCCATGTGATGGGAGAGTTCATCCCATTCACATTTACAGTTAAAATAACTAATTCTGTATTTCCTGCCATCATATTATCGCCAGGTTATGCTTTTTTCCCTTGACCCTCCTTAATCTCTTCCCCAATATTTAATTTATAGACCCCACTTGTGACACGCAGCCCTCCCTTTTTAGTATCCCTCCCCCCTCCTTCCAAATCCCTTCCCTTATTCCCCTTTTCCTTTTCTCTTTTCCTCTCCCCCCCTTTAATGAGGTGAGAGAGAATTCTCTGAAAAACAAATATGTCAATTATTTACTCTTTGAGCCTCTTCTGATGAGAGTAAGATTCACACAATGTTTCTCCCCTTCTCTAAATTCCCTCTGATATGGTATATTTTCTATGCCTCTTCCTGGGATGTAGTTTCCCTCTTTTTATCACTCCTTCCCCTTTTTCTCATATTACCCCTTTCCCTTTACTACTCCCCCCCCCTTTTTTTTTAAATATCAGTAAAATCAAATTATCCATGCGGACTTTCTATATATCCACAACAGAGATACAGTTCTCAAGGGTTCTGTGTACCTTTTTCTGTTTCTCTTCAGTCTTGTGGATGTAGATCAAATTTTTTGTTTAAGTCTGGTTTTTTTCTTAGAAACATATGGAATTCCTCTGTTTCATTGAATAACCATCTTCTTCCATGGGAAAAAATGCTAAACTTAGCTGGATAGTTTATTCTTGGTTGCAATCCTTGATCTTTTGTCTTTCGGAATATCAGGTTCCAGGCCCTTTGATCTTTTAATGTGGAGGCAGCCAGATCTTGAGTGACCCTTATTGTGGCCCCTTGATATTTGAATTGATTTTTTTCTAGCTGCTTGCAATATTCTTTCCTTTGTGTGGTAATTCTGCAACTTAGCCACAATATTCCGTGGAGTTCTTTTTTTAGGGTCTTTTTCAGAAGGTATTTGATGAATTCTTTCAATGCCTATTTTCCCTTCTGTTTCTATTATTTCTGGACAGTTCTCTTTGATGATTTCCTGTAAAATAGAATCTAGGCTCTTTTTTTGGTCATAGTTTTCAGGAAGTCCAATGATCCTCAGATTATCTCTCCTAGATCTATTTTCCAGTTCTATAGATTTTCCCAGTAAATATTTGATGTTATTCTCCAGCTTTTCATTTTTTTTTTTTTGTTTTGTTTGACTGATTCTTGGGTTCTCAATGAATCATTCATTTCTATTTGTTCTGTCCTTATTTTTAACGAGTTATTTTCTTCATTCACATTTTTTAGTTCTTTTTGTATATGCCCAATTGAGTTTTTAAATGAATTATTTTGCTCTATTGAATTTTTTTCCATTTCCCTAATTTTTTTAGAGAGTTATTTTCTTTTTCCAATTCAGAAATCCTACTTTCTTGAGACTTTTTTATTTTTTCCAATTCAGAAATCGTACTTTCCTGTGATTTTTTAACCTTTTCTAATTCATAAATTTTGTTTCCCTGCATCTCCTGTGAATTCTTTATTTTTTCCAACTCAAATTTCAGAACGTTGTTATTCTCTATCATAGCTTCTCTTTCCTTTCCCCATTTTTCTTCAAACTCTCTTAACTTTTTAATAGTCTCTTCTAGGATAGAGTTATGTGATGGGGGCAGGTATAGTTCCCCTTTAGGCTGTTATCTGCTGACTCTCTGCTGTAACTTCCTCGGGGTTGGATAACCACTCTTTTTCTGTGTAGAAGTAATCAATGGTTCTCTTTAGCTTTTTACTCATGGTTAAAACATCTTTTGGGGTCTGACCTTGGGATAAGAAGTTTATTTATTTATTTCTTTACCAGCTTCCTCCCAGATTGGATGGATGCAGCAGCTCCTGTGCCTGAGCTAAGAGAGAGCTCTGGGAGAGAGTTCCCCTCCCCCTCCCTGGAAGTGTCTCAGGGATGATTAGTATGACTGCACTGTGAGGGTTGCCCAGTGAAGGACCCCGCTGTGTGTCCTAGCGACTTCCCTGAATTTTAAGACTGAACAGTAAAGGCGACACAAAGCCCAGCCAATGCGTCCCGTGGGGCGTGGATATCAGCAGCTGATGTGAATCTGCACTCAAACTGGAAGTGTCTGCCCAGAAACCACGGTCCCTATTTCAAAGGTTCCACTTCTCTGGGACATCTGCAGCTGAGTTCCACAGCCTCCAGCCAAGCCCAGCACTATGTGGATTAGATGTTGCCTCAGGCTGTGTCCCCGCTGTTCAGTCTCTTAACTACCCCAAGGTAAAGCCCAGACAGCAGAAAGCGGCTGCACAGCTGTGCCGAGATCTGTTAGGTCACTTCCAGATTGGGGTGGTTCTAGGATCTGGCTTGATTTCTCTTCTGGACTGCTGTTTTATAAGCAGAGAAGATCTAACAGCCTGTGCCAGATTCCTCTATCTCAGTGGCTCCTCTGATCCCAGAATTCTCTCCAGCCCGATCAGCGCAGTTTGCTAGCACCTAACCCTGTCTGTGCTAGTCTTTTTTCTTCCTCCCCTGGGAACTGACCTTTTCTCTTGAAACTCCAGATTCTCTTCAGCTGGTACATTGTGCTTCCAATCCTTGTGGTTTCTATCAGTCCAGTGTTATTTTTGAGGCTGATTTAACTAATTGGTATTGAGGGAAGAAGGGAGCTCACAAAATCGTGTGTATCTTCTCCGCCCCCAAAAAGGGACAATCTAATCTTACTTTCAGGGAATCAGGATTCCTCCTGGAATTGTATTTAATCAAACAAAGGAAAATTGAAAAGAAACAAAAAAAGAAAAGAAAAATCTGTTTTCTAGATTAAGGTGTATTTGTTGTTATTTAATTTAAGTGAGATCAGGAACTTCAGACTACAGTAGTTAAAATATTTTGCATGTTAATAACATATATAATGCTTTTTAGGGCAGCTAAGTGGCACCTGGCCTGAAGTGAGAAAGACCTGAGTTCAACTGTGGCCTCAGATAGTTAGTAGCTATGTCACCCTGGGCAAGTCACATAATCCTGTTTGCTTGTTTCCTCATCTATAAAACAAGCTGAAGAAGGAAATAGCAAACCACTCCAGTATCTTTGCCAAGAAAATCCCAAAAAGTGTTCAAAATTATTCAAAATTGAAAATGACTAAATAACAACAATGTTTTAGTGGATGCTTTCACAGTAGTAACCATTGACACCTGCTACTTGCCTTTATATTTATTTGGCATACAGTTGAATGGAAACCACTGAAGGGGAAACATCTGCATAGAATAAATTAAGATAGATTTAACAATGAGGTATGTTGCTCAAAATTGTCTCTTTTGGGGGGCTCAGAACTAACTGAATGTTAAAGGAAAAATTATAAATCCTTCTAATGGGGTCCAAAAATATATTGGGAGTTTTACCCCAGTAATCATTTTAGACCTGTATCATGAGTCATTTCAAAAGAATTTGTAGGCTTACACCATCTCCAAATCAAGAGACAAAGATTTTATTATGTTATTGGCAGCAGACTAAGTTCCCTTAGAAAAACTTGAAATTAAAAAGGGGGAAGACACCATAAGGGGAGCAAAGTTCCTAGAAAATTTGTTGCCTTAAGGTGGGCAATTCTTAATAAATTCAGGGTTGTGACAAGGGCTAAGTTTCTAATGAACTAGCCATTGTGATGCTCAGTAAGTGTGCTAAATTCCTAAAAGGAGTTAGTGAAGAAGTGGGATACCAGTTGATTCTTTCATAAGATAAAATCTTGGGGGTTGACATCTATAACTTAACCTTCTGATTAGTGGGGTCAAGATAATTTTGTCAAAGCAAAAAATTCAACAAGGGTCCACTGCCATAAAGACCCACTTAAGGACAAGATACTTGTCTCAGAGAGTAATTGTGAGAATTCATTTAGGACCCACTGCAACAAAGGTCCATTTATATTCAACAAAAACCTTCTCCTGTCAATATCCTTTCCCTATGGTCCACCTAGCTAATAAGGACCAAGGATCTTTTGCTGATGTCTTAGTCACTCCATCAATTCCTTCCATGATTAGAGAGGAAAACCAGTTTCAGCCAAGTGTAAGTAGTATTGGCATATGGGAGTGGTTAATCACACTTCATCACTACAAACTTCATTTAATGTTGCTAAAATAAGAATCTCCTATGAAGATTAAGCATTTTTTTTCTACTTTTGAAGTTGGAATACTATTTCTATGTTCTTGGGATTTTTTAAATAGGATTAATTTGCATCTTTACTTTACTTTTTATTACTAAGTGCCACTTGTATAGAATATTATTTGTTGTATCATTGTGATATAATATTGTAGATTTGGCTCAATTTTATGTTGTGGGCAACTAGGAGGCACAGTGGATAGAGTGTTGGATTTAGAATTAGGAAGATCTGCCTTGAGTTCAACCCAGCATTAGAAACTTAACAACTGAGTAACTTTGGGGAAACCACCCTCAGTTTCATCTAAAAAATGGGAATAATAATGGTACTCATCTTCCAGGGTTGTTGTGAGGGAAAATGAGATAATATTTGTAAAGTATTTTGCAAAAAATGCATGTTATTATTTTGTTTTAATGGATCAGCATGTTGGCTGTATGGAGTATAAGTTTCTTGAAAAATGTTTTGACTTCTTTGAACTAGAAATTCAAGGAGTGTCCTGATTTTATGAGTAAATACATACTTTTAAAATAAGCAAATTATAAAATATTGTCCTGGGTTGGGTCTGACTCAGAGTAGTGCCCTGGGTAGTGTAGATTGAATAGTAAAACAAAATAAAATACTTATAGACCATTCAGCATTTAACAAAAACAGATTTACTCAACCATAACAGGAAAATAATATTCAACAGACACATCAAGTTTATTCATCTGAAAGAAGAACTCCTTTTCTGAGTTGCCTATTATTTTCCATAAGCAAAGCATCAGAGAATAGCTAAAGCTGTTCTTGGCTGCTTTTGTACTCAGAAAATCAGAAACATTGTCACCAACCTGAGCCTTTCATTCTCTGAGCTAACCAACACATAAGGATGGCCTCCATCTTTTAAGTCATGTGGGGAGGGAGAGGTTAGGTTCAATGTCCTACCATGACATAGAAAAGACATTTCAAAGAGTTGGAAGATCCCAAGATAAATCATGACCAGGTTAGAACTGGGGAGACCACTCAGTCAGTACTCTATAAATTGCCTAACCTTCTGGGTTATCTAAAAATACCAGATACATTGAGAGTGGAACTTGGAAACTGATCTTATCTACACACCCCTAGAAAAGGCAGAGGAAGAACTGATAATGAAAGGGGAGGCCTTAATGAGCACAAAAGGTCTGATAGAAGGGAGTTTGAGGAAAGCAAGCTAATATGTCATATACCTATGACCTTAATTACTTTGTATATATGTATATATATATATATATAGTCATATAGGTCTATATTATTGTCATATTTGCATATATATATATATATGCCCTATATAATTTATACACCATACACATATAGATATGAGGTCAGGAGTTTTTAAACTTTTTCCACTTGCAACCTGTTTTTGCCAGAGAAATTTGTTCATGATCCTGAATGTATAGGTATAGATTTGCAAATCAAACATTTACTGATAATCCATCATAATTTTGCATTCCCCGTATTCAGTTACAGGAGCCCATACTGAGTCATGAATTATAGTTTAAAAAACTGGGCCCTGGCTGATTGAGATGCTGGACCAGTACAGCTTGCACCTTAGCTCCTTGGATCAATCAGATCTTAGGGACAGTTTCCCATTCTTTTAGGGAAAAACTCATTCAGGCTACATGGAAGACCCTGGATGATGATGCTTCTACAACAAAATGTGAAGGAGTTGGATCAATCTTTGATCAAACTAAAGCATTTTCCTATATAACCCAATGATAAACTGTGAAGTTCTTCAATCATTTGAGTAGAATTATAGGATATTGGCCATTGAACAAAGATAATTAAGAGAGAAAGGGAACTTTTGGCTGTTGGCTGGTTGAATATTCCTAGTAGACATTAAAAATCAAGAGTCAATTGCTAGGAAAATGAGTTGAGAAGAAAGCAACAGAAAGAATGAAGACAGGCAGCTCTTAGGAGTACTTTTAGCAGAATACAGAAAAAAGGGGAATTTTCTCTTGGAAGTTCCACTTTGCAGCAGAAACCTATAATCCAGCCATAATTTAATCAAAAGTAGTGAGAAGAAAGATTGAGACTGATATCTGGAACTGAAACCCTACAGAGCTGAGGCTCCAGGGTAGCAGAATCAAATAGGCTTCCAGAAATCCAAAGATATGAGATCCAGTTCTTTGAGAAAGTACAGGACATAGCTTTATCCAAAGCCTTGATATCAGTTAAGCTAGACATTTCAAGACCATAGAAATCAGTCAAATACCAAGCCATGCTCCTTACCCAGAAATAAGTCTAGGAAACCGAGAGGAGTGAATACTCTAGCAGAAATGCTTCCCCCTCCCCCTAAGAAGTATATTGAGTAACAGCAACATTGTGTGATCAACTTTGATAAAATTAGTTCTTTGAAACAATACAATAATCCAAGAGAACTCCAAAAGACTCATGGTAGAAAATGCTATCCACATCCAAAGAGAGAACTATGGAATCCAAATGAAGATGAAAGCATACTATTTTCACTTTGTTGTTGTTGTTGCTTTCTTTCTCAAGGCTTTTCCCTTTTTTTCTGATTCTTCCCTCACAATATGAATAATGTGAAAATATAGTTAGTATGATTGCCCATATATAACCTATATCAGATTGCTTGATTTCTTGGAGGGGGAGAGAGGGAGGAGAAAAAATGGACATCAAAATTTTGTAAAAGTAAATGTTGAAAACTATCTTTACATGTAATTGGAAAAAATAAAATACTGCCAAGTTGGGAAAAAATTTTAAATAAAAAATAAAAGAAGTATATTGAGGATATCACAAGGAGACTGATTAGTCATATGGTATCCAGGATATGAATTGCCTTGGTCAAATGTTTTCCCTATAAGTATGCCTTATGATTTATGAAATCTATGTCTGCTTTCTTCCTACAAATGCTGTGTGTATTTTGGGGGAAATATACTCCAGCCTTTGCCTTGGGTAAACTATTTGTGTCATGTGGCTAAATATAGTAAGGCAAACATCCTAGTAGAAAAATAATGAATTTAACTTTTAGGGGTGTGGAACCACAGAATACCATATATAGGTATCCAATCTTTAAACTGAAATAGAGAGGGGAATCTGGGGAGATTTTATTTTATGTGGGTTCATTATTGATGCATTTATATTTGGTGTGCTCAATGCATTTGCTAGGATCCATTGAAGAGGTTCTCACTGAAGATTCTCCTTCTTGGATAACCTAGCCTTGTACAAATTCACTGCAGAAAAAATTAAATTTCCCCACCTTTTTTTAATCATGGTAATTAAATGTCTTAATTCTAATTATAAGTAGACAGCCTTCTGATACTTTCTTTTATAAGAGTCCAGTTACCTTGAAATAATTTTTGCATGGCTGATTGCTTAAATTCTAATATCTATAATATCATTATATTAAAGGGGATATTAGCAATAAAGATGCTGCATCCTTAAAATACTGATACTTGGCAATGTACCTATAATCACACAAAGGACCCTTAGTTAAGCGAGATCCTTAGAGATTGCAAGTTCATTGAATAAGTTTTGTCTGATGTCTTAGACATCCCAATTAATTGTCTCCAAGAACTTTATCCCTTTTGAGGGCTCATCTTTGGGGTTTTTCTGAGTTCACTTGATTTTTTTTTTAAGCGAGCTATCTTGGCCTACCCAAGGGGTGGATTTCCTTAATAGCATATTTTCTTAGAGAAGATGACTACTGCTAGGAGGATCCTATAGTTTAAAAAAAATTAAAGAAATCCATATCTGGCTGAGCTATAAATCTGGCACTGATGAACAGTTCCACAAGAGTATTTTTACCTTCTAGAGGGGAGGGGGCAAAGGTAGGAAGTAGAATAATTGTAATGGGCCACTTGAGATTATCATTTCTGTATTTTTTAATATGTACCTAGTGCCAAAGACTTTTATGTCTTAAAAAGTATCTCTGTTACAGGAAGGAAACTATTGTCCTATACCCAAGAGCCATATTGTACTTTGGGAACTTTTTTCTAAAAGTGAATCCATTACCCACTTTTGAGAACTCCCAAGAGATTTACTTTAGAGATTTACCTACAAATTTAGTCTTACTTCAGGGTAAAGGAAGAACCAGGGGTGTGATACCCTCACTTTTTAGGACTTCCTAAGAGTCCAGAGCTTCTCCTTACTGGAGCCCTCTGGGCTGCAGGATATCAACAGCACAATGAATAGTAGTAAAGGTCAGATAGTTTGATGTCCATATACCAACACAATACTCCATCACTGACTCTGCCCCCACCTTCTAGCCTAGAGCCAGGTAAAATTTCCAAAGCTAATCTCTAATGTATCATTTTACTTGCATTTCTCACTTTTCTTGCAGTCTTCCAGTTCTAATGTCAGTGATCCCTACCCTTCAGTCCAGTTTGTCTGAATAAAAAGATAATTGCATGATAAGACCAGAAGTCCTTAACTTAGAGTTGCCAGGGGGAAGGGAGGGTCTATGAACTTGATATAGGGGGAAAAATCTATTTTCACTAACCTTTAATTTTTTATATTTTATTTTATGCACTTAAAAATATTCTGAAAAGGGCTTTCACTAGACAAACTTCACCAGAATACCATGAGAAGAAAAACAAGTTAAGAATCCCTACACTGAGGGACACTTGGTGGCACTTATTTCCTCATCTGTAAAATGAAGGTAGGAGCAGTACCCGATTCATAGAGTTATTGTGAAGATAAAATAAAATATATGAATTTCTGGCTACATAAATATGAACTCTATTATACCCAAGCTAAAAGAACAGCACTTAATAAACTCCCAAGTATATTAAAGCCTGTACTTAGGAGCATTGAACTACTCTACATGTAGTCTGCCACCTACTCTTTAACAATATTTCTATCAATGGAACAACTTGAGGTCTAAGAGATCAGGACAATTCAACAACAACAACAAAAACAAATTTACCAGAAAATCATCTTCTTTTCTGTTCTATAAGCCATTCAGAAGGACAACAATTCATGGAGAGGGAAAAAAAGTGCTATAGATCAGGGAAGGATAAGAGTTGAGGTAGAAACAGAAGGAATATAACTGCAAATGCTTTTCTTGTTTAGATAAGATAGAATACTTAAGAGCCACTTCAGCTCAGGATAAATAAAATAGACCCTTGCTTGGGAATCTTTCCTTCACAAATATTTTCTCATTCACCAGGTTTAAAAGAATGCAACAAAAACCTGAAGAATGGGTGTTATTGGTTCTGACTTTGGGATTCTCTATAGTAGTAGTATTTATTCTTGCTTTCTCTAAAACTCTACAAAAAGGTAAAAACTCCTCATCAATGAATCCAAGTCCAGAACCCGTCTCTCAATTCTAAATTTCACAGGTTAAGTTTCTAACACAGGTCAATTCTTCCTTGACTCAATGTCTAAAATGCTGTCCCCTGACCAAACAGAGTGGTGCCTTAATTATGAAGCACAGGTCAGATGACTTCAAGGTATAAATAGATAATTAAAGGTGAGATAAAATTTCATATTTGAATATGATTTTCTAGAAAAATGATAACTCCTCATTAATAGAATCAAATGGATTGGTTAATATGCATTATGAGAGATGAATAATATAATCATCATAAGTTCTCTGAAATCATGGTTGAATATTATATTGATTATAATACTCAAGTTTTTCACTTTTATTTTCTTTATAATATTGTAACCATTGTACAGTTTTTATCTAGACATATTTATTTCACTTTGCATCAGTTTATTAAAATACTTCCAAATCCCTTGGATTCTATCTCTTTTCTCTTTTCTTTAGTGTAATAATATTCCATTAAATCCTTGTACCATAGTTTGTTCATCCATTTCCCAATAGATGGACTCTCACTTTTTTTCCAATTCTTTGTTATACCCCAAAGTGCTACTACAATGAGTTTTGTAACTCTAGGTCTTCTTTACTTTTTATTTGATCTCTTTAAGGTGTATGACTAATAATGGTATTATTGAATCAAAGTATATATGTAGTTTAGTGACTTAAGGGATATATCAAACTTATTCCAAAATGTCTATTTCAATTCACAATTCAATTAATAGTGTATTAGCATTCCTATTCTAGAATTGCTGCAAAAATTGTCACTTTCCTTTCTTGTCATTTTTGCCAATCTGCTATATTTGAAATACAACCTTAAAGCTGTTTTAAGTGGAATTTCCATTATCGTTAGGGATTTGATGTATTTTTTTCTTTTTTTAAATTTATTTTTTGTTATATTTTAAGATCTGAACTATGTCTCCCTCCTTTCCTCTGTCATCACCCTGCAATAGAGAAGGCGACCATTTCACATGGGTACATTGTAATGCCAAAGAAACTGAGGCAAGATAGAGATTGTAAAATTTTTAATAATTTATTTGAAAGGGAGAGATTGTATTGGGGCATGTTGCCCCCAGGGCTGATGTCCAAAGCATCCAGCTACTATTGTGAGTTCTCAATTATATTTATACGCAGTAGCAAAACAAAGGCAGGGGGTGTAGAGTCCAAACTCTGGGGAGCGGGAATCTCCAGGCAGGAACTATCAATCTGGTTCTGACAGGTTGGGGGGTAGGACCATAAATTCTAACAAACTAGGAGTTAAGGAGGTGTCCCGCTTAGAGCCAGGATGTCTGGACTCCCCCTTATCTTGAGTTTACACATTGACAATTTATTACCTTAGAGCAAGTAGTCCTGAGTTATATCAGTCTTAATGAACCGGAGTGGGGTTTGCAACAGAGGGGATTGAGGCAGAACAATTGGGGAAACTGAGTCAGAACAATTTAGGAAAATTGAGGCAGGGAAATTAGGGAAAATGAGGCAGGACAATGAAAGGGAACTATGGCACAACATGTGTATAGGTATTTGTGTGTGTGTCTATCTGTGTCTGTGTGTATGTATTATTCTATTTATCAGTTCTTTTTCTGGATGAAGGTAGCATCTTTCTTTATAGGTTCTTTGTGGTTTATCTGAGTGTTTATAATACTCACAAAAACTTAGTCATTCCAAATTAAGACACCTCTGAGATAACATTACACATCTTTCAGATTGGCTAAGATGACAGGAAAAGATAATGATGAATGTTAGAGGAGATGTGGGAAAACTGGTGCATTATTGGTGGAGTTGTGAAAGAATCCGGCCATTCTGGAGAGCTATTTGGAACTATGCTCAAAAAGTTACTAAACTGCCCACACTCTTTAATCCAGCAGTGCTACTACGAGGCTTATATCCCAAAGAGATCTTAAAGAAGGGAAAGGGACCTGTATGTGCCAAAATGTTTGTGGCAGCCCTTTTGTAGTGGCTAGAAACTGGAAACTAAGTGAATGCCCATCAATTGGAGAATGTTTGAATAAGTTATGAATGTTATGGAACATTATTGTTCTGTAAGAAATGATCAGCAGGATGATTTCAGAGAAGCCTGGAGAGACTTACGTGAACTGATGCTAAGTGAAGTGAGCAGAACAGGATTTCATTGTACACTGCAATGGCAAAATTATACAATGATCAATTGTGATGTATGTGACTCCTCTTGACAATGAGATGGTTGAGGCCAGTTCCAATTATCTTGTGATGAAGAGAGCCATCTATACCCAGAGAGAGGACTGTGAGAACTGAATGTGGACCACAATATAGCATTTTCACTATTTTGTTATTAGCTTGAATTTTATTTTCTTTCTCATTTTTTCCTTTTTGATCTGATTTTTCTTGTACAGCAAGATAATTGTATAAATATGTATGCCTACATTGGATTTACATATATTTTTACCATGTTTAACATACATTTACTTGATATCTAGGAAAGGGGTGGGGAGGGAAGGGGAGGAAATCAGAACACAAAGTTTTGAAAGGGTCAATGGTGAAAAATTCTCCTTGCATATGTTTTTGAAAATAAAAAGTTTTAATAAACATGAATGAAAAAAATTTAATCATTTACATTTATTCTTTGAACAATATTGTTACTATGTGCAAAGTTCTTTTTGTTCTGCTCATTTCACTCTTCATTATTTCATGCAAGTCTTTCCATTGTTTTCTAAAATCAATCTGATCATCATTTCATATAACATAGTAATGTTCTGTCACAACTTGTTTATCTATCTCCCATTTCATGGGCATCTCTTCAAATTCTAGTTCTTTGTCACCCCAAAGAGGTCTTATAAATACTTTAGAACATTTAAGTCCTTTTCCTTTTTTTCTAATCACCCAGGAAAACAGACTTAATAGTGGTCTGAGTCATAGGGTATACACAGTTTTATAATTCTTTGGACATCATTTCTGATTGCTCTCCAAAATGCAACACTATATTCATGTCCCAGTTTTTATACATCTCTTCCAACATTTGTCATTTTCCCCTTCTATCATTTTAGCCAATCTGATAGGGGTAAGGTAATATCTCAAAGTTGTTTCAATTTTCCTTTCTCCAATCAATTTCGAACATTTTCATGTGACTATGTACAGCTTTGATTTCTTCATTGAAATAATATCTATTTGTATGTTTGATGATATGTCAGTTGGGGAATGATCCACATTCTAATAAATTCCACAGAGTTCTCTAAATATCTGAGATATAAGACCTTTTGGAAGAACTGCTTTAAATTTTTCTACTTTTCTTCTAATCTTGACTACATTGGTTTTATTTGTTCAAAACTTTGTTAATTTAACATAATCAAAATTTTTCATTTTACAGCTCACAATGCACTCTGTCTTGTTTATTTAAAAATCTTCTATCCTTAACTACATTAGATAATACATTCCATATTCTTATAATTTACTTTATTTATCATTTGTCCCTTTTATATAGAGATCATGTTTCCATTTTAAATTTATGGTAGAAATGGTATAGGGTAAAAATCCAGTTTCTGCAAGACTGCTTTCCAATTTTCCCAATAATTTTTACAAAATAGTGAATTTTTATCCCACAAATTTAAATATTTACATTTGTCAAACATAAAGTTACTCCAATCATTTACTACTATGTGTGTTGTATGCCTGCTGCCATATAATACAGTTTAAGATCAAGTACTTCTAAACCTCCTTCATTTAAATTTTTTTTCATTAATTCCTTCGATATTCTTGATCTTTTTTTCTTCCAAAGGAATTTTATTATTATTTTTCCAGTTTGCTAAAATGATTTTTGGTAATTTGGTAATTTGATTGGGATGACATTGAATAAGTCAATCAGTTTAGGTAGAATTGTTCCATATCTAAAACTCATTTATCTATTATTGGGGAAAAAAGACACAAGAAGATCAGAAGAAACATAGGAATCACATGCTTCTAGTTATATGATGGCCTAGGTGTGGAGATAAGGAAACTACAGAATTGCCTTTCATCATCACTGAATATATCCTTCAGTTCATCTAGAGGTCCTTGGTCTATCTTCTTCCTCACTCAAAAGTTTTCAGGAAGAGTTCTGAAGAACTCTCAGTCATTTGCTGGAGCCTTTTGTGTGCATACCTAGATCTGGATTGATGTTTTAGTATATTTTGAGATATGCTAAGGCTCTTCCTTAATTATTTTTAAAAATAATTTCCTTGATTTTCTTGACTTATTTTATGGTTTTTTCCCTTGTTTCATCAATTCCTCATAATTAAATTAGTTTTCCTTTAAATTTTAATTTTTTTAAACATCATGTATAAATTATAGCTTTATTGCATTGTGGTCAGTAAAAAATTGTGTTGAATATTTCTACTTTTCTTCATTTGTTTATAAGAGTTTGATGCACAAGATCAGTTTTTATATAGGTGGCATGTACATTTGAGAAAATGTCCATTCAGTAATCGCCAGAGATTATTCTGAAATTCTGTCCAAAACTTCTTTGTTACTTGCCCTTTTGTTTTATTTGTCAAGGTCTGAAAGCAGTATAACAAAATTCATAACTATTATGGCTTTGTGGTGTTTTTCTCACTATAATTTGGTTAAATTTTCCTTTAAGTGCATTGTAACTATCTCATCAAAAAAGAATCAGATGAAGGAAAAATAATATGGTCAACACTAGTAATATAAAATTGAAGTAGTCTTCCTTTTGTCATCATGAACAAACTCCCCAAAAGCTCTTGCCCTTTTACTCTCTACTTTTAATCTACACTTTATATTCCCACCTCCAGAGTGAAATTTGTTTTGTGTGTATTAATTCCCTGTCTGATTTTATTCTCCCTTTCCCTGTCAGCTTCCCTGTTGAGTTTGATATATTTCTATAGAAGTTTGTTCTGTATCCACTAATGATGGGTGTCTCACAAGACTCCATCTTGAACTCTCTTGTCTTTCCTTTATATATTATCTCATTATATACTATTTCATGTACTGCTTTGGTTCAAATGTCACCTCTATGACAATGATTCTAAGACATATATCAAGTCCTAGTTTCTTTTGTGAACAACACTCAAAATCAACCAACCACCTTTTGAATTTCTTGTATGTGTGTGTGTATATACGTAGCAAGAGGAGACATCAATTTTTTAAAGTATAAGATTATATGGAGTTGATTTAATAATCATCCAATAACCCCAACTTAAAGTAAGTGATAAAACAACCTGCTATATAATATTAACTAGGTAAAAAAATAATCAGTCTCTCTGTTAAGTTTTGGTATCATCAGGCAATTATTAAAACTGAGAGACATTACATAAAAATAGTGTTTGGAGGAAGGAAGAGAGATTCTAGGAAGATGACAAAATAGGTCCATAAATTACAAGCTCCCCAGATTTCCCCCACAAACAGAACAAATTCTTGCCTCAGGGACAACATAGACTAGTGAGAAATCATGAAGGCTTGGGGCAGAATGTGGTTTTTCTGGTACAACCCAAGGAGATCTGAAGAAAGATCCCAAGCCAAGGATTAACCAGTGTAAAATGCAAATATCTCCCAGTTAGCTCTGAACAAATACAAAGTGGGGAGCCCTGGGACTAGCTAGGTTTGTCTAGAACCTCACTCACTAAGGAAACTTTCACCCTGCAGAGATGAGTCCTTGAGTGAGAAGCAGCACACCTGATGAGTGCAGAGGTACGGGGTAGAGATGCTACTGGCTGTGGGCACTTGTGGGAGAGAACTCTTGGTTTGTGGTTTCTGGTCAGAGGGAATTGCTGAAATGAAGCTAAAGGTACCATCCCCCTCATCCCATGATTAAAGGTGCTTACAATAATACTTCCCATTTTTAAAAAATGAATAGGCAAAGAAGAAAGAATCCAATCATAGAAAATTACTATGGGAACAGGGAAGATAGGGGTTCACCTTCAGAGGAGGACACTGAAGTGAAAAAAAAAAAAAAAAAAAAAAAAAACTTCTATCCCAAAGAAAAATGTTAAATGGCTATGGACCCAGAGAAAATTTATAGAACTCAAAAAAGAATTTAAAATCAAATGAGAGACAATAAGAAAAAAACTAAAAAAAAAATCCAAGAAAAACAAGAAGATTATGAAAATAAAAAGCTATTCAACTAGAAAAGGGGATACAGAGTCTTAAAGACAAAAATAATTCTTTGAAAATTAAAATTGGGCAAAGGGAAGCCAGTGAAGCTATAAAAGACCAAGAAATAACAAAGCAAAATATAAAGAATGAAAAATAAAACAGAATGTGGAACATAAGAAAAACAGCAGTTGTGAAGAACATATCAAGAAGAAAAAAATATAAGAATATTTGGACTCCCTGAAAGCTGTGACTAAAAAAAGAACCTTGACACAATTAATTCAAGAAATAATCCAAAATTTTTTTTTCTGGAGCAATAGAACATGAGGGGAAAGTAGAAATAGAAAAAAATCTGATCACCACCTCAAAGAGACCCTTTTCTGGAAAAAACATAGGAATATTATTGCCAAATTTTGAAACCTCCAGATCAAAGAGAAAGTTTTGCAAGAAACAAGAAAAAAAGCAATTCAAATATGCTAGAGCTATAATTATACAGGACTTATCAGCAGCTACAATAAAAGAGTATAGTTCCTGGAATCATATATACTAGCAATCAAAAGAACTAGGCTTGCAGCCATAAATATCATATCCAGTAAAATCATGCAGAATATTGAATGGGAAAAATGGACATTCAAGAACTTGCAAATTTACAGGACTTTCAACCTAACCTGAATTCAATAGAAAATTTAACATATAAGATTCAATATAAAAAATCAATTTCAAGGAACTCAACATTGACAAATTGTTTTTTTTTGTTGTTGTTGTTTGTTTGTTTTTACATAGAAATGTATATACCATATGTTTAAGATTGACATCAGCAATTGGATAGCTCAAAAGAAAGATTAGGGTAGAGTTAAGGTAAAAATAGTAATTATGTTATACAAATGAGGTGCAGAGGCATTAGAGGGTAGAAGAAGGCTTGTAGTTCTGAAAACCCAATCATATCAAGGATAGATTAAATAGACAAAACTACATACATATCATGAACGGTACAGCACTCTCCAAAATCGGGGAGGGATGGACTTCAGGGCAAGCAGAGAGTGAGGGAAGGTAAGGGAAGGTTTCATGGGTGGGGAGAGTAATAGCAAAGTAATAGCAAAGCAAGTTAAGGAGCAGAATTAATGCAAAGAGTTAGCAAGAATAGGAAAGATATGTGCCTGTGGGAGTGGGGTGGGGAAGTGTATGTGTACATATGTGTTTGTGTATATACATTTTTAAATATGTATACATAAATATATCCTTGCTTAACTATGGCCTGTTCGGGGAAGTGAGGAGGATGAACAGAGAAAAAAAGAATTAAAATTTTAAAATTATGAAGCAGAGAACAAAAAGAAAAGATATAAATGCATGACTTTTTATTTTTATTTTATGTCTTCTATTATATATCCTTCATTTGAATTGGTAATTTGTTGTTATATATTTTGAATTCTCCTTAATGTTCTGCTGGGCATGTGGCAATATTCTGTTTTGTTTTGTTTTCCTTTTCCATTTTTCTTTTTTTAAGTCTTTTTTTTTAATAAAATAATTTTTAAAAACCCCAAAGCCTTAAATCTGTATTTCAAGAAATTATAATAGAAAACTAACAATATTTATTAGCATCAGTAATGTAATCAGTAATCTAAACAGAAAGAATCCACCAAAAAGTTTTTTTTTTTTTTAAGCATATTATTTGGGTTGGCTGAAAACTTGGTGGAACACTAGAGATTGTCTATAAAATATCAAGTTAGTTGAGATCCAAAGTCATTCCAGAGTTTGGAACAAGTGAAACATTCCAGTAAAACCTCTAAGGAGGTAGTTCTTGGTGGGGGAAGGGGGGGAGATCAGAAGACTTTAACCTTGACCTAGGCCTCTAAAGAGTCTGGAGGGCTTTGAATTCATCTTGTATTGATATATGTCTATATGTATATAGACATATATATATGTATTGGAGTACAAAACAGAATGCAGATTTACACCTCTATAAGGAACCCTGCAAAAACAAACAAATAAATAAATAACTGTACCAAGCTGAGGAAAGTTTTTTGAGGAACTCACAAAGGGACTTCCAACACCTAGGAATGAGAAGTTATCCTTTTATCACATAATGGCCTCTAAGTCTGAACTCATTTTCCTATGGATTTTGTATATATTAACAGAGAATACATCAAACCTTTGTCTCAGTTATTTCAACTGAACTACTTTAGTAAATTCTCTTTTTTAAAAGCTACTTAAGATTGGCTGATTAAAATGATAATAATCAAATTAATAATACTGAGGAGAAAACAAACAGGATAGACTTTTCACTGATAATATTAGAGAAAGCCACTTCATTCTCTCCTCTCCTCCCCCCCCCCCAAGAATTCTGAGGAGAAAATATAAATCAATTGAATAATTGAGTATAAGCAGATTTTTCTTGCTCTGGAAAGAGTCTAGAGCATTGTTCCACAAGCATATTCCCCAAATCAAGCACAATGCCAAGCATATAATAAGTGCTTAATAAATGTATGATGATTAATTGATCAAATATTTGATGATTTTGTGAATAAGTTTTGGAGAATCTTCTGCTATAGAAGCCAGGCAAATTCTCAGACCATCAGATTGTCAAGCAGAATTTCCTGTAGGGACAGTCCTCTCTTTCTCTTCATCCCTACAAGAAAAATTCAAAAAAAAGAACAAGTTATTCTAAAGGCCAATGGGCAAATACTCAATTATCTTCTAAGGTTGACTAGCTCTAACTCTGTTTTTGCACCCCCATGCTGTTCCAAACCTTTGCTCATGAATGTCAGAAACCTAAAAACAGGTATTTCAGGAAATAGATAATTCACTCTATAGAGTGAATTTGAAGCAGGTCTTAAAGCTATTCTATCTCAAATAATGATATGTCTATTCAGACAATAGAATACATAGTTCTATTTTTCACTGAATGTGTAGAAATTGGACATACAAAATTTAGTGGAATAAAATATAAAAATGGAAATCAATATTATGTAATTATTTTAAATATGTGCATAGGGAGTTAGAAAAAACTCTTCTGCCAAACACCCATTGTGAAAATCCTTTAATTTACAAGGGATTAAATAAACTGAATAAGTGAGCACAAGCAGATCATGGAGGGGGAAAACTTGTCTGAAAACTAACCCAAGAAGCAGATTAGAATTTTAAGGTGAAAACCAATCTCAAAGAAAAGATAATTCTCTGTGGATGTTTCCAAGCTATACAATTTGAACTTCTAACTATGGATTTTGGATTTCATTAATTTCTGTTAGCCCTTAATATTTATAATTCCTTTAGAGTCAAGCACCTAATCTAATATTAAATGGATTTTGGAGGGGGGCAGGGAGTGAAGGGGAAGAGTGGGAGCTCTTCCTACTTCAACTTGTTAGAATCATTCCACATTTTCAGGATCAAAGACTGATTGGATCTGTTTGAAATATTATTCCTCCCCCCCTTTTTTTAAAGCCACAATTCACATCCCAAATACGGTGGAAGTACTACAAGAATACTAATAAAAAATATATGTACAGAAGAGAATGGCCTGAGAAGTTCAGTTCAGAGCCTCAAGTAGGCTCTTCTACTTCCTTTGGTTCTAATTGTCTAAATAGTTTCAATTGGAGATGAAGTTGAAGCACCAGATGGGAAGGAAACAGCAAAGAACATGTCATTTCAGAAAGGTAGGAAAAAAGATGTTCCTTTGAAACTATTCAGCAGTCTTGCACATTGCTAGATACTTAATGAAGACTGATTTTTTTTTTAAATGAGATAGAATTTTTTTTTTAATATAGTGACCAATTCTTCAGTTTGCAAAACCAGAGGATAAAAAGAGTTGGTGGTTCTTGCCTTAAGGACAGTGGCACTAATTATAGATTATTCATGAATTTCTTTTAATTCTTTTTAAATTTATTAATCTTTTCCAAAATTGGACCTCTTTATCAGGAAGATGGAAAGACTGGGGGGGGTAAGGAGTTGGGGTTAGCAACTCTTACTTTACAGTGGCACTTTGGTCAACCTATATGGACATCCTCTTGTCATAGTATTGTACAGTGGGCACAAACTAAGGGAGATTTTGAGTGTATAATGAATGTAATTGTTCTGATTTTATCAGTGAGAAATGACTCCTCTCCTCTTTGGACTTGGAGTTCATGATTGTCTAGTTACTTAGGGTGTCTAGGCATTTGGGTGAGTACTTGAGGGAAGCATGAGTCCTCTAGCACCAAAAAATAAATAAAAAGGAAAGTTGGTCAGCTCCAATTTCAGCAAGGTGCATTAATATACAATTACTCAACTCCCCCAAGTTATCAGCTTCAGCAACAAGCAACTGAATTAGCAGCTCAAGGTGCCCTTGAGTGAAAGAAACTGGGGTTTTCCCTACAGTACTTAGCTTTTTGGCTCATTCCTTTTTCTTACACAGAGTTCAAAGAAACTAAGTCTAGAGCATAAATAATCTATAGCACATCTATTATAAATTACACAAACTCTCTCTTTATTTGGCTTGCCTCCACTTCAACCTAAGGCTGAAGAGAACAATCAAAACCTCCTCTCCCCTTTAAGTTCTGGCTCCCTTTCTCTTTATGTCTCACCCAGTACATTTGATAAACAAAAAGCTCAAGATGATGGCACTTTGGTTTTTGTAACAACTTCAAATATAAATCTCTATTTCTTTCTAGAAAGGCAGCAAAATAGTTAGAGATATCAAAAAAATATGTATTGAAACAATTCTCTGAATGGACAATGGGTATTTTTTTTTTCAGTCAATTGGGGTTAAGTGACTTGCCCAAAGCTAGGGAAATATTAAGAATGAGGCTGAATTTGAACTCAAGTCCTCTTGACTCCAGGGTCTGTTATGTCCACTGCACCATCTAATATTTTAATCTCTCGTCACCAGTGCAATTGTCTAAGAATATGAATCACACATGAGTTGCCTATCTATATTTATGAAGTGAGTCTATACAACCAAAGTTCTACAATCAGTAAACTTGCACATACAGACTGAGAGGAATTAATATTATACTATTGAATTAATAACTGATTATTAATTTATGATCCATCCTTTTTGAGTTAAGACCCAACTCCTGAAAAAGTCAGGCAATTTTAGAAGAATATACAAGTAAGGCAATCTTTTCCCAGCTCCAAGGCATCTATTTGGGCAGAGACTCTTACTTTTCTTTTTAGGATAAACAGGAACCCTTCCTTTTGTCTACTTTGTAAACAAAAGCCAGTCTCAACTGGATCTTTTTCCCCAGGATATGAATCCTTCTTTGATTTCCTGCATTAAAGTATGCACCCAGCTCATGAAGGAGAAAAACAGCCAGTGAGGTCAAGATGGAAGTGGTTTCCCAGCCCAGATAACTTGAGGCTGCTGAGCCTGCTGATTAAGCCAAGTTCTCAGCATTGGGAGTTAGACGTTTAGTCCACTTGTCAGAGTTGAGTTTCAATTGTGAGGAGAATTTCCTATCAGAAGATGCATTCCTGATTTAAGGCATTTCACGATCTCTTTTGGCATCTTTAAAAGCCAAGAAAACCTCAGACCACCAATTTATTGTTAGCTATTCTACTTAAGAAATTCATTATTAATTATCTGGAAACTGTCTCTTAGAGATTTTATTCACCACACTATCAAATTCCTTTGTATATTTTTGCATATTGCTAAATTTGACACAATTTTGCAAACAAAAATTTAAAAATAATCATCTAGATATGATGAGGTCCTGAATGGTGCTAAAATTGTTCCCTGGAGCAGTCAAGAAGAAAGTTCTAATAGAGATCAGTTTTGGCCCATAATTCCACTCTCAGTGGAGATAATCCAGTCCAAAACCCAAGTTATATCAAGTTCTTGAGGCTAAATTTTCCCTTTAAATCCCTATTTACTGAACCTCTTTGGATGAGTTCACTGGAACACTGTCACTTGATATCTTTTCCTTTCCTTCCCTCCATGTCACATGTTTTATGATGTCTTTCCTCTCAAACCCCACTTCTCTTTTAGGAGAAATCCCGTTTAGGATTTAACCTATCAGCAAAGGGCATTCCCCAATCTCAAGAGGTATTTCCTTTCTCCTGGATAACTGTGAGTTCCACAACAGAACTTGCCTTTCCCATTGTTAATTGTTAAAACCCCTTTCCTTGCTATGAGCTCTTCCACTCTATTTCATATTTACTCTTCCTGGTGTCTAGTGAATCTCTTCATTTTGTCTGTAATCTCTTCTAAATAAACCAAACCCCAACATTTGGGGCTTCTCCTAAAGCATATCACCTGGTGCCACATCATTCGCTACATCAGCCACATCAGAGGTAACTGATGTGATTTAGGAAAGCAATTTTGGCACCAAATGATGTGTTCAGGAGAGCAATTCCTAGTTCCAAATGACGTGTTTGGGGTTTAACACCAAATGATCAGATTGATGTAGGTGCCAAATGCTGGCATTCAATTATGTGAAGAATTCACAATGTTCATTCTTTTTGGCAAAAGTCAGGTTTATTTTGGAGAAGAGATTATAGACAAAATGAAGAGATACAATAGATATCAGAAGTGGTAAGTATGAAATAGAGTGGGAGAGCAAGTAGCAAGGAAAGCAATTTTTAACAATTAACAATGGAAAAGATAAGTTTCCTAGTGGAACTCAGAATTAACCAGGAGAAAAGGAATACTTCAGGAAGTTGGAGTATATACTTAGCTAACAGACTAAATCCATAGAGGAGTTTAGTACCCTAAAAGAGTTAGTTAGTTATTCGGAGAAAGACATCATGGGACATGGTGGGTGATGAGAGGAAATGTGGTTTCCTTGTGACTTGGGGAAGGGGTAAGGGAAAAGACATGAGGCAGAACACTATGGTAGTCTGACCCAAAGGGGCTCAGCTAAGATGGTGTGGGCTATGGACACCCCATTTATGGGAAATTTAATCTCAGGAGTCAGACATAATTTGGATTTTTGGTTGGATACAGCAAAGTGGGATTATTCATGCCCTTCACAGAGGATAGGACTATAAAAATTGAACTGATCCCCATCAGTGCCCTTCCCTGCTTGCCTCAGGGAGTAATTTATCTGTATGTCAGGCTTTCTCTCTGCCACCCTCACCTAATAACAAGTACCTCCTCTGTAATTTAATACTTTTATATTTCACATGGTTAGTACATACTTATACATGCATATAAACTTACCCATGTGTGTATATTTATTTTAAGTATGTTGTGCATGCATACACATATGCATATATCATGGTGTCTGCATGCACATGTGTAATATATGTTTACAGCATATACACATACACAGATACATATAGACTGTATCAATCTATATGCATTTATACAGACAGATGGTATGTGCACAAATGTATGTGCACATGACATTATGTGTGCAATGCAGGGATATACACACATACACTGTGTGCATGTGTAATTCTGCCTGTATATATGTGTATATGTTAATCACATGTGACATATAAAAGCATTTAGTTCCCTCTACTTCATTATGTGTGTGTGTGTGTGTGTGTGTGTGTGTGTGTGTGTGTGTGTGTGTGTTGTAAGTGTAATCTTGCTTTTCTGGGCTCTAGAAGTATCTTTTAAACATAAATACATTTGCTCCAATGGACTTGTGATTGATCTTATTGTTGTAGGAAGTTCAAGTGAGGAACTTACTCTACCAATATAGATCATCATTTCCTTTGGTGACTTACCTGGGGCATCAGGAGAGTAGGTGACTTGCCCAGATTAGAGGTTGAACTTGAAACCAGTTCTGTCTTCACTCTAAGACCAGCTTTTCATTCATCTATTCACATAATTTTCAAGAGAGATAGAAGAAAATATAGGAAAGTAAAACATTATTCCGAAGAAAACTATATCTATTTCATAAATCATATAACAATCTACATGCATTACACATACTACATTTGTTCATACATACATATTCTATTGATTTCACACTTCCCAACCATTTTCAAATCCTGCTGACTGCACTCTAACCCTCCTCCCATCAACATTCAGACTCTCTCCCAAAGATCCTGGACACTGATTGATAGATGAATTCTCACCTTACCTCAGATCAGGACACATCATTTCCAAGCCAATTCCAAAAGATGATTCCTAATCTCTCTCACCCTCTTTCATTTCCCTACTCCCTTTTGTCATTTTTCTTTGTTGGAATAAGGGATATTTCTGAGTAGGGGCTATCTTGCTTGCTTGTATTAAGTACCTAGAGAATGCTGCTTCATTCATTTATCTATGTATATACTTATGTGTACCAACGCATATTGCAACTCAAACATATTCATTCCCTTGTGCTCAGCTCTGTGGATAAGCTTTTATATGTTCAGGAGTTTCAGTCCTGACCTACTCTCATGACCCCATTTGGTCCACAGGACCAATTTGCCGTTTCATTCTCCAGCTCATTTTACAGATGAGCAAAGCGAGACAAATAGGTTAAATGCCTCATCCAGGGTTACATAGTTAGCAAGTATCTGAGGCCAGATTTGAACTCAGGAAGATAAGTCTTTGAAAATTAGCTAATGCAAAGCCTTTTCTATCAGAAGCCTTTTCTATCAGACCTACCAGAGTATATGCTCTTTGAGCACGGTCTTTGAGATATCATATCTATACCAGAACAAAGCATCAGAGTAGGAATTTACTATTCCATTACAAACTGAAAACTTTTTTTTTTTTTAGTTTGATATTCAGACAGGTTTGGTAAATTGTAATTGATAGATTATAATTTGTACAGCTCAAATAATTAAAAAAAACACCAGATATGGAGCAAAGCCAAATATTCTACATTTTAAAAATTGTATTATACAGTCACTATATTTTGTCTAGATGCCAATGGTATCTAAATGGCTCTTTCCCTATATCTAAACCTGAAAGTGGAAAAATTCAGTAGAACTCTGAAACAGCAGTTCTGCTACTAACTGCCATTACCTACCCAATGAATTGGCTGGGACACATAGTTTTCCATTGAATTACTGTGCTATGTTGGAATATAGTTGATACCCTTAAGGGCTATAGAGGTATGTAATATTATTTGTCCTTCTGCTAAATGGTCCCAGATCGGTATGCTTTTTTAGTTTTTATGTCTGTTTTCTAGTAGTTTTGCAACCCACTCTTGTCAGATTGTAAACAACCCCATATTACAACTTTATTCTTTCCTAATATAGATACATATGTAGCCAACCTTGTTAAAAATTGCTTGTAAAGTAAGAGTAAAAAGACCAAGAGAAAGTTTCTAAGGGTTTTTCTCATGAGCCAAATAAATTGTACGAACAGTTTGCAAACGTTAAAACATTGCATTGACTACGGCCATTTGCCAGTCATTTTACACTTGCTTTCTTCACAATCTAGATCACTAGTTACTAAACAAGTGACTTCTGTATAACTGAGGTATTACTATCATGCCTGTTTAAAAGTCTGAGAACCACTTTAGATTAACTTGTTGCTATACCTGTCAGTTTTAAATACTATGAAGTTTTCTTATTGTAAATATTAATTCATCAAATTATGTTGTAATGAAAAGTTTAATTGAGAATTAATTAGGAATAAAAGTGATGATTGCCATAAGCACATAATTTTTGAAACAAGCCACAACAAAAAATGGAATCTTACTATAAAAAAGGCATCACCTTTTATTACAGACGTTATTTCTGTCAGATATACTTTTACTCTGGAGACAGGTCCATGTGAGTTTGACAAATCCTTTCTTCTTTTATATTAAAATTTTATGAAACATACAAATCCTGGCAATTGTTGTATACTTGGATTTATAAAGCAGCACAATTACATAAATTCCTAACGGCCCAAAAGAAAATAGGAAAATAATAGAATAATTTACATGATATGATAAAAAATAAAAATGAGAACTGAAAAGCAGGAAATTCCCATTAATAAGAAAATGATGAAAGGTATTTCTTAATAAATAGCTGATTCACATGGAAGAAAGACATTTATACTATTTGAGATGATTTAAGTGAGCAATTTCTCATTTCAAATGATGTGTTTAGGGTTCAGCACCAAATGATGAGATTGATATAGACACTAAATGTTAGGGTTTGATCATGTGAAGAATTCACAATGGCCATTCTCTTTGGCCAAAGCTAGGTTTATTTAGGAGAAGAGTCTTACAGACAAAATGAAGAGATAAAATAAGACACCAGGAGTAATAAATATAAAATACAGTTGGCAGAGCATATTACAGAGTTAGCGAGGAAAGAAGTTTTAACAATTAATGATGGAAAAGACAAGTTCCTTAGTGGAACTCACAATTAACCAGGGGAAAGGAAATACCCCATAAGGTTAGAGTATGTCCTTAATTGGTAGGCTAAATAGTAAAAGAGATTTAGCACCCTAAAAGAGTTTGTTAGCTATAAGAAGAAGAAAAAATAGAAGCAGGGTGACAGATGATATGAGAGACATCACGTGGCATGGGGATGGGGAGAGGGAAAAGCTACTACAAGGCAGAGTGCCTTGACAGACTGACCCAAAAGGGGTTCCACCAAAATGGCATGAGCCATGGACAGATTTGTAGGAGAAATTTTACTTCAGGGATCTGACATAAATTGGATTTCTGACTAAAAATATTAGGGTGGATCTGCTCATGACCTCCACAGATGATGGGGCTATAAGATTTAATTGATCCCCACCAGTGTGCTTCCCAGAGGGAGTCATTCCATCAATATTTCAGTCTTTCTCTGCCAGCCTCACCTAGTTACTTAGGATACCATCATGTTGACTTTGGAAGGATACACCCTAAGAGGTGTCAAGCAAGTGGTCCTTAGGCCACATGCTACCCACAGACATTCTTAAGTATGGCCTGAATCAAATTAAATATGGCTCCTATCTGATTTTAATATGCTGGTATATTAATAAAAACGAGTATATGTGGTTTTCTACGTTAATATGTAATCAATCCCCAGGGATTCTCATGTATGGATTAGTGGACCCCATTTCTCTTTGAGCTTGATACCACTGATATATACAAATTTTATTGTTGTTGAGTCATGTCTAACTCTTTTGGGGTTTGTTGGCAAAGATCCTGGAATGATTGGCCATTTCCTTCTCGAGCTCATTTTACAGATAAAGGAACTGAGGCAAACAGGGTTAAGTGATTTTCCCAGGCCCACACGCTAATTAGTGTTTCAGGCCAGATTTGAACTTTAGAAGATAAGTCTGGCATTCAATCCACTAAGACAGCTAGCTGCCCTCCTTATACTGGTTTATCATGGCCAATAGGTACATTTTACAACTTTCTGTTCTTCTTTCTGGTTGTCTCTATTGGTTTTTGTTTTTTGTTTCTTTTTTTTTTTTTTTTTAAGATCATACCTTGCTTCAGTCCCATCAAAAAAGAACAAATGAAAGGAATTTGAATCTCTTAAATCAAATAATTGGAAAACTTCCTCTTGGAAGGATGGAACTTCACTATTCCTTTGGAGCTGATTCCACTTCACCAATGCCAAAAGGAGAATGCCAGCAGCAAATCTTCCACATATTAAAAAAAAAGCCCAGGTAGAGATGACATCATCGTTAAGACATTCCTTAATGGAATCTATCAATAAATACATATGGAAATAACTCTAGAACAAAATACAGGTCAAGCAAATAGCACCTGAGGAGTGAAGAGACCATCTTACACCTAACAAGCTATAATCAAGAAATAATGAACTATTTGATAAACAATAAACAAAACAGCAGCTGTGTCCATAAAAAAGTCTAAGTGGAAGGGAAAAGTCATTCACAAATTGATGGATGTCTGAAACCAAGGACTCATAGTTTGCTTTTCAGTAACTAACAATGCAGACTAGTGCTGTAAGTGCACCTGAAACCAGCTATAGTTGTTTTAAATAGATAATATCCAACATCTTGGATTTGAAATGACAACTTATACTTCTTCGATCTTACTTATTATTATTCTATTGTTTAATGAATACATCTATTTAAAGGTATTTTAAAAAATTAAACTATAAATTATTTGGGAAAGAAAATTTTAAAAAAAGCTTTCAAATTGCAAAGAAAAAAAAGCAAGGAAAAAAAGATTGATCAGAGAATAATACACAAATACTGATTATATGGAGCTAGAGCTTCTAGGGGAAAATTCACATTTCTCACAACTCTCCTTATCTATTTCCTTCACTAGTGAGAGAGAAGCAACAGAAATTAATTCAGACTGAGAAAAGAATGTCTTTCCCACACAGGCTAAGGGAGGAAAGAAAGATAAAAGCCAACCATGTATGTCTCTCTGGTGCCTCCACAATCATGTTAGATCTTGTCTGCTCAATTCTCATTGACACCTTGGTCTCTACATTCCTTTTATTAAGAGCTTATTATGAGTATTGTATTTTTGCCTTCTTAATGGATAGAAGAGGGAGAAAATTTGCAACTGGGATAAGAAAAATATTTAATTTAAAAAAAAGAACCTATTTTTATGTGCCTGGCACTAAACTAGACACTTAAACTATAAGGTAAAAAGTGAAATGATTTCAGCTTTCAAAAAGCTTACTTGCTATTAAGAGAGATAAGCTGTACATTATAAGTTATATTCAGAATATACAATAATAATAATAGCATTTATGGAGTGCATGAAAGTTTGAAAAGTATGTTATTTCATTTAAACACATATTATCTCATTTGATCCTCACAATTCTGTGAGATAGCTGCTATATTATCTTCATTTTATAGATAAGGGAACTGAGGCAAACAGAATTTAAGTGACTTGTCCAGACTCATATAACTAATACATGTCTGAGATCAGATTTGAATCCAGGGTATTCTTGGCTCCACATCTAGTGCACTATTGACTGTGCTACCTACCTGCTTCTACAAAGAGTTTGGTAATGACTCTCATTTTGTAAATCTGAGGAATTGGAAGTTACTGGTACCCTGGATAGAAAGAAAGAAATTAGAAACAGAGGGTGGGATTTTGGGGAAAAGATAGAACTCTGTCTGGAATATGTTGAATTAGAGATGCTTATTGAAAACGTTTGATTGGCAGGCTCTAATGTAGGGCTGGATGCCAACTGGATGCCAAAAGAGGTTGGAGAGGCATTTTTAGATCATTGTGTCATCTGAATAGAGATGAAGGCTTGAATCCATGGGAGCCAATGAAGTTACCACGAGAAAAAGTATAGATGAGGGTTCTTCCCACTCTCTTTAGGGAGCAAGACATGAATGATGATCTAGCAAAGGATATTGAACAAGTAACAGTTGGATAGGCAGAAGAAGGATAAGAGGAGGGCAGTATCACAAAAATGCAAGGGGACATCAAGAGGGATTATGCTTCTGGGAGTTCAAGAAGGATGAAGACTGAGAAGAGGTCATCAGATATGGCAACTAAGAAATCTCTGGTAATTTTGGAGAGTTGAATATTGAAGAATTGAACATTAAAAGCCAAATGGCAGGAGGTTGAAGAATGAGTGGAAATAAAATGGAGGCAATCTATTAGACATCTACTTCTGGGAGTTTGACTAGGGAGGAAGAGCAGACAAAAGAAGATACCTTGAGGGAAAAATAGAATAAAATTAAGATTTTTGAAGGATTTTGAAGGGGAAACTTGTAGATAGTAGGGAACATGACATTATATAGGGAATATACTAGGGAAAAAAAGCTGGGAGATAAATTATAATGGGGGTAATTTTACAGGAGAAATTAGGGAAATTAGGGAAAAGGATCAAGAACACAAGTATTATAGAGACATTGGACTTTGTAAGAAAGTCCACTTCATCAAAGACAAGAACAAAGGAAGATAGGATGGAGAATGATGTGAAGGAGATGTAGAAAAGGGGGAGAAGGGGAAACTCATGGAAAATGGGCTCTATTTTCTCATTAAAATTTGAGTTAATATCTTCTGCAGGGAGAAAGAAGAGGAGAGTTTGTGGAAGGTTTGAATATAGAAGACAATTGGAAGAACTGTTGTGAGGAGTGAAAGACGAAAGGGAAGAGTAACAAGATTGTCTTGTTGCAGGGAGAGACCAATTGAGATTTTGCAGTGGACCCAGTTATGTGATTTTCTCTAGCACTGTACATAAATTAAAGCCCAAGAGTAGATTATCTTGACTCTTTACTCACCTCACAGAGCAAATCAATTATAAATTCTTACTCCCATATCTATAAAATTCAATTCCTTCTTTTTCCTCACAGATTCACTTCTTTAGTTCAGTACTTCTCCATCTCACCCAGATTATTGCACCGGCTTTTAATTGTCTCCCTGACTCAAGTCTCTCATTTTAATCCATACTTCTCACTGATGCCAAAGGGATTTTCCTCAACGCAAGAGCTGATCATGTCACCTCTCACTCAATAAACAGCAAGGACTCCCTATTATATTTATCCTCTTTATATTTTATTTTGTATATACTTTGATTGGAATTTGTCTCTCCTAATAGAATGTAAGTTCTCTGAGAGTAGGGACTGTTTCAATCTTTGTATTCCCATTACCAAATATAACAACTGGTACATAGTAAGATATTTTGGGTTGCTAGTATTACAGTAGAATACAGGGCTTGGAGTCAGGAAGACATCTTTCTAAGTTCCAATAGGAACTTGATATTTAGTAGCTGTGTGATCCTGGGTAAGTCACTTAACTTTGTTAAATGTTCCTCATTTGTAAATTGGACTGGAGAAGAAAATGGCAAAGCACTCCAATATCTTTGCCAAGAAAATCCTCAATGAGGATATGAGTTGGACACAGCTAGAAATGACCGAACAACAACAAAATAAAGTAAAAATTTAATAAAACCATGCTAATTGTCTGATTAGTTTATTTTGGGGGTTGAAATATTATTTCATTTGTTGATGGTTAAAATCCAGTGTTAGGTTTTGAGAAGACATGAGTGATAATTGGACAAAGAAGCAAGAAATTAAAATATAAAGTATGGTATGCAATTGAACTGGTTAACTATAGGATCAAGAATAGGAAGGGAAGAAAGTGAAATCAGAATTTGGGTGGTAGACTGAGAAAGCATATTATCACCATCACCACCATCATCATCATCATTAGAATCTCTATCACATTTTAAGGTTTACAAAACTTTATAAATATGATTTCATTTGACCTTCACAACAACCTATGAAGTGGGTGCTGTTATAATTAAATTTATTGATAAAACTCAAGCTGATAAAGGGTAAGTGATTTGCCCAATATCACTAAACATTTGAGACAGCATTTGAACTCAGGTCTTCCTGGCTCCCAGTCTGTCTGCTATATCTCCTAGTTGCCTATCTGTATTTATGTAGTGGAGGACAGGAATTCATGGTGGAACATACAAGGTTGATGGTGAGATCATCTATGTGTGTGTGGCTGAAGTGGAATGAAAATGCAGATAGAAAGAGGTCTGGACATTTCAACATGCATGTTGAACACCCAAGAATAAGAATGGGTTTTGGGAAGGAAAGGAAGAATTGAGTATATGCTTATGTTCTCTTTGTCCTGTCAAAAGGAGAGAAACTGGTCTGGGAGCTTTTAGATAATTGGGAACAGAATATAAATAGAGTGATGTAAAACTGGATGGAATGACCCTTAAATTAGAAGGGGTCACTAAGTGAAGGTGGTAGAGGGAGGGTATAGAAGTGGGATTCAAGAGCAAGAAGAATGCTTCCTTCCCTTCCTGGGTCAGTATGGGGTTGTGGGAAGTAGGGAGAGGGGTCATGAGAGAAGTTGCATCTAGTAACTGGAAACGTTAACCAGGGAATTAGTGTCTTCTATGATAATTCCAGCCTCTCGGAGTACCAAAAAATGGAAGGAACAATAGGGAAAAAAAGAATTCTTTTTATTTAAACAGGGTATGAAGTTTAAAGTCAAACAGCTGATTAATGACCATAGAATTTCTAATATCTGGAAATGATCATCTTTATTTATTTTTTTTTACAACTTCCAAAAACATTTAATAAACTCACTTGTGCAATAACTTGATTTACATGATTTGCTACTGAGTTCACGAGATTTTGATATATATTATTTAATTCATCATGAAATTATATTTTTGTTACATTGAATATTAAGCGTACTTTTAACTAACTCTATTTTTCCAAGTGTAGTCTTGACTATAACCTTTAGATCCATCATCCTGTTAAAGTAAGAATAAGCTCAAGTTTAGGACTGGGCTTCAGGGAGTGAGACAAAGCAGATGGGGTTAATGCAAGTGCCAAAAAGCAGCAGAAGGAACTACATCCATTATTGAATTGTTACCAGGCATGGAAATGCAGTTTCAAGACCTTTGAGCTTCTTGGCCTGTCAGTCAATTAATAGTATGCACACACTATGGAAATCAATTAATAACAGTCCAATTGGGGGTTCCGGAGTAAGACTGGAACTCATTGAATGTCTCAAACCCACACTGAGATCAGGGAAGAAAAACTCACTGAATCACATCAGCCAGTTAAGAAAGTATTCCCAGGTTTTTTTTGTTTTTTTTTGTGGCTGTTCTCTCTTTCTCAACAAACTGAGCAGCAAACTGTAAGGAGTTTGTCAGCAAACTTCTAATAATTTGCTGTTCCTTGTGGCCAAATATCCCCACAAGGGATACAGGTTACTTACTGTATATTACTTATAATAATAATTCAGCTAATTTATGAAATTTTTATATGTTGTTATATGTTGTTTTTTATGTGTTGTTTTACTAACACGCTAGTAAACATCCCCACAGATGTGTTCAGTTTATAATAAAAACTTTTAATAAGCTTAACTAATTTTACCTGTAAATTTTGGAATGTCTTGGGAAAGGTGTGTATGTTTGTGTCTGTGTATATCTGGGTGGGTGTGTGTTTGATTTTATGATTGATTTTATCAATGTGAAGGAAATTCCCTCTACTAATGATCCAATTATCAACTGTTCTCCAATTTATAGTCTACAAGAGAAGATGCTTATTAACAATGAGTAAATTTAAAAGATCCAAATTTCCGAAATTGACTAATTACACGTACATAACATCTTCAGGTGCATAGCAGAAACATTTTCTAATACCAAACTGAATCACACTTTAATTGTCCTAAAACCTTGAAAATTAGGGTAAACAGCTTGACATTTATTTAAAGTCCTTCAGAATCTGACTCCAGACTACTTTTATAGATACCAGGGAAGCTCCTTGGGGGCAAGAATTTCGTATTCTGTTGTTTTTGTCTCTCTAGTGCCCAGCACAGTGCTTGAGCACACAGCAGGTGCTTAATAAATGCTTGTTGTTTGATTGATTCACTCTGGTAGTGCTGTCTGAAACAGGACTTGGAGCTGTTTGTGACAGCTAGATTGTGACAACCAAATTCCTTCCTTCTTTCTTATGGAGTTGGGTTTTTTTTTTTAGTTCTTTCTTTAGTTCATATGATGAATGAGCCATCAATACTGCTAATAGTGAGAGAAAAGTACCCATTCCAGGCATTTGCAGCTCAGACTGGTGTAGTTTTGCTAAATGTAGCTTCTTAATTTCAATGGAAGCTTGTGAAGAGCAGCTGGCCCACCCCAGGAAGTTCAAGCCCAAAAGCCCATTTACTCTGCATCCATATGTTTCTTGACTTGGAATGGAGAGGTTGGGGGGACACTCCAAATCAATTAGTCAACCTGGGTTTTTTCCCAATGACAGTCAACAAGACATTTCAGACATGCCCGTGACTTAGCCATTACAGTTCTCAGTAATGTCATGTTCTTCATTAGCTCACATGCTCAACATCTGTTGATGAAAAAGTAATTATATACTATGTATGTCTTAGGGTTATACTAGCATTTGAGATGGAAGCCTCCATTTCCCACTGAGAAGGCTGAGAGAAGTATGGGAACAGCATGGTAGGCTTTCATTTTACCATAACAAGATTTATTTTTCTTGGTTCCCTGGGAAAATATCTGATGAAGAATGTTGAAATGTCCCTTTCCTCTGTCATTTTTATACTTGAACCTCTTCCCTTGTCCTTTTTCCTCCTCCCCAAACACAACATGATTATTATTGTCTCCATCTCATAAAGTACTTCTCTGTCTTTAAGGTCTAACTCAGTTGTCACCTCTCTTCCAAACTAAATCCCACAGTGGTCATATGGCTTTTCTGATGTGTAACAAATTCTAAAAAGCAGAACAGGTCCTCCAATCCCAAACTGCAATTTCTAGTGCACCACATTGTGATCTTTCTCTCTTCAAATTTCATAACATTTTGCTTTAGCTTCAATCACAATTTCTTCGTGTCCTTATCCTTCTCCATTCTTATTAAATTATAAGATTTTTGAGAGCAAGGCCTATCCTATATTTAGAACTACATATCCAAGCTTCAGCCAAAGCCTTGAGCACGGCAGGTGTTTATTAAATGTTCAGGAATTAAATTTCAGAATTAGAGAATCTCATAGTTAAAAAGGAGCTTTAAGACTTCTACTGAGTACATATCCAAGCTCATTCCACCTTTGGTTAAGTCCTAATTGTTAGAAGTTTTCCCTTCAACCAAGTCAAAACTCTGTCTTCAATTTCCACCTATTGCATTTAATTCTTGCCCTCCAAAGCTTGGATATAGACATGATTTCATTAAGTCTTCATCTTTCTAAACTAGACATCCTCAGTTTCTTCAGCCCGTTTTTATGTGATGGTCTTAAATAATGAGAATTGAACTGAACTGAACTGAATTGGATAAAGTATCTTTGCCACAAACTCCAAGGAGAGTTTTCAAGGAGATTCAGTGTCATTACTTGTTATGTCCTGGAAAAATATCAAAAGTACTGCTTACCACATAGGTTGCCAAATTAGTGCTCCAACTGTGGCACTCCAACCACAATTCCAATAATTCATTTTGATCTTCTGCAGAGAGGCAACATTGGCAACCTGAGATTCACCCTCCTTTCCTTCTTTTAAAGCACATTTATCAAATGCTTACCATGTATAATTCACTGGCTGAAATTTGGGCTAGAAGATAAATGAGATATTGGATCTTCCTTTTTTTATTTAGAATTTTTTTTCACAGTATATATGCATGAGTAATTTTTAAAATAATATTATCCCTTGTATTCATTTTTCCAAATTATCCCCCCCTCCATTCCTTCCCCCCAATGACAGGCAATCCCATACATTTTACATGTGTTACAATAAAACCTAGATACAATATATGTGTGTAAATCCCATTTTCTTGTTGCACATTAAGTATTAGATTCCGAAGGTATAAGTAACCTGGGTAGATAGATAGTAGTGCTAACAATTTACATTCACTTCCCAGTGTTCCTTCTCTGGGTGTAGTTATTTCTGTCCATCATTGATCAACTGGAAGTGAGTTGGATCTTCTCAATGTTGAAGATTTCCACTTCCATCAGAATACATCCTCATACAGTATTGTTGTTGAAGTGTACAGTGATCTTCTGGTTCTATTCATTTCACTCAGCATCAATTGATGTAAGTCTCTCCAAGCCTCTCTGTATTCCTCCTGCTGGTCATTTCTTACAGAGCAATAGTATTCCATAACCTTCATATACCATAATTTACCCAACCATTCTCCAATTGATGGACATCCATTCAACTTTGGGTCTTCCTTTTTGAAACCGAGACATGATGTTTTCAGAACTACCAAGTAGAGAAGCAGATGAGGCATCATGAGGTCATAGAAAACACTGAACAAGGTGCCAAGTACGAGCTCTTCCACTAATATCTATGTGATCATGTGACTTTGGATAAATCATTTAGCCTTTTTTGTTTTGTCACTCATCAGTAAAATGATGAACTAAATGGTCTTTAAGGCCCTTTCCAGGTTTAGAATTTCAATGTGCCTTCTCCCCTATTTTCCAAACTTACCTGTGGTATCAATACCCACATACAGAGGTAATGTAATGTTGGGGGACTTGAGGAAAATTTAGAACACTGGGATTCTAGTAATTACTTAGTTATAGATTGAATGAATTTGGGGAAATCAGTGAATATCTCTAAGCTTTGGCTAACTCAAATAAAATGAGGGACAACATAATATAGTGAATAGAGGATCAGGAAGACTTGAATTTGAGTCCTGTCTCTAAAACATACTAGTATAGTGATCATGAGTAAGTTATTTAATATCTCTATTCCAAACAACTCTCTAAAACTATGATTTTCAGATGAATTGCTGGATTACATCACCTATGAAACCATAGTTTTGGACCAAAAATAAATTGAGATAGTTGGCTTTGATACAAGGGTACACTGATATGTGTCTAACAACTGGTTCTTCAAAACAATTTTAAGTTTAATCTGAAGTATTAACATTTTCCACCCTTAAGTCTAGATATTTTTTCTTAAGCCTGGATAATAATAATACAATAAAATCAAAATGATAAATGAAGCCCTGATTTTTAGTATTTGCTGACTTCTGAGGTAATTACTGAAAATTTAACTATCTGCTTATACTTATTATATTTATATAGATATATAATGTCTAAGACAAATCAGAGGACCACGAATATCCTCCATGATCCTATCAACAAGTGGTTTTCCAGCTTTCACTGGAAGACCTCTAAAGCATCCATTATTTTCCCAACCAACCCATTCTACATCCAAGTACTTCCAAGGATTAGGAAGCTTTTTCTTTATAACACCCACCTTACAGTACAAATTGCCCAGGATAGAGATACCAGTGAATCTGCATCATCTAAATCAGTAGCTCCTGAACCCCAGTGGCTGCATTTATTTTAAATAGCAAGAGTACTATTAAATGCAATAAGCAGCAACAAAGCACTTCCCTAATAAATCTGGGGTGCTCTCTTCCATAGAACATGCATCAGTGGGAAAAGGGGACATATGGTTGTTGCTATTCATTCTTTGTTTTCAAAGAGAATCAATGACATCACAGGATAATATTTTGACTTTTAAGTGAATTGAGTTGGGAAAGCATTAGCCTCACTCTTTCTTCCTGAATCATTGAATTGCAAAAGTTAGGACATCTGGTGATGACTTGGGATGTGGTGGATAAAGGGCACAAGTCTGGAAGGGCACACACATGGAGAACACATGAATGCACAGATGGGACAGCGGATGTCCTTCAGGATCCCTTGTTTTAAAGTCTCTGCTGGACACACTGGACTCCACTAGACATGTAGTCTAATTCCTTACTCCTACCCCACTGCCATCTCCCTCTCTCTCTCCTCTTTTCTCTCCTTCCCTCTTAAAACTTTTAGGCTTTCCCTCACCCCCATCATTTTTAGAAAAGGTAGAAAAATCCTTTTTCTAGGACCCAGAATGTCTCTCCTATTTTATTTCCTCCAAGTTTAGATATTCCTGAAGCTTATTATCGCCCAGTAGGAGTTTTTCAGTGCCAGGTGCCAAGCCCTTTTAAAACAAAGAACAGCACCTTCCCAGCTGTATAATTCTTTTAACTTGTCTTTTTTTTAAACTAATTTATTTAAAACTTAAATACAAAAATGGAAAAAAAACGTAGAAAAAAATAACATAAAAAGGAAAAAATTGGCATGTACACAGCAGAACATGAGAAGATTCAAATTATGAGACAATAAATTTCCATTTCAAGAATTCCTAAATAATAAACACTACACATTGTATTCAGAACTGTCCATCTTTTCTTTGCTTCCTTGTAGGTTTTCTTTTGTTCTCTGCTGTTCACTTTTTACTTTATTTTTTTCCCCTTTTCTCTCTCCTTTTTCAGCCAAGAAGGCTACAATTAGGCACATATATGTTTATATATACATATGTGTACATACATACATATACATAGATACTTATAATCATATACATACATACAACATATACATTCAAATACATCTATGGAAGGTTGCACTATGCTTGTCTTCTATCTCTCTCTCTCTCTCTCTCTCTCTCTCTCTCTCTCTCTCTCTCTCTCTCTCTCTCTCTCTCTCTCTTCTTTGCTGAGGCAACTGGGTAAGTAACTTGCCCAGGGTCACGCAGCCAGACAGTGTTAAGTGTCTGAGGTAAAATTTGAACTCAGGCCCTCCTGACTTCAGGGCTGGTGCTCTATTCACTGTGCCACTTAGCTGTTCCTCTTCGGTTTCTCTTAAGATGGTTAACATCTTCCTTCATTTTAAGGTGGTTAATATCTTCCTTCATAAGTCTATATTTCCATATTTTTCTAAATCCACTAAATCATCATTTCTTATACCACAGAAATATTCCACTCTTAGTTTCCTTAGATTGCCTTTCCTGGTCTAGGGCTTGATCCTCTAACCAGAGATGCCACATAAATAGCCCTTAATAATTTCAAGTTTGCCAAAATTGGATTAAAATGTAATTGAAAAATATTTAACAAGATAGAGAAAAATACAATAGAACATTCATAATGCCAGTATATAGTTTTCTAAGTTCACATGCAACCCAATTACATCTTTATTCACAGTTTAGTGGTTCTATTTCTATTTAAGTTTGATACCTTTGCCCCAGATCATAAACCTCAGCCTAGTTTATGGTGATTATTCCATATGTTTCACATTTTCATTTTCTAAAGATTAAAATACAAACCAAATAAGAGTTATGTATCTGATAATTATTAAACTGCTACTCTGAAGTTTTGAGATTCTCTAATTTTAAAACTTTGAGTGTCTTTGGATGAAAAATGCTACCTGCATACAAAAAGAGAACTATGGAGAGTGAATGAAGATTGAAGCATCTTATTTTCACCTCTTTTTTTATTCTGTTTTTTTTTTCTTTCTTATAGTTTTCCCTTTTGTTATGATTTTTCTCTTCCAGTATATCTCATTGGGAAATATATATAAAATATATATATAATATATATATAAATGTTCACATGTAATCTAAAAAAATAAAAACCCTTAAGTTTTATTTCATTGTCTCACGCAGATAGAGCAAAGAGAAAAAAAAAAAACAACTAAACAAATTATGGAGACAATAGACAAAGAAATAGGGAGGGTGGGTCTCAACTGTTCTCTTCTTACACATATGTCATCTAAGTCTAAAAAAAAAAGACTTCCCTGCCATCAAACTTAAATCTACATCTTTTCAATTTTTCCTCCCTACAAAAGAAACATACAAGATATTGTCTTAATCCTTCACATTGTAAGCTCCTTGAGGGCAGGGACATGTCTTTTGCCACCTGGCACATAGTAGATCATTAATAAATGTTTAATAAATATTTCTACCTTTTACTGCTACAAATAACAAGCCTTCTCCTTTCTTATTCTACCTCTTCCTCCATTCTATATATAGTCATTTCAGTCACATCTGACTCTCCGTGATCCCATTTGGGTTTTTTGCAAAGAAATTGGAATGGTTTACCCATTTCCTTCAGCTCATTTTATAGATGAGGAAATTGAAGCAATCAGGGTTAAATGACTTGCCCAGGGTCGGTAGTTGGATTTGAACTAAGGTCTTCATGACTCTAGGCTCAGTGCTCTATCCACTGTGTCACTTTACTGCTCCTTTATCAGCCCACCAGAGATGGTGAGCAATTATAATGCTTCCACTCAGTTTTCTCTTCTCCAGGATGGATATTTCCAGTTTCTTTAATATATCATTGAATGATATGATTTAAAGGCTCATACTGAATGGCTTTCTTTCAGTCTTATCACAAAATCTGGAAACACTGAATATAATATTCCATATAAAGTCTGACTGGAGTGAAGTACAGTCACCCCATCACTTATTTTGGTTTTGGCTTGTCACTTTTTCAAATCAGCCTAAAATAAAAATGTGGCTGCCATATTGTGTTGTTGACTCGTTTTGAACTTTTGGCCATTGAGATCTCAGACCTTTTTTTCACATGCATTTTTGAATAAATATCTGAAGCCAGATTTGAATTCAGATCTTCCCAACTCCAGTCCCAACTGTAATCATTATACCATACAATTTCAATGAAAGAATGATTTTTTGTTTCTAACTCCACCTTTGTCCTTTTTCAAAGATTCTAGAGGACAGAGGGGAAAGCAAGCCTGTAGAAATGATAACTCACATTCACACAGTTCCTTCAGAAGATAGCTGATCAGAAATTATAACCTGCAAAGTCCATTGCTCAACAATAATTTTTTGAAGTAAATAATATAAATATTGTTTTACAGATGGGAAAATTGAAGAGTCTTTAGAGGTTAAAAAAATCATACTTTAAGTCCACAGTCAAAGCCAGGTGTCCTGACTGCAGACCCATCATGCCATCTACTGATCCAAGTAGCGTCTCAAAATAGCTATTATTTGCTTGATTATTTTTGGAACAAGAAATCTATATTAGGGCAAATAATAGCTCCTTCATAGGTAAAATGCATTGGGTTACAAACTGACCTAACAATTCTGTCTGTCAGAGGAGAATTGAGAGACTATTGGCCCGGGGCCCCATCAGAACATGTATTAAAGCAAATGCTAATATTCCCTAAAGAGATGAAGCTGGAAGTCCAGCTAAAGTAGTAGAGAATGGATGGCAGCATAACAGATTATGGATATGTTGATTAGTTTGGAGGGAGACCTCCTCTGTCATTTGACCTTTACTCACCCACAATGGTGCCCCTGGAGATGAAGCTGGAAGACAGCCCAGGGAACTGCCTTTAACGATATAGCCTGGATCATTTCAGTTGCCCCCAAAGGGCTCCAAAATGTTATACAACCTTGGAACCACATGTCACTAATATAACAAGAATTCCTCATTCCTTTTCCAATACCCATATCCTCCTGGCTGAAATTCAGCCAAAAAGCACACACATAACCTTGGGCATGGTAGTAGTTAAATGTTTGAGGGAGAAACAATCTGTAGTTGCAGAGTCAGCTTGCTCTGCATTCGATACACCATCAGACGAGTTAAGTCCTACAGGGTAAAAAGAACATATGGAAAAAGCTTATAATTCATTCATTCCTCCTGCCTGATGCAAATCCTCTGAGTTTCAGCCCTATCTGCAGAAGACTGAACACATTTAGAAATAGAAGCAGAAGTATCCATGCAGTGGCTTGCTTGTCCATCTGCTCCTGGATCACAATAGGGTCTATTCAATCAATTAGTCATTCTCAGGGTCCACACTCATAGTCTACACTGCCCCTGCTCACCACCCCCTCACATCCCCAAGAAAAAGCCCAAATCCTTGCATTCTTCATCTTTCCCAAATACAGAAAATAGCAGGATGATACCAAGTGGACTCTTGGCCAGTGGCTACCACACATTTCATAACCCTTTTACTTGTAGAGATAAAGGGAATTGGGGAGAGATCAGGCTCAAATTTAAATTCTCTTTCATTCCATTATGTGCAGCAGTGATTTTTGAAATGGAGAAAACTATAAAGATCTTTTTTTCAGCCTGGATTTTAGAGATGAGCATCTTAGCTCCTCCATAGGGGCAGGTGTGCAAGTGAAGACTCTTTGAAATTGACAAGACATCAATTACTTACCTGCCAGCTACAGACAAATGGAATCTGAGCTTTTCTTAAAAGCAGATTAGAAATTGACAATTAGGTGGTTTCCATTGGGAGCAGCAGTCCTCCATGTCAAAGACTTTTCTCATCTCAAAATCCATCTGTGCATAATAACGGTATGAATGCCCTTCATCTTCATGACTATCACTGGGTCTGTTCTCCACAAACAGATGAATAGAGCTTACAGGAGGATCCACTGTGTAAAGCACACCTAAGAAAGCAACATTCAGTTTGTGGAGAAAAGCACTTGTAGGAAAAGTTCCTGAAGTAGGTATGAAAACTCAGGACATAAAAACTCAAATTTGGAAAACAAAAGGAACATTGATTAGACTGCCTTTTTGTACAGAACATACACTATATGACAACACAGTTTTTGTCAATCCCAGCCCTATGGGTTTTACAATCTGATATTAATAACAAAGCAACTGAGATTTGCATGTCTGTACACTCTAGGATTTGTAAAGTGTTTTAGGCGTGTAATGACCAATTCTCTCTGTGGATCCTTCTCAAACTTGCACAAAGGACTCACTTATCTTCTGGGATAATCCTGAAGGTCATTACTCCTACCATTGTAGCTCCTGAGCCCCATCTAGTGAGTTTCCCATTAACAATCAGTTAGTGGATATAGCTAGCTTTTGGCAAAGGCTTTTATTGAAATAGCATAGCAAAAATAGTAGTTATAAAAACACCTCCTCCCCTCCCTATAACATGGAGAGCATTTTCTCACAAATACACATGGAACCCATGGGAAGAATGGACTCTAAATTAGAGCACTGTAGTAGTGAGGCTCATGTGTAGGGACCATGAATGGCAAAAGGGAGAATTGAAATTTACAGGTATTGTAATTTTACAGGTATCTCTCTGCTTTGAGAGACCCAACTGAAACTACCTTCTTCCTTGGGTGACTGTCTTTCTATATCTTAACTGTTTTTCATGCATCTCTCAAATTCTGATGCATTTTTTTCTTTTGCAATCAATCAGCACCACATGTCCATTTCAAGATTATTTCTCAGTAGCTTGGAGAATGAAACACAAAAACGATGAACCCCAAATACAGTCTCAGGCTTGCCTAGACAGGACATAGTCTGTAGTTGCTGTGTGTTCCAAATGCATAGAAGTATGATTGAATAACACTAACAACAACTAACATAAACATATTATCTTAAGGTGTGAAAACTCTTTATAGCTATTATATCTTTTTAATCATTACAATAATCCTGGAAGGCTGATTTTATTATTGTCCCCATTTTGAAGATGAGGGAACTGAGGCTGAAAGGATTAAATGATTTGGCCAGAGCTCACTAGCTAGGCTTTTAATTTATATCTTACTGACTTCAGGTCTAGCACTCTATATATTACACTTCACTGACCCAGATCTTGTGAAGTAGCTCAAATTAGTCATACCTCCCTTGTAGTCCAAAAAGAAAAGAGGATTCTATGAGCCTACTAGCTTGCTTTTGTGAAATTGGGGCCTTAGTCTTTGCATGATGCAAGGTCTTGTATATGACCAGAATTAGACTCCCTCCAGTTTATCCACAGTGAATTAGGAATAAGTAGGAAATACCTTCATCTGCTCCAAAGAAAAACCTCTTGCTATGATAAAAGGGTAGATATTTAAGCCCTGGTATTTTTATCAGATGAAGACACATCTTAATTGAGAAAGCCAGAAACTTTATACTGTGAAAAGTAATTAATCAATTTAAGAATACTTGAACCTAAAAATAAGAATCATTCTCTTAGACTAGTATGACATAGGGCAGTGGGAGAGATAGAATTCTAATCTCGTATCCCACATCTGACTCAGAGGAAAACAATATGGTCAGCTTTATGGAACTTTTTATTATTCCCTTCCAACTCAGATCAAAATTTCCTTCAGAGAGAAATGGCAAAGATTCCAGAAATAGCTATCTAGTCATGCATCTCTTCCAGGAACATTTATATATCAAGTGAACATGATATTACTGACATGGACAACACACATACACACATATATACACACCACTTTATACACAGATCAAAGGTTAAAAATAAGGAAAACCACATGACCAAAGGTGCAGAAGAAAAACGCATAGTGCATGTTCAGAAGACAGAGAGTCTTTGATGGGAGTAAAAATGAATATATTTTGTTTGAAATTTTCAATCTTTAGAAATTGGGTTCTAGCCTATCTTTCCAAGTTTATTGTATATTACACTCCTTCCCACATTCTAAGTTCTAGCTGAACCGGCCAATTGCTATTTCTTGTGCAAGACATTCCATTTATTATTTCCATACCTTTGAGCAAGCTATGTCCCTATCCCTGGCACTCACTCACTCTTTATCTCCACTTCTTAGAATCACTAGTTTCTAGAAATCCAGAATTCACTCTGTATTTTGTATTTACCTATCAATGCTCATACTATTTTCTCTAACTAAAAATGAAAGATCTTTTAGAGTAGAAAGTTTCCTTTATTCTTACTCTCTCCATTGTCTGGTACATATGTACACATTTAATAGATGATTGTTGAATGAGTTAACTAATCAGTGAGTAGAAGTAGGAGAAGGAAGGAGTTAAAACTTTATTTTGGTAGATAGAAGACACTGAACTATGAGATGATAGAAATATTCTGTTGCTATAATAGTTCACAATTGCAAAGTTTTCACCCACATATCATTCATTTCATCCTCTCAACAACCTTGGGAAGTAAATAGTACAAGTATTGTTCCCATTTTTTTTTCCTGAGGCAATTGGGGTTAAGTGATTTGCCCAAGGTCACACAGCAAGGAGGTGTTAAATGTCTGAAACCAAATTTGAACTCAGGTCCTCCTGACTTCAACAAGAAAATTGAGACTCAGAAATACTAAAGACAAAATCTATTTGACAAGAATGTACTAATATGTACCTAATATGTAAAAGGCACTGTGTTAGGTGTTGGGAATACAAAGGCCTCTATGAAAAACAATTCCTGCCTTCAAGAGGCTTACACTCAATTAAGGTATGCAATAAATAAATGCAAGCTAACTTTAGGAAAAAGGTGTTAGTTGGAGAAGAGTTGGAAAGCTGGGTTTAGAAGGGATTTCGAAATTAAAAAGAGATATGATGAGAAAGGGAGTACATTCTAGGCAAGGGGAAGATGTCAAAGGTTATACACTTAGGGTTACCCCTTCATGCAGAAAATAAGAACCAATACAAAATTATCTCTTTAATGGCTCAATTCTAGGAAGGGTAGCTTGGTCAGGGGATGTACAACCCTGCAGAATCATTCAATTTGAAGAACTCTCTGTGAACACTTAATGCCATAACCCCATATTTAGTAGTCAAATTCCATTGGTCTCTTCTCTGAGTCCACACATAAGTATATTTAAGTCTGCAAACTGATGGTTGGATAAGGAGATTGGACCCAAACATATGAGGAAGATTAATGGGCATATAATGGAGTAAAAAGAAATATCATCTTCTAAATTTGTTGCACCCCAAGTTACTCCACCCCATAGAAGCCATATTGCTGGTCCAGAAAGCTTACTCCACTAACTAAAGCTTGCAGATGGCTTGCTGCTCTAGTTATTTTGTTACCTGACAACTTAATGTGACAGAATGGGGCAGAGTAGTATGCAGTGCCAAAACTCTGACAAATGGCCTCATGGGGCTTGAAAGTTTCCGAGTCTGTTCTGCCTTTTTGTAGGAAAATCACATGAATAAATTCTTTGTCTGTCAAGAAGAACCTGGGCCCCTCTACAGTTGACTCTTTTTAAAATCTCAGTTATCATTGTACCAGAAAAATCTTGCCTGAAGAAACTTCCCTGTCCAAGTTTCCTTGGCACCACTCACAATTTCTTGTCTGCACTCTTTAGGTGAACGGTTTTTTTTTGTTCTGCCTACATGTCTGACAACTTGGCAGAACTTATGTGATTTAATAGAAGGCATTTTTCAATCCTTCCCATTTGCCTATCCCATCTAACTGAGGAAAACCACAATGTTACATACTGTGTAACCAAAAAATATACATCTCTGTCTCTTTCTCTCTCTCTCTCTCCACACACACACACATACACACACACACACTCATATGACATATACACATATACATATGTGTATCTGTATAGATTCTTTGTGTATATAGGTAGTACCTTGTAGCACCAAAGACAACTCCCTCTGATACTTGAGTCTTTCAGATTTACTATCACAGATTCAAGATACTTTATGGCTCAACATTCACTCAAGATCATAGCTAATATGTCCCTACCAATGTGCTTACTTTTCACTTTTTCTCAATTTAACCAAAATACACAATTAGTTGAAAGTAAATAAAAACAAATGTTTTTGAGACTGTGTCTCTACATCTCAACCCAGTTTGCCTCAGTTTCCTAATCAATAAAATGAGCTGGAGAAGGAAATGGCACACCACTCCAGTATCTGTGCCAAGAAAACCCCAAGTGAGTTCATGGAGAATTGTACCCAATTGAACAACAAAACATCTGGTCCAGACATGAAGTACCATAGTCATTCATGGGATCAATTCTCCTACTAAATAGCATTGGGGGCTTTGACTGCTCTATTTTTGACATGGCCCAAGCTCCACGTCAGGCAGCCTGGAGGCTCTCCACTCCTAGGACTTACCATAGCACAGCCAGACTTAGTGTTTAGCACCTGTAGTAGGAAATGAGTATGTTAACATGGCTGACTCCCTTTTGTCTTAAGCCTCTTTACATGTTTATTTAAGTTGTTTTCCTGTAATAAGCACTTGCATATAGTACTTTTGATGCATGATATATTTGGTAATGATGTATGAGTGTGATTCTCAAATCCGGTAAACAACTACTAATGGTATATGTATGTTACTAAGATTTGGTAAATACTTGCTAATTACAAATGCATATCTCAAATCTGGTAAACAACTGATAAATCCTTGATAGTGACATTAGGACAACTAGGGCATTTAGTGATAACTAAAACTTTGATCGATGGTTTCCTTTCATCATAAATTTCATCACTAATCACCAAACAAAACTAAGATGTAACTTGTAAATGCCTTTTGTCAGAACCACAAAAATCCACTGGAGGAGCCACCCATCAGCCTGCTCGTAGTGCCTGTTCTTGGATAAAGACTGGGACAGACTCCTACATTCCAAACACTTGGAAACTTGAATATTCCATGTTCCTTGGATTGACAGAGATTAGTCAAAATGCCATCTCAAAGGCATACGTAAAGCCTCTGGCTGAATTAAAAAGGAACTATGTCATAAGTGTCCATATAAAATGTGCTTCTTGGGACCTTAAGGAATCAGATTGATGGATTTTGGTTTCGTTTTTCCTAGAGGGGTTGATATTGTAGTATTGAATAGTCAATAAAGTTTGATTGCATATATTGATGAGTCTAAGTCTTTTTAATGTACCATCAACTCAAAAAGAAAGAAAGAAAAAACACATGCAATGGCAAATTACCTTTTTGTGCATAGTGTGTTACAACTCCCAAATACCTTTATATATACTTCAGCTCAGAATTCTTAAGCTCAAGAGACCTACCAGGCACAGGTTTTCTGGTAGCAAGGATTACAGATATATGCTACCATCACATTTGACTAAAAAAAAGCATTTAAATAAATCTTAACATAGTAATAGCATTTACAAGAGACATTTCCTCCATTAACCTATGATACAGTCTTCCATATCTATATCTACTTATCTATATATGTTAAATGAAGAGAATGAGAACACATAAGGGTCATATATGAAGGGCAAACATCGAAAACAAACATGCTCTGGTCATACATGTAAAGGAACAATTTATACCTCTACTATACAGGAATGGTAATGTCTTCTTAAGTAGTAATTATAGGAGAAAAGAGACAAGAGAGAGCTATTTGATAAATTGGAAGTGCTTGCATTTTGGTAAGGGATAAAGAAACCTTAAGAATCCTAATGATGGGTGAAAGGAGAGAGAGGACAAATAGGAGGTAAAATAAGATGGTGGAAAATACACAGGTAATAATTATGGTGATGAATATGAATGAAATGTACTTTCCCATAAAACAGAAGCAGGTAGCAACAGGAATCAAAAACAGAATCCTATAACATATTGTTTACAAGAAAGACACTTGGGGGCAGCTAGGTGGTGGAGTGAATAGAGCACCATCCCTGAATCCTCCTTTTGGCTGCATCCTATAAATTTGGTATGCTGTCTTATTATTGTCATTCTCCTTAATGATGATTTGTTAATAGTGCAATATAATTGAAATAATAATTTGTTTGTTGACCTACTTCATTTTTTTTAGAATTAGACTATTAAGTTTCCAATTAATTTTTGATCTCTCTTTGAATTCTGAGTCTGAGTTCAAATCTGGCCTCAGACACTTAACACTTCCTAACTATGTGACCCTGGGCAAGTCATTAAACCCAAATTGTCTCAGAAAAAAAAAAAGACATTTGAAGCAGAAAAACACACACAGAGATTAAAGATAAGGGTCAGGAGCAGAATCTATTATGTATCACCTGAAATTTAAAAAAGAAAGAAAAAAAAAAGAAAGAATGAAAGAAAGAAAGAAAGAAAAAAGAAAGGAAGAAAGAAAAGAGTGGCAATCCTAATCTTAGATAAAGTAAAAGCAAAAGTATATCTAATTTAAAGAGATAAGGAAGGAAACTACATCTTGCTAAAAGCTACCATAGACAATGAAGCAATATCAATACTAAACATATATGCACCAAATGGTAGCATCCAAATTCTTAAAGGAGAAGTTATTAAGCAAGTTAAAGGAAGAAATAGGCAACAACTATACTAATAGAGGAACTCAACAGTCCTTTCTTAGAACTTCATTAATCTAATAAAAAAAAAAGAAACAAGAAAAGTAAAGAAATAAATAGAATATTTAAGAAGTCAGAAATGACAGATCTTTGAGGAAGAGTGAATGAGAACAGAAAGGAATACACATTTTTCTCAGTAGCACAGTAGCAAAAATTGACCATGGCATAAATTGACTGGACATAAAAACCTAAAAATCAAATGTAGAAAGGTAGAAATGTTAAATGTAATTCTTTCTGAATCATAATGCAATAAAATTACATTTTTAAAAAGTCAGTGGGAAGATAGATTAAAAATTAATTGGAAACTTAATAGTCTAATTCTAAAATAAAATGAAGTGGGTCAACAAGCAAATCATTATTTCAATTACATTACACTATTAACAAATCATCATTAAGGAGAATGACAACAATAAGACAACATACCAGATTTATAGGATGCAGCCAAAGGAGGATTTAGGGAAAAGTTTGTTTCTCCAAATTCTTACACTAGCAAAATAAAAAATAATAATAATAATAAAAGAATTGGACAAGCAACTAAAAAAAAAACACTAGAAAATAATTTAAAATCCCCAATTGAACACTACATTAGAAATCCTGAAAATCAAAGGTGAGATCAATGAGACTGAAAGTAAAAAACAATGAAATATTGAGCTAATACATAAATAAATCTAGGAACTGGTTTTATGAGGGGGGGAAACCAATAAGGTAGATAAGGCATTGGTTAATTTTGCTTTAAAAAACAAAGAAGAATCTTAATGATGTATGTCCAGAGTCAAAGAGGAAATTAAATGAGACCCCTTCCCCCCCAAAAAAAACACCTGGAAGTGGTAGTTTTGTTTTGCTTTCATATTCTTAAAAGAAGAAATACAAAGAAAGTCAGAGCAAAACAAATTCTGTTTTAGAAGGCAGATTGTAAAAAATAAAGATCAAAAGTAATGAAGGTGTAAAAACTAGTGATTGAGAAAGATGGGAGGAGCCATTGCTCCAAATACAGGTCATTAAAATATATCATGTTATTTTCCTCCCTCTTCTCTATAAATAGTAGGGAAGGGACAAAGAGAAGAAAAAATAAGTGTTTGGAAGGAATATACAATTAATAATCATATTAATAAATGTGAATGGAATAAATTTGCCCATAAAATAGAAGAGCCTGGATTAGAAAGTAATCCACAACTATTTTCTTTTCAAAAAATATTCTTTTACTATAAAGATTTATATAGAGTTAAAATAAGGATATGAAGTATTTCTTATGCTTCAAGTGAATTAAAAGTGTAGGGATAGCAATAGTTATTTCAAATAAGGAAATAGACATGGTTACAAGAGAGAAACAGGGAAATTATATTGTTCTTATAGGCACCATAGACAATGAAAAAGTACAAGTGTTATGCTGGAACTCTGTCTTCCCAGAAATCAGCCAGAGTTAGGATCACCAAAAATCTTTATTCTTGGTCTTTTGTGGTCGCTGTCAGGAGATTAGATTTAGCAATCTCCACACCACCTTCCTCTCTCTCCGCTACCAGGAGAATGCCTCAATTTCCTCCTCTTACTCCACCCAAACAAGTCACTTCCTCTTCTTTGTCCCACCAATCAAGTCAGCACAGAATAGTTGGGGAGGGTCAACCTTCAAACATGTTAATAGAGAATTGTCCAATTGGCAATTAGTCTCACATGCTCCATTATCCAAGTGCGTTTGCTCAGTTCTAGCCCTTTACAGTGTTAGGATTCTTACAAGGTGCTAAGGTTGTCTAATTTAGCATGGTACTTAATAGTTCTCTAGTTTAGAGTTCACACCTTTCACACCTTTAAAAGAGCATAGAAAAGGACAAGCCCACTGGCAGTTCCAGGAGATTCAGAGTCAAGATTCATTCCTACTTCTACCTTTGTGCTCCCTGGAGACATTCGGACAAGAGCTCTCAGGAACCAAAGGCCTCCAGAAAACTAGCCGAGCCCCAAGTGAAGGAGATAAGATTTTGGAAGAGACAATAAAGGATCTGACTTTAAATCCTGGCTGCACTGAAACTAAGGCTCCCTCCAGAAGCTCCCCAAGAGAGCCTGCAACCAGAGAATGATTATAATTTAGAGAATAGAACATTACATATAAATGCTTAATCTATATGCACTAGGTGACATAGTACTAGTATTTAAAGGAAAATTTTTACTGAATTACATCTACCTTCAGAGGAACAGAAAATAAAAAAGTATAATGTGGCTTTACATAGATGTATATAGATGTATGTGTGTGTATGTATGTATATGTGATTATAGATATCTATGCATGTATATGTATACATATATGTGTGTGTTTATATATGTATATATATATATATATGTATATATATATATATATATATACATATATATATATATATATATATATATATATATATATATATATATATATATATATATATATATATATATATATCCATGTTTAATTATAGCATTCTTGGGGAAAGTGGAGGGGAGAAAAGGGGGGGGGGAATAAAGTAAAAAGTTCATAGCAGGGAACAAAAGAAAACCTACAAGGAAGCAGAGATGGACAACTCTGAACACAATGTACAGTATTTATTATACAGGTTTTCTTGAAATGGAAATTTATTGTCTCATTTTGAATTCTCTTTTATGTTCTGCTGTTTACATGGCATTTTTTCCTTTTTCCATTTTTTTTCTTTTGAAATAAAATTTAAATAAAGAAAATAACGGAAATGAGACAATATACATAGGTTTTGTGGCACAGAAAAACAGTTCTGAGAACACAATTTATATCACTAAACATTTTTATCAACAAGATAGAAAGAAAAAATCAATGAATTGACAATTAAAAAAAAATAGAAATGTAACAAATAAAATAACTAGATAAAAAAATAGAAATTCTGAAAATCAAAAAAAGATAAGCACAATTGAAAGCAGGAAATACATAAAACTGATAAAACTTGGACCTTAAAAAACAATTAAAACTATTAGATAATATTTTAGTTTATTTATTTTTAATACACATTGTTTCATGAATTATGTTGGGAGAGAAAAATCAGAGCAAAAGAGATAAACCAGGGAAAGATTAAAAAAAAAGAACTAAACAAAGCATGTGTTGATTTACATTCAGTCTCCTTAGTTCTTTTTCTGGATACAGATGGCATTTTCTATCTCAAGTCTATTGGGAATTACGAAAAGAACCAAGCCTTTCATAGTTGATCATTGCACATTTTTGCTATTACTGTGTATAATGTATTCCTGATTCAGTTTGTTTCGCTCAGCATCAATTCATGTAAATCTTTCCAGGTCTTTCTATAATAAGCTTGTTCCATCTTTTTTCTTTTTTCTTTTTGCCAAGGCAATTGGGGTTAAGTGACTTGCCCAGGGTCACACAGCTAGGAAGTGTGAAGTATCTGAGAAAAGATTTGAACTCAGATTCTGACTTTAGGCCTGGTGCTCTATCCACTAGGCCATCTAGCTGCCTCCCATCAATTTTTATAGAACAATAATATTCTATTACCTTCATGTACCATAATTTGTTCAGCCATTCCCCAATTGATGGGTATCCACTCCTTCTCCAATTTTTTGCTACCACAAAAAGTGTTAGCTATTTTTTAAAGCACAGAACAAAGCTGCCAGTATCAAAAATATAAAAAGGAATTCACAATAAATGAGGAGGAAATAAAGGAAATTATTATAAATGATTTTGTCCTACTCTCATGTCAACAAAACTGGTTTTGTAAAAAAAAAAGAATATTTAAAAAATATAAAATGCTCAAAATAATAATATGAGAAACAGAGCATTTTAAAAACCCATTTCAAAAAAAGAAATTGAACAAGCCATGAATGAATTCTTCAAAGATGAACAGGTGGGTAATTGAATGAATTCTGTCAAATATTAAAAAAAAAAAAACCTAATTCTACAATAACACAAACTACAAAATAAAAAAGGCACTTCTTTAATGGTACAAATAAGATTTTAATTCCTAAATAAGGAAGCAACAAAGTAGAGAAAGAAAATTATGAACCAACATCTTTAATAAATATTGACACAAACAAAATAAATTATTAGCAAATAAAATATTAGCAAAGGTATCATTGCAACAGATTAAAAAGATCACACACTTTGATTTATATTAGGAATTTAGGATTGGTCAGTATTAGAAAACCTATAAATTTAATAAATCATTTTGAGATTAAGAACAATAATAACTATATGATTATGTCAATAGATATAGAAAAATGTTTTGATGCAATACAATGTTTATTTTGTTTTTTAAAAAAGTCAAAAGCTTTGGAAAAATAATATGCATCTAGAAAAACAAAAGAAAAAAATCTCAGTGCTAGTAATGGGGGAAAAATTGGGAAGGAAAGGCTCTTAGAAGTACCAAATACCAACCTTAGGACAAAAAAGAAATTAGCAAAAATAATTTGGTACTGGTTAAAAATAGAAAAGTTAATTAGTGGGGCAGATTAGTAATATAAGACACAGAATCATAATAGCATAATGTTAAATCAACTCAGAGATCTCAAATAGACTTAATTTTTTTTTTCAGCTAAGCAACAAGCACTTATTCAAATATTCTTTTAACAAAAGAAAGAAAAGAAAATTTTCTTTTTAAAAACTAGAAAGCAGTCTGCCAGAAATTTGATTTAGATAAATATCCCACAGTATACACTACATAAACTTTAGTTACATATAGGATCAGAATAAAAGATGCCACTTCATAAATAAATTGTAGGAGAATAAAAAGAGAGATTTTAATGATTAGGGATAGAGCAAGTATTCTTAACTAAAGGAAATTAAGAAAGTTTTAGATAAAATGAATAATTTATTTTAATATAAATTTTATTTTTCCCTAATAACATGTTAAAATAACTTTTGTATATTTGCATGTTTTAGGGTTTTTATTTTTTCTTAGCAATTTTGAATTTATTATTTTAATAATAGTTTATTTTCAAAATATATGCAAATATAGTTTTCAGCATTCACTCTTGCAAAACCTTGTGTTCCAAATTATTCTCCTTCCCTTTGTCCGACCCCATACCCTAGATAGCAAGTAATGCAGTATAGATTAAACATGTGCAATTCTTCTATACATCTTTGCACATTTATCAGTTGCATGTTTTTTTAAGTTTTGAGTTCCAAATTCTATCCCTTCCTCTGCATCCCCCTTTCCGAGAAGGCAAGGAATCAGATATAGCTTATACATGTACAATCATGTAAAACATTTTCATGTTAGTCATTTTGTACAAGATTCTAATAAAAGAAAAATAAAATTAAAAATAGCATGCTTCAGTCTGTATTCAAACAATAGCAGTTCTTTCTCTGCAGGTGGATAGTATATGTCATCATTAGTCCTTTGGGATTATCTTGGATTATTGTGTTGATGAAAATAGCTAAGTAATTCACAGGTTTCTTAAAATTATACACTATCACTGTTAATGAGTACAACCTTCTCCTGGTTTTCTTCATTTCACTTTTTATCAGTTCATGTAAGTTTTCCCAGGTTTTTATGAAATTCTGCTCATCCTTTCTTATACCTAACATTATTCCACTACAATCATATGTCACAGCTTGTTCAGTCATTCTTTAAATCCCTTCAAGAAATGAATAATTTTAATTACCTAATTTTAAACATTTTAAATAAAAAATAAAATAATTTAAACAAACAAAATTAAAGCAGTTAAAATTAAAATAGGAATAGTTAATTGAAAAAAAATCTTTGAAGGAAGTTTTTTCCAGTAAGGATCTAATAACCAAGAAATACGCAGAATTGATTAAACACATAAGAAGAAAATGTATTTCCTAACAGTTAAAAGTTCATTTAAGGTCAAACAGTACTCAAAATAAGAAAAGCAAGCTATGAACAGCAATGTGAAAACATATTACAAATTACTATTAGAGAAATGTAACTTAAAATAACTAGGCAATAGATATTGCTTGATATATGCCCCTTTTCAGGAATAAGTCTTCCTTAGTAATAGGCAGGCTACAAGCATTTCCATTGTCCAAAAGTTCATAAACTCTCCACTCAATAATAAATCAATTCTAGAATTATATTGGTGGCTGACTTTATTAACCTACTGTCTAGGTAATCCACATTTCTTCCTTTCTGAAAATGGATCATTTGCCCATGTCCAGTCTTCTGACATCTCTTTCATTTTCCCAATTCTTCGAAGATTATGGTGATTCATCAGTCTCATCTGCAAGTTCTCTTCAGTGCCTTGGAATCTAATTTGTCCAGAGCAGGACATTTGAGGTTACTTAGATAGCAAGATATTCTGTTACTCTCTCCTCACCTATGTGAGGTTTCAATTTCCTCTTAATCATGTTTATCCTGCCCTTTGCAGTCTAAAGCTAATTCTCTTTCATAGTGGTGATTGATGGAAGTACTTTCTGATATTCTGGGTCATCTTTCTGGAAACAGTCTCCTGTGCACTGATGTAAGATGTCAGCATGTGCTGCGCATCAAAAAATGTCCATTTCCAGATTTAATTGTCCTTTAGGAACCTCCACAGCCTTTACTTTCTAATCTTCAGCACTTGTGTGGGTCCCCAGCACAAGACTATAGTTTGGTTTATGCATCTCTGTTAAGAACTGAGGAGGAAATGATGCTGAATAAGGACTTTAAGAATTTGTTGTCCAATGTTAATTCATAAGGCTTTAATCTTTTGGAGGTTCTTTCCTATGGATTCAATAATTATTTTACATTTGGGGCTCAATTTTTTTTGGAAGAGGCAGAATTAGTGGGAACAGTAGAGATATCTAGTAATCCATTTTGTTACATGACTAGACAATCTTCCCCCCCCTCCCTAAGGCTGGGGTTAAGTGACTAGCCCAGGGTCACACAGCTAGGAAGTGTGAAGTGTCTGAGATCAGATTTGAACCCTGGTCCTCCTGAATTCAAGGCTGGTGCTCTATCCACTGCACCACCTAGCTGCCCCCTAGACAATCTTTTTCAATTAAAATCAATAATCATTTAAATACCTATGTGCAAAATACTGTGGTAGGTGCTGAAGGATACCAAAATTTATATGGATAGAGTCCCTTCCCTTATGTAACTTGCAGGGGGATATGATATAAATATATATGCATATCTATCTTCATAAAATACATATATTAATATATTGAAATATACATAAAGCATATGCATTATAAAAATGCATACTTAAAACTGATACACATAAATACATTTGAAGAAGAGATTATTACCAAATGATGGGATCAGGTATAACTTTCAGAAGTTGCATTTAATGCTAATGCTAGTGAAGAATATAAAGTCATATCTAATAGTTATTCACAGTTTCAGATAGGGTATCATGATAGTTTTGTTTTGTTTTGCAATCTTGCAGACATAAATTTTTTTCTCTTTTTTACTATGTCTTTCATACAACTTGCACACTGAATTCCAAGTGTCACTACCATGGTAGGAGAATTATATTAAGTGGAAAGAAGGTTTGAAGTTAAGTTGGGAGCAAAGTACATACAAAACAATTTTTTCAAATAATAGTTTATAGAAGTCTGGTTTTTTTTTTAAATTTATGTGGGAAAAAACCAACTTGAAAATTATTTGAAAGTGTTTCATTTTAGGATCTATATTACCAAACAGGTACAAAACAGGATCTGAAAGTATTCAAAAATAAATCTTATTTTTCTAATAATAATGCTTCTATGACAATTATTATGTGCCAAAACTATGCTATATTATATATTATCTTTGTCATTTTATCTTTACAACAACCCTGAGAGGTGATTTTTATTTTATTTAAAATATGGGGAAACTGAGGCAGAGGTTGAGATTTTTTTAAAATAAAATTTAACCAGGATCTTTCTGACTCCAAGTCTTATGCTCTATCCACTATGCTGCCTAACTGCCTTATCTACAAATAAATTAGAAAAAAATGAATAATCTTCCAGTAAACAGAAAAGGAAAGGTAAACAATTAACTACCCAATGAAAACTTTTGAGTTTTTCTTATTGATCTGCCTTATTAATCATATAGTAATTACTCTATTTTTAGACTAATTATTTTAAAATGCATGGGTTTTTATTTTACCATAATCATACTAATTGATATTCAATAAAAATTCAGATTGTCAAACATTATATTAATTAAATAAAATAATTTTATGTTGATTATCTGGGGTAATAATTTTTGTACAAATACAGTGAGGCAAAAATGTCTTCCAAATACGTACAACTAACCTGTTGAGTGGGAAAGGGATGTATCCCTTCCTGATGACTTGAAAGTAAGATATTAGCTTCAATTTACCTTAGTATAGATATCATCCATATACATTTTTTTAAAAATGATTTCTATGTGCCCGACACTGTGCTGGATTACAAAAATGAAAAGTAGGGAGAGGACCTGGAATGGGGGCATGACATTGGTGCTGTCAAAACCAAGTAGAAATGCTGTTAATTAGAAATAAATAACTGTTTCATTTTCTGATGTGATTATAAAAAAACAATTGAAAACAGTATTTAAAAATGCATAGTGTGAGAGGGACTAATCATGGCTGATTTTCATTTTATAGGCATTATTTACCTATAACTCAAACACCAACATAAACTCTTATTCCTTTATCTGCAATCCACACTGCTCATGCAATATAAAATTGCTAATGAAATAAAGCATTTGTTCTTAATGTATTCTGAATATAAATTTAAATTCACCATATTTATTGACCCACCCTTGTATTTCTTAAAATGGAACCCAAGATGTATTGTTGACTCATAAAGAACATATTCAGGCAATATTAGATTTACAGAGTATCTATATGTCTTTCTCTCCATGACCAAGCTACCACGTTACCTTGTCTCTGAAAAATTCTTCTGTCCCAACATATGTTCTCATATTGCCCTATATTTTAAAATTTCATTTTATTTGAGGCAAAAATGCAAAAAAAAAAAAAAAAAAAAAGGTTTGGCTAGTTTATCACTGACATCTGCTTTTGTGAACAAGTATACCTTGGATGGTAAAAGGTAACTCGTTCATTTTACTATTGTCTCCACACTTAGGATCATCACACTGAAAGTGCGTGCAAAGATATGGGGAAAGAGAGATGATTATGCACTAAAAAGCATTTTAAGCAATGAGGTTTTTGTTGTTATTCAGTCATTTCTCTCTCCATCACTGCATTTTGGGGTTTTCTTGGCAAAGATTCTAGAGTGGTTTGCTATTTCCTTTTCCAGCTCATTTTACAGATGAGAAAACTGAGATAAATATGTGTAAATAACTTGCCCAGATTACACAGCTGGTGTCTAAAGCTAGATTTGAATTTAGGAAGACAAATCTTTCTGATTCCAAGTCTGCTGCTCTAACCATTCTACCACCTTTGCATCATAAAGGCAGCAGATAATCAGGAAGTAGAACGAGGATGTTGGAGTGAGGTGCAGAAAGGGAAGAGGGAGGTTAACAGAATAACTTCATTTATAGCAAAATTTACCTAGGACCAATTGCATCTTAAAGGAAAAAAAAAAAACAACTCTGTATTATGTGATGCTTTACATCTGGGATCCAGAATATAGTTCTGCTGCATTATGGGTTAAATATGCTTTTGTGGGTTTGCCTGGGAAACTATCCATGAGTTAAAGCATTATTTCTATGAAGAAAAATGCATTTCAAGTTTCTAAAACTTGATTTAATATTAGTTGACAACGTTGATATTTATATAGTGCTTTATAAAACTTTCAATAGAGTTGGCACGCATCTCTTTTTACCCTCATAAAGGCCTCATGAAGGATGAAAGATTTTATTATTCCCATTTTATGGATTAGAAAAGTGAGGTTGAGAGGTCAAGTGATTTGTCCAGGGTCACACAGCAAGTAAATGTTAGTCATGACTTAAACCTAGCTTTTCCTTATATCCAGCACATTACCCACTACGCAAGTTCCCTCACACAAAACCTTTTGGAATATAGCCCATCTATAAGCTAGGTATTCCCTATAATTCTACTAAATAATAATAATGCAGTTTTTGTAAAAATAAAATAAAAACAAATTTTATTGAAAACAACTCTTCCTGATTAGGGATTAAACTTGTGAGCAGGAAACTTCTAAATCTATTTACTATCTTTTATCACATAGATAAAGCTAGACAGTGAAACTAAGGAGAGGCTGGCATTCAAAGAAGAATTCTATTTCTGATGAATCTTTATTTTGAAAACAGTTATTTTAATAGGTTCTTTTTTTTTTTCTTCTAGAGATACCAGCATCTTTTTGAAAGAGCACAATTTGTCCTCTCTCCTCGAAAAAGCAATATACATTTAGTACACTTTGGGCATATCATGTTTTCTTTTACTTGAAAATCATAACAATGTGGTCTCAAAGGGTATAGAGTTATCAGCAATTAAAAATATTTTAGGTTTAATAGTGCTCTTAGTTGGAACTGGATCTTCTACTTGTCCTCTCTTTCATGCCCTTGACACAAATCTTTCTGAACTCGGGCCAGGGGGCACATGGCTTAGTGGACAGAATAGTGAATTTGTATCTATCTTAGAATCCTAGCTTTAGCTATTTGTTAGCTTTTGAAAACTGGACAAATCACTTAACTTCTCATTTTCCTCCCCTTCAAACTGAGGGTTTGGATTAGACCCCTAACATCCCTTCCAATTTCAGATCCTACAATTTCTCTGCAGAACATTTCTATGTATTTTGGTGGGTATCAAATCAACTTTTTGAAAACTGGTAGTTCTAGAAACTTTTACTCTATTTACGAATATTTTTTCTAAATGATCATTAGTCATAAGAAAATACTCCAAATCCCTAAGAAAAAATGTAAGTCAAAACAGCTTTAAGATTTCACCCTTCAAAGTGATAAAGATGATAAAAGAAGGAAATAATAGTGGGACCATGGAAAGGGAAGCTAATTTACTAGAAAACAATTTAGGATTATGTGAGATAGTCACTAAACTGTACTCTTTGACCCAGGGATCCAACTTTAGAGCATATACTCCATTAAGTTCAATGAAAGAAAGATAAAAATTTCTATCACAGAATTTTTTGGTGGTAGCAAAAATTTGGAAACAAAGTGGGTGCCTATGTGGGGTTTGGCTACATAAATTGAGGTATATGAAAACAATAAAATATCATTGTACCACGACTGAAAAATGAGTGCCATGGGAAGAGTTGTACACAGACTGAATGAAGAAAGCAAATCCAAGAGAAAAAAAATACAATTATATAATAGTCTGAAAGAAACCAATGGCAGAACTCTGATTAATTGCAAGGAAAAGTATTAGTTCTATCAGACAACTCTGATAACAACAGGTACAAAATACTACACAAACTTAGATGTGGTTACTTTGTCCAACAGTTTGGTTTAGTTGTTTATTTTTGTTACAAGGAAGGCTCAGTGAAGGTAGAGGAATTTAAAATGGAGGATATATTGGCAAATGTCTGTAGGGTTATAAAAATAGAGGCACTCTATTAGAGTGGAGAAAATATTGGACTCGGAATTAGAAAGGCTTAAGTTCAAATCTGGACTTAAGACACTTAACATAAGCTATCATCGTGATGAAATCCCGACCTCTCCCAACCTCAATTTTCTTTGTTTGTAAATGGGGATAATTAAAAGCATCTACTTCATAAGATTGTTGTGAACAAGGGATATGACAATAATAAAGCACTTAGCAAAATGATAAAATTATTAGATATTACATGATTACTGTATAATGATCACAATATTGTAAAATTATTATATATGTGATAATTATTGTAATATAGGTCTATAAATTATTATTATATCTATATATAGAGGCAACTACATGATACAGTGGACAGAGCACTGGACCTGAAGTCAGGTCCCTGAAGTCAAATGTGACCTCCAACATTTGCTAGCTATATGACCCTGGAAAATTCATTTAGTTTTGTCTCAGTTTCCTCATCTGTAAAATGAGAATAAAAAGAATATTTACTTCCCAGGATTGTTGTGAGGATAAAAAGAGATGACACGCAAAGTGCTTCAAAAACTTAAAAACACTATGCAAATACTAGTTTTTATTATTAACAATAGCAACAATAAAACTAAAAGACATCAATTGTGATTGATATGTATTTCCTTTTTAAAAATCTAAGTAAGGAGTTAATGTGGCAGTCTCTATCTTACACAAAATTTGACCATCCTATTTGGATACTGTAAGTACCCTCAAATCAGCGTCAGTACGCAGCCTAAATCTCACAGTGGGAAGTTTTTGTTAATATAAAAAATAATTAGACTGAATTAGGAGTAGTGCTGCAGGGGGTAAATTTCTGCTTACCGTAAAAAGAGGAGAAAAAAAGCTTTAATAACCATTGCAGCATCAGATGGTAGACTGGGTTGCTAACTTGGGAGGTAATAACTTTTTTCTAAGAACCAGGCAACAGAAATCTGGATAACCCCTTTTAGTGAATCTCATAGAGGGGATTCTTACATAGGAATGGGTTGGATTAGATGGTTTCTGTAGTTCATTCTGTATGAATGCATGCCTATAATTTCACAGAGAAATAATGAAAAGCAAACTCTTTTTCATACTTTAGCAATGCTCTATAAATGCTTTCCATTTTAATTGGACTTATGATTTCATTGGTGGAGTCTCTTTTCCAAAAGGACACTGTTACCTGCTCTGTTCATTGTCCTAGAGAGCTATCTGGTGGTCCTGAAAGGTAAAGTGATTTGGCCATGGTAACAGAGTTAGTAGGTGTCAGAATTGTTACTTAGATCAAGGTCATCCTGACTGAGAGTAGTTCCATTAAACCAAATTGCCTCTGCTATAAATGTTACAACTTTTAAAACATTAAACTAAAAGTTAATCAATCTATGTTTTCTTTCTATAAATAATTTGAAAAAGCATCTATAAAATTAGGTTCCCTGTATTTAGGGACATTTAAAATCACTGCTCACAATTATAAAGTTCATATAAAAAATAATGCATAAATGTCCATGGCTTTGATTGTTAGTTGTAGGAAACTTTTGGAAATCAAAGTCTTTTATGTGAAAGAAAAGAAATCTTATCAGATTTGAAATGTCTTTCTATTTGTATCTGTGTTTGGATTGGACACTTCATTTGTAAGTACCATGGAATCATAAAGTATATTCTTTTAACTTACCTGAGTTCAATTATGCATAATAAGCCTTAAAAATGTCCATTTAAATAGTGCAGACATTCAATACACCATTCTATTCACTGACTTTATGCAGAATGAATAGGAGATAGGAAACTTTAACCTACTGTTAATCTCAGTAAGCCTCAGTTCCCTTGTGCTGTTCATAGTGTGAGCATCTCCAGGCATTGTGTGTGAGTTTAGAATTTCCTCGTCATCATACACACAGATAGGTTGATGCAGCTAATTAGAGGGTCAAGTTTAGCAGCCTCATTGCCATTCCTTACCAGCTAGAAGGGACCTGCTATGTTCCCTTTACCTTTCTAGCAATTTTTTTTAACCTTATCATGATAAAGAAATAGTTATGGGACTGTGAGATCATCCTGAAGAGTATTCCCCACCTCTTCCCCCTCCCCCAACATTAAACATCAATTTATCTACCTAGAAAGACTCTTTGTTTTTATCTTTAGTTTGAAAAAAAGTCCTAGATTCCTACAGCTGTTCTAATCAATAACTTATTTGGGTTTTGTGAAAAATAAGATTTACATCCAATTATTTCCATATCAACAACCTCAGATCTACAGATTACCTGACATGTTTTTTGTTTTTTTTTTTTGTATTGTTTTGTTTTGTTTTTAAGATGTGGTCCCTTCCCAGCTATATTGTTTAAATATATTGCAATGCAGTTTATCAATGATTTAGGTAATTTTCAAGAGTAATTTTGACCTCAGTGATTTCCACTTCAACATCTGATTTTAGAACTTACTATGTTCTCCTGTTCCAGGATACAACTTGAATATAATGCTGCTGAAACTAAGCACAGTGCTAAGTAAATAATTTTTCATTCATTCATTTATTTGTTCATCTTGCAGACAACTGAGACAAATTAGGTTCTGACAAACTTCAGTTTATTAGTTCTAATGATAAAAAAATTTACATTGACTAAACTAACAAAAAAAACACCTATTGTAGAAATACTCATTGATGGCTATTCAAATGCTAATATTATATAAATTAATTACCAATACATAAGCCAATTAATAAGCTATGTATAGGTTAATTTTCTTAGCAATATATATGTTACCTATCATTAAATATCAATTTGTAATATAAAGACACAGTCTATTAGATAGTGAAATCTTTGAGAGCAGAAATTATCTTTTGCCTTTCTTTGTATCTCTGGTACTTAGCACAGTACCTGAACATGTGTAAGGATGGTAAGAATGAATAAAGAGTAGAACATTATATCTGACAAAAAAAAAACAAACCCCAAACAAGCAATCAAATCCCCAAATCTGATAGTACCTAAAATTAAATAATGTGAGACTACCACTCAGGATACAAAATGCCAATTTTTTTTTCCCAACTATTTTTCAACTACATATATTTGTTATTATGTTCAAGGATTATGATAACATCAATACTTGTATATGTGGTTGTTTCCTTTTCTATATTAATGCTCCTCTGACTACTTAAGTTTTATATTTTGCCAATATCCACATTATAAGTGTAATCTTTGGGGCCACTGCGATATGTAAGATGTCATCTAGCATGTGAAAGTAAGTAATTTAGATAATCAAAACAACAGAAGAGTAAAACAATAATGTATTAGCTTTTATTTTCTTTTTAATAAAAGTCTTCTTAACAATAGTTATTGGCTCAAAAAAAAAACAAAAACAAAAAAAAAAAAAAAAAAACAAGAGAAAGTCAATTCGGACCGCAGTACTCTTAACAATAACCTTCTTTGGCTAATGTTACTGGTCTAAGAGGAGATAAGCCGTATAATTTTACAGGAAGAAAGTCATTGAGTCCTTCAGAAAACACAGGTTAGCAATATATCTTCAATACAAAATAATGAGGTGGCAGGAGTGCGATGGAAAAACCAGTCTTCAAAAACATCACATAAGGGAATCCAGCTGTGCTTGCATGGTCTCTAGCTATTTATAAGAAAAAGGAGAAAAAGAAGAGGGGGTAAAAAATTCATGTTTAGAAACATGCAAATAGAATACAAAAAACTATGTAAAAAACCATGCATATGAAATCTATTCACAAAGCAATTTAAAAAACACACCACTCATAAATAGATTTTGTTTTTATGAAAGATCTTAGAATTCAGTGCTACAACTTTACTCGATTTTTAAAATATTGACTAAATGTTACTATTTTTGATGTATTCAACTGTTTTTCTGGTAAATAATTACTGCATAATAGCAAGGTTTAAAAGTGGGGTTAGGGAGGCATTATTTTTTGCTAGATTTTAAAATCAGTATTTTTAAAGAACATTATGTTCAAAGCTGAATCTTCCTCTTGCTTCCTATATCACTCCTCCATCTTCAGCACTGAAATGAGACTATTTCAACATTACCTATATATAAGAGATCAGAAGAACTATGAATACATGTCTCTTTAGTTAATGCTTTACATGTGGACTAACAATCCCACTGCTTTAATTAAAACCACTTCCATCTTTTTTCCTGCTTTTGTCAGATTTTATTCATTTAGGCAACATTTCCCACTGTGAAACATAAGGTGTTTACAAGGGAAGTTGAGAATACACCACTTCATAATCAAGTACTTAAAAACACAAATTTATAAAGTGTAGGAAACTTAAAATGCCATATATCAAAAGTCCTTTTAAAAAATACAGACCTTGTTATAGAACTCAAACAACTCCTTGTGGTTGAATTCCACGCAAACTTTTTCCAAATTCTGTAAAAAAAAAAACAAAAAAACAAAAAACAAAATAAAACAAGTTTAGGCTACATGCTGCAATTTTTCTTACTGGCTGTCTTCACAGTGTATCCTAACATTATCATGTGATTGAATGATTTTTAAAAGAACATTTTTTTCTGCCCTATTCCTAGGGCACCCTTCCTAGATGTCCCAAAGGCAAAATACTTTCTACTTTCCCAAGGATGCCAATCTGTAGTTGCATCTATATTATAAGATGACTACACAAAGGTTAATAACATAGATATCAGAAAGAAAATAATTTTGTTACCAGTTTTTTCAACTTAAAGATAATACACAAGATTATATTTCATCTTTCTCAGCAATCCATTTGAGATCTACTAAATACCATTACCCAAAGACACTAGAGGCAGTGTCTCTGATTGAACTTATGGAGCCATTAATGCAATGGGCTAGCAAAGAGCTAATACCTCTTAGCATTAATCTAGCAGTTTACAATCTTAATATCCTAAGATTGTTACATTCAGACTCAGCAAAAAAAGAACAATTAACATGACAATTTCAAAGCTGGACTTGTCTTGTCCTTTCAAAACACATTATATGTAAATATGTATATGCACATATTTTATAAAATCCATTAAGAATACTACAGATGTTGAGTAATAATATTGTTGGTATCACTATGATATCAAAAAAAGGGCTACATTATAAATATAGTCTTAATTACTTATGAAAAACAGGGAACCACTGGTCTGAACTGTTTGTTGATTCATTAAACATTTAAATTTGATGCAATGTCTTTTGGGAATTAAAATGAACAGTGAAAGTCTCTGTGGGAAAAATACACAGACTGTTCGACTATGCAGCCTACACAGCCCACTGCTGGTGTCTTAGTCAATTTTAAAAATCTAAGTACTTATGTAAGGCACTGAGCCTTTCTTGTATGGATATTTTATTTGGTAACAGGAAAGGAAAAGGACATTTTGTGTGAAACTGAGAAAAGAAGCATGAGAAAAAACACATGCTGTGCTGAGAAAACCCAAGAGAAAAATGGCTCCTCAGATAAAAGTTCTGAGATGAACTGAGAAAGAGCAACTCTTCAGAAGGAAAGGTACTGAGTGATGGTAACAATGGCAAGAAGTTTATTCTTTCTCAGCAATTATTTTCAAAATGACTGTTTTCTGGATTCTGAAAGATATTGCTGGTAAGTGTTAGGGTTAGAATGAATCAAAGAAATATTTGGAGACTAGGAGGAAACTTTTACATTAACTATCTGTCCCCTTCTCTGATAGAAATGCATATTGT